>NC_135881.1:700006-1203332 GCF_964194155.1 Cetorhinus maximus
ACTTCACTCCCCGACTTCACTCCCCGACTTCACTCCCCGACTTCACTCCCCGACTTCACTCCTCCGACTTCACTCCCCCGACTTCACTCCTCCGACTTCACTCCCCGACTTCACTCCCCGACTTCACTCCCCGACTTCACTCACCGACTTCACTCCCCCGACTTCACTCCCCCGACTTCACTCCCCGACTTCACTCCCCGACTTCACTCCCCGACTTCACTCCCCGACTTCACTCCCCGACTTCACTCCCCGACTTCACTCACCGACTTCACTCCCCCGACTTCACTCCCCGACTTCACTCCCCCGACTTCACTCCCCCGACTTCACTCCCCCGACTTCACTCCTCCGACTTCACTCCTCCGACTTCACTCCTCCGACTTCACTCCCCGACTTCACTCCCCCGACTTCACTCCTCCGACTTCACTCCTCTGACTTCACTCCCCCGACTTCACTCCTCCGACTTCACTCCCCCGACTTCACTCCTCCGACTTCACTCCTCTGACTTCACTCCCCCGACCTCACTCCTCCGACTTCACTCCCCGACTTCACTCCTCCGACTTCACTCCCCCGACTTCACTCCCCGACTTCACTCCTCCGACTTCACTCCTCCGACTTCACTCCTCCGACTTCACTCCCCCGACTTCACTCCCCCGACTTCACTCTTCCGACTTCACTCCCCGACTTCACTCCCCGACTTCACTCCTCCGACTTCACTCCCCGACTTCACTCCCCGACTTCACTCCTCCGACTTCACTCCTCCGACTTCACTCCTCCGACTTCACTCCCCGACTTCACTCCCCCGACTTCACTCCCCCGACTTCACTCCCCCGACTTCACTCCCCCGACTTCACTCCCCGACTTCACTCCTCCGACTTCACTCCTCCGACTTCACTCCCCGACTTCACTCCCCGACTTCACTCCCCCGACTTCACTCCTACGACTTCACTCCTCCGACTTCACTCCTCCGACTTCACTCCTCCGACTTCACTCCTCCGACTTCACTCCCCCGACTTCACACCCCCGACTTCACTCACCGACTTCACTCCCCGACTTCACTCCTCTGACTTCACTCCCCCGACTTCACTCCTCCGACTTCACTCCTCCGACTTCACTCCTCCGACTTCACTCCCCGACTTCACTCCCCGACTTCACTCCCCGACTTCACTCCCCGACCTCACTCCCCGACTTCACTCCTCTGACTTCACTCCTCCGACTTCACTCCTCCGACTTCACTCCCCCGACTTCACTCCCCGACTTCACTCCCCGACCTCACTCCCCGACCTCACTCCCCGACTTCACTCCTCCGACTTCACTCCCCGACTTCACTCCCCCAACCTCACTCCCCGACTTCACTCCTCCGACTTCACTCCCCGACTTCACTCCCCCAACCTCACTCACCGACTTCATTCCTCCGACTTCACTCCTCCGACTTCACTCCTCCGACTTCACTCCCCCGACTTCACTCCTCCGACTTCACTCCCCGACTTCACTCCTCCGACTTCACTCCCCGACTTCACTCCTCCGACTTCACTCCCCCGACTTCACTCCCCGACCTCGCTCCTCCGACTTCACTCCCCGACCTCACTCCCCGACTTCACTCCCCGACTTCACTCCCCCGACTTCACTCCCCGACTTCACTCCTCCGACTTCACTCCCCCGACTTCACTCCTCCGACTTCACTCCCCCGACTTCACTCCCCGACTTCACTCCTCCGACTTCACTCCCCGACTTCACTCCTCCGACTTCACTCCCCCGACTTCACTCCCCGACTTCACTCCCCGATCTCACTCCCCGACTTCACTCCTCCGACTTCACTCCCCGACCTCACTCCCCGACCTCACTCCCCGACTTCACTCCCCCGACTTCACTCCCCAACTTCACTCCCCCGACTTCACTCCCCGACTTCACTCCTCCGACTTCACTCCCCGACTTCACTCCTCCGACTTCACTCCCCGACTTCACTCCCCCGACTTCACTCCTCCGACTTCACTCCTCCGACTTCACTCCTCCGACTTCACTCCCCCGACTTCACTCCTCCGACTTCACTCCTCCGACTTCACTCCCCGACTTCACTCCCCCGACTTCACTCCCCGACTTCACTCCTCCGACTTCATTCCTCCGACTTCACTCCTCCGACTTCACTCCCCGACTTCACTCCCCGACTTCACTCCTCCGACCTCACTCCCCGACTTCACTACTCCGACTTCACTCCTCTGACTTACGTGCCACTCTGTTGAGGGCTGCTAACATCTCTGTGTGATCTTCCCCCACCTTCTGCTGACTCTCCAGGATGAGCTGGGAGGCTGAGTCCAGAGGCTCGTCATCTGACTGGGGCCTCACAGATGCCTCTTCCCCAGGAGCCCTCCGAGTGCCGGGGAGCTCGGCTGAACCTGCCTCCTCCTGCTGTGGACACGTGTCCGTGCGGTGACCACCAGATTGTGAACCTGAGCCTGCTCTAGATCTAGGTCCCACCGAGGTGTGTGTCTCTGCGCTGGTGGAGGGTGTGGGTCTCTGCGCTGGTGGAGGGTGTGGGTAAGCGCAGTGACGGGTCTTCCAGGCTGCTTATTTCCAGCTCTTCAATGGAGGAGGTGTCCTCTTGGCTGGAGATGAGGACATGGATGGAGCTGAGGGACTGGACTGGCTGAGGGTGTCGGTCGCTTGGCAGAGCTCCCTGTGAACCAAAGTAGAGATGATTAGTGCCTGGCAGCAGAGTCAAAAGCAGGAGAGAGAGAGACTCACAGTTGCGTTGAGAGAGGGATGATGTGGTGTAGGATCCTCACGAGGGTGTTCGCCACCGACCTCACCATCACCACAGGCACCATCCACATCCTCACCAGTCAGTGCGATGGCCGCTCCTCACAGTGAGTGAGGGGCCTAATGTGGGCCACTCCACCCCCAGTCTGGGACCTCTCCCTGCTGTTGTGAGCCAGCTTCTCCTGCATGGAAACAGATGGAGAGAGTGTGAGCAGGACACATGGCACTGAGTGGAATGTTTGTGTGGTGAGCGGTGCCATGGATGGGATGAGGGTGTGAATTCCAGAGGGTATGAGCCTGATGGAGATGTGAGGGTGTGTGAGAGAGTTACTGTTGTCCCTTGAGGTATGAGATCCCTGTGGGTGTGTGCTGGGTTTGTGAGTGTGTGCTGGGTGAGTTGAGAGTGATGAGCAGAGTGAGTTACCCTGGCAGAACGGAGGAGATCATTCACCCTCTTTCGGCACTGGGCTGCTGTCCTCTTCTGAAGGGCGTTGGCACTGACCCCCACTGCCACCACCTCCCATGCTGGATTGGTGCCTTTGTCCAGAGTGGGGACAGAGGATGTCACAGCAGGACCTCCACCGTGTCCAGCAGGCGCCCAAGGGAGGCATCGCTGAATGTGTGGGGGCAGCATGTTCCCTCCCTTTGACAGGCCCGAGGTGATGGTGTGGCGGATGAATCAGAGGCCACTCTGCCAATGACCCAGCGTGCTTCCCGGGAATGCATGATTAATGAAGCGGGATTGGGATAATGCAATGCAAAAACCCGCCATTGCGGCCAGCGGGTAATGTGCTTTTCCCCACCCGCTACCGCACTCCGTGCAAATCTGGGACAATTCGGCCCGTAGTTTCCAACCTTCAAGTTCTTGAGCCGCCCTCTGCTGTCAGGGTCTAAGTTTGACGGCTGGGTGCTGGAGGATATAACTGGAGCCAAATCTTTATATAATTACAAACTTATATTTATAGATGCACCTTATATATCACGCACGCCCAACTAAACAAACACACTTTCAGCCTGATGCCATTTACATGAGCAAAGATAATATCAAATTCATAGAACCATAGAAAAGTTACAGCACAGAAGGAGGCCATTCGGCCCATCTTGTCCATGCCAGCCCAAGGACACCCAGGTGCCCTTTCTAATCCCACCTTCCTGCACCCGGCCCACAGCCCTGCAGCTTACAGCACTTAAGGTGCAGATCTAGGTACTTTTTAAAAAGAGTTTAGAGTTTCTGCCTCTACCACCAACTTGGGCAGCGAATTCCAGACACCCACTACCCTCTGTGTAAAAAAGTTCTTCCTCATGTCCCCCCTACACCTTCTGCCACTTATCTTGAATCTATGTCCCCTGGTTCTAGAATTCTCCACCAAGGGAAACAATTTTATCCTGTCCACTCTATCTATTCCCCTCATATAGAATTAATATCTATTTAACAAGGAGGAAGGATAAGAGAAGAGAGAGTGAAAGGGAGACCGAAAGGCTTCTCACTGACAGGAGAGCTGCTGTTTGATGTTTGAGAGATGTGTAACACAGAATAATATAAAACAAGATAAGTGACTGACCTGAGGGCAGAGAGGATCTGTGTACCCCATCGTCTCCACGCCTGTGTGAGAAAGGACAGAGTTAGAGCAGAGAGACAGAGACAGGCAGAGAAAGACAGAAATACACACACTCTTGAGCTTGAATTGATTTGCCTTATTGCTGTAATATTACCTGTGAATTTCTTTTACTACCTCAAAGCTGCCTCACCTTCTCATGCATGGTTTTGCGATTTTTCTTTGTTTTTTTCAGGAACTGTTTCAAACTCCCCGATGACATATATTCAGTGATAAAAATAACCTGTGGGGAGACCAGTGGCCAGTGGTTATTTATCCACAGATTATTTACATATTATTTATTAGCACAGGTGACTCCTTCAAAGAACTCCAATAAATTAGTTAAACATGATTTCCCTTTCACAAAACCATGTTGACTCTGCCTGATTGCCCTGAATTTTTCCTAATGCCTTGATACAGAGACAGAAACAGGAGGATTCTCTGTTGCTGCTCCATTGTGCACATGTGAAGGGGAACCGGTGGATGTGCTGTACTGAGATTTCCAGAAGGCATTTGACAAAGTGTCACATCAAAGGTTATTGTGGAAAATAAAAGCTCATGGTGTAGGGGGTAACATATTGACATGGATAGAAGGTTAGCTGGCTAACAGGAAGCAGAGAGTTGGCATAAATGGGTGTTTTTCTGATTGGCAGGATGTGACAAGTGGTGTCACAGGGATCAGTGCTGGGGCCTGAACTGTTTATAATTTATATAAACGGCTTGAATGAAGGGATTGAAGGGATAGTGGCTGAATTTGCTGATGACACAAAGATAGGTAGGAAAGTAAGTTGTGAAGAGGACATAAGGAGGCTACAAAGGGGGATAGAGAGGTTCAGTGAGTGGGAAAATATCTGGCAAATGGAGTATAATGCTTCAGTTGAACAGGTCACTAGTGAGACCACATCTGGAGTACAATATAATATTGGTGTCCTTATTTAAGGGAGGATGTAAATGTGTTGGAAGCGGTTCAGAGAAGGTTTACCAAGCTAATACCTGGAATGGGCAGGTTGTCTTATGAGGAAAGGTTGGACAGGTTAGGCTTGTATCCACTGGAGTTTAGAAGAGTAAGAGGCAACTTGATTGAAACATATAAGATCCTGAGGGGTCTGGACAGGGTGGATGTGGAGAGGATGTTTCCTCTTGTGGGAGAATCTAGAACAAGGGGTCACTGTTTAAAAATAAGAGGTCACTTATTAAAGACAGAGATGAGGCGAATTATTTGCTCTCAAGAGGGTAGCAAGTCTTTGGAACCCTCTTCATCAAAAGGTGGTGGAAGCAGAGTCTTTGGGCAGGATTTTGCCCTTGGCAGAGGTGCTGGACGGGGGCAGGTGGGGGTGGTTGGGAAGCCAATTACCTGCCCGCAATGGGCTCCATGCCGCCATTTTACGTGGGTGGGGCCAATTGAGGCCCTCCCAGCGTGGAACGTGAGGCTGAGCGCTCAGCGCTGCCTGTGCGGGCGGGAGGAGGAGGGAGAGCCGGGCCTAGCACAATCTTCACACACACGCGCGTGAAAGAGCGTTTCAATCTCCCTGAGGCACAGAGCGCTGTTCTAAAAAAAAAATTTTAAAAATTAAAATCTCATCAAACCTGCCCCCTAATGTGACTCGAGCAGGGACATGTTTTTAATTCAAGTGTTGAATTTTTATTTTGTTTTGATTTGCTTTAGGAAACCTCGTTCCGCCCGTGGATGAGGATTGCTAAAAACGCAAAGGCCCCTTGGCCTTTTCACCTCCCCTGACAACCGCAAGGCTGAACAGGCAGCGAAAAATACAACACAATTGTTAACTTAACGGCCTTAATAGGCCTTGTCATTGGCGGCAGACGCGCTGCCAACTCTGCCCAGCTCTGCCCAGCTCTGCCGCTCGCCCACCAACCCATCATCAGGGTGCGCGTTGACACCGGCCGACGTCTACGCGCTTTCTCTCACACTCCAGCGTGTCCTGTGCGCACCCACCTGCCAAGTGTAACTTTCTGCCCCTTGAATAATTTTAAGGCAGAGGTGGTTATATTTTTGATAAACAAGGTGGGTGAAGGGTTAAGGGGGGTGAAGGGTTAAGGGGGGTGAAGGGTTAAAGGGGGGTAGGGAGGGATGTGGGATTGAGGTTACATTCAGATCAGCCACGATCTGATTGAATGGCGGGGCAGGCTCGAGGGGCCGAGTGGCCTATCCTGCTCCTAATTCCTATGTTCATATGTTCGCCCCCCTCCCCCCCCCATACCGCTCTCTGCAGCACTGACAGACCTACTGCAGCTCCCTCACAGGCAGTAACTCTAACTGCCCCATCCTATTCTCCCACTGACCACTGCAACCCCTGAGGGCAAACCTTTCTTACTCTCTTCCATTAAACGCACCCTTTCCAGTGCTGACCCAGTGAACTCTGGCAGCCGATTGGCTCTCACTGGCCCTCCTTGCAACTCCCTCCAGAGTTTCTGTTCACTTGTGAACAAGGCCCTTGACATTCCTGATGACATCTTCCCTCTCTGAGGCCTCTGCCAGCTGCCTTGCCCAGTACATTCACTGTGACAACACAGCTCTTATCACCAAACCACAACCTGACTTGAGCCCCTACTCCTCTGGAACTTACCCTTCTCAGGATAAGGGGTCGATCATTTCGGACTGAGATGAGGAGAAATGGCTTCACTCACAGGGTTGTGAATCTTTGGAATTCTCTACCCCAGAGGGTTGTGGAGGCTCCATCGTTGAAGACATTTACGATTGACATGTGAACACTAAGGCCAGGATTCTTCCTCTTCGGGTGGGTTCGACAGTTGCAGTGAGGAGCAGTCAGGAAGCCGACCACCAGCCGCAATCAGGGCCCGACCACGATTTCACGCTGGTCAGTTAAGGCCCGCCCAGTGTGAAATGCGGGCTGCAGTGCTCAGCGCTGCCTGTGGTGGGGGCAAGCGGGGAACCTCGTGCCCTATGCGCAAGGCAAAGCTCCCTGAGGCTCAGAGCTGCCTCAGGGAGATCAAATTAAAAATAAAGAATTGTAAAATGTTAAAAATAAACATGTTACCTCCTGTGACTCTGGCTCTCTTGAGCAGGGACATGTTATTGGTGAAATGTTAAAGTTTTTATTTAATTTTTCTTTGCTGTTGGAAACCTCATCCCGTCCGTGGATGGGGCTTCCTAACGCTTGGCCTCCAGCTGGAAGGTTGGACAGGCAGCGAGAAATCTAATTTAATTGGTAATTTAATGGCTTTAATGGGCCTGTTAATTACCAGTGGGCACACTGCCACCTCCCACGCCCGCCCGCTGGCTGAAATATTGTGTGAGTGCGCGATGGTGTCGGGGACACTTGCCCAACGTCATTTGACGCTGGTTCAGGTGGGGCGTCCATCTGCCCAGTCAGTGTAATATTCCGGCCTCAGGGTCTCAGAGGGTAATGTGGACAGAGTGTTGCAGGAGCAGATCGGCACATTATTCTGCTTCCTGTCCCATCACCAATTCTATATCCGCAAGACCACCACCTCCTTCTTATTTGATTTTTTTATGACAGCCTTTGGAAAGCCCATATTCACAACATTGAAGCTCTCTCCCCATCAACCCTCCCCATTCCTCCATCAAATAATTCAATCAGCTTAGACAGACAGGATTTGCCTTTTGGTGCTGCCTTTCATTGACCAGTCCATATTTTACTAAGAGACAATTAATTTGGCTCTGGAGTAACTTGCCTGAAAATTTCGCTATCACTGGTCAGGCTGCCTGTTACAGGTTATCCTTGGAATGGGGTGAGAAACTTATCAGCCATGATTGAATGGCGGAGCAGACTCAATGGGCCGAATGGCCTAATTTCTGCTCCTATGTCTTATGGTCTTATACACCTTTCTGAACATTGTGCCCCACACATTTTTATTATTCTTTCTAAGCTATCTCTAGTTGACCTTGAGAAGGTCGTGGTGAGCTGCCTTCTTGAACCGCTGCAGTCCATGTGGTGTAGGTAAATGCCTTCCTCACCCTATCTGTACCTTTATTATCATTTTCATAAGATAATATCACCACCTTCAACACCTCTTTGTCCTTTTGTCTATGACATCTTTTGGTTATCTCCACCTATCACTGTCCCTCTATCCAGCTCTACCTGTCCCACCCCGTCTTAAACCAGCTTATATTTCACCTCTCTTCTATTTTTATTTAGTTCTGTTGAAGAGTCATAAGGACTCGAAACGTTAACTGTGCTCCTCTCCGCAGATGCTGCCAGACCTGCTGAGTTTTTCCAGGTATTTTGGTTTTTGTTTTGGATTTCCAGCATCCGCAGTGTTTTACCCCTCCTCACCCTCTCAGTGACCCTCACATCTTTATAAAAGAATGAAAGAATAAAAAAAAAATCCTAATTATTGTGCCCCATTCCTGGTCATAGCACCACCCTTCAGATCATTGTGCCCCAGTCCCCAAACCTGCCTCTCTCTCCTTATGCACTGTCTTCCATTACTGCACTGAACAATGTTCATCGTCTTTTCTATACAGTGGATACAGTGGATTGCTGTCCCAAAATTGCTCACCCTGGTGAGGGTCTCTCCAGCAGGGATCTCTCTGGTGAGGGTCTCCGCAGCAGATGTCTTTCTGGCAGGGGTCTCTCTGCTGTCTATCCAGTACTTGTGAAATTTTACAATGTTGGGGTGCTCGAGCTGCATGAAGTGTTCAAAAACCAACTTAATATTCTCCTGTAGAAATAATGACAGAGTTAGAATCGGTAAGAGGAATGCATAGAACCAGAAAGATCCACGCCTCCTTCCGCACTCCATCACTGAGCCTCGATGTCACATATACAACATGGTTGAGTACCAGACAGGGTCACATATACAGGATGGGTGTGTACCATAGAGACAGGATCACATATACAGGATGGGTGTGTATCATAGAGACAGGATCACATATACAGGATGGGTGTGTACTGTAGAGACAGCATCACATATACAGAATGGGTGTGCACCATAGAGACAGGATCACATATACAGGATGGTGTGTGCCAGACAGGGTCACTTTGTCACGACTCACTGGGGATAGCGCGCTGTAATATCGACTCACTGGGGACAGTGCGCTGTAATATCGACTCACTGGGGATAGTGCGCTGTAATATCGACTCACTGGGGATAGTGCGCTGTAATATCGACTCACTGGGGATAGTGCGCTGTAATATCGACTCACTGGGGATACCGTGCTGTAATATCGACTCACTGGGGATAGTGCGCTGTAATATCGACTCACTGGGGACAGTGCGCTGTAATATCGAGTCACTGGGGATAGTGCGCTGTAATATCGACTCACTGGGGATAGTGCGCTGTAATATCGACTCACTGGGGACAGTGCGCTGTAATATCGACTCACTGGGGACAGTGCGCTGTAATATCGACTCACTGGGGACAGTGCGCTGTAATATCGACTCACTGGGGATACCGTGCTGTAATATCGACTCACTGGGGATAGTGCGCTGTAATATCGACTCACTGGGGACAGTGCGCTGTAATATCGACTCACTGGGGATAGTGCGCTGTAATATCGACTCACTGGGGATAGTGCGCTGTAATATCGATTCACTGGGGACAGTGCGCTGTAATATCGACTCACTGGGGATAGCGTGCTGTAATATCGACTCACTGGGGATAGCGCGCTGTAATATCGACTCACTGGGGATAGTGCGCTGTAATATCGACTCACTGGGGATAGCGTGCTGTAATATCGACTCACTGGGGATAGCGCGCTGTAATATCGACTCACTGGGGATAGTGCGTTGTAATATCGACTCACTGGGGATAGTGCGCTGTAATATCGACTCACTGGGGACAGTGCGCTGTAATATCGACTCACTGGGGATAGTGCGTTGTAATATCGACTCACTGGGGATAGCGCGCTGTAATATCGACTCACTGGGGACAGTGCGCTGTAATATCGACTCACTGGGGATAGTGCGCTGTAATATCGACTCACTGGGGATAGTGCGCTGTAATATCGACTCACTGGGGATAGTGCGCTGTAATATCGACTCACTGGGGATAGTGCGCTGTAATATCGACACACTGGGGATAGTGCGCTGTAATATCGACTCACTGGGGATAGTGCGCTGTAATATCGACTCACTGGGGATAGTGCGCTGTAATATCGACTCACTGGGGATAGTGCGCTGTAATATCGACTCACTGGGGATGGTGCGCTGTAATATCGACTCACTGGGGATGGCGCGCTGTAATATCGACTCACTGGGGATAGCGCGCTGTAATATCGACTCACTGGGGATAGCGCGCTGTAATATCGACTCACTGGGGATAGTGCGCTGTAATATCCACTCACTGGGGATAGTGCGCTGTAATATTGACTCACTGGGGATAGTGCGCTGTAATATCGACTCACTGGGGATAGCGCGCTGTAACATCGACTCACTGGGGATAGCGCGCTGTAATATCGACTCACTGGGGATAGCGCGCTGTAATATCGACTCACTGGGGATAGCGCGCTGTAATATCGACTCACTGGGGATAGCGCGCTGTAATATCGACTCACTGGGGACAGTGCGCTGTAATATCGACTCACTGGGGATAGTGCGCTGTAATATCGACTCACTGGGGACAGTGCGCTGTAATATCGACTCACTGGGGATATCGCGCTGTAATATCGACTCACTGGAGATAGCGCGCTGTAATATCGACTCACTGGGGACATCGCGCTGTAATATCGACTCACTGGGGACATCGCGCTGTAATATCAGCCCCACTGTTCCCTGAGCCACCACAAATGTGAAAAGTTTGATCAAACCACCAGATTGTCCCAATTCTACTGAACTTTTTAATTTAGGTTAACAGAATACGAGCACCAGGTTTGTAAACTTAATAATTAAATAACTGTTTACTGAACAAATTGTCTTTAACTAATGGCAAAAGAGAGAAGTGTGAACTGCTAATTTCTAACTCAATAACTTAAGCTCTATCCCTTCTTAAACCCGATACACACACACACATACAAGGCACACAAAACATGGATTTTAAGGGTGGGATAAAACAGTTCAATAACACCAAATCCAGAGAACAGGATTCAATGGGTTGATTTTGATCGATGTCTTCCAATTTCCTTTCAGTTCTTGTTGATGAGATGAGGTGGGACTCCCAGCACTTTCAGTCTTTAGTTCACTGGCTGAGCCAAGTCCACCTGCTACACACCCACCCTGTACCTGTGACCCTGTCTGCTACACACCCACCCTGTGCCTGTGACCCTGTCTGCTACACACCCACCCTGTACCTGTGACCCTGTCTGCTACACACCCACCCTGTGCCTGTGACCCTGTCTGCTACACACCCACCCTGTGCCTGTGACCCTGTCTGCTACACACCCACCCTGTGCCTGTGACCCTGTCTGCTACACACCCACCCTGTGCCTGTGACCCTGTCTGCTACACACCCACCCTGTGCCTGTGACCCTGTCTGCTACACACCCACCCTGTGCCTGTGACCCTGTCTGCTACATACCCACCCTGTGCCTGTGACCCTGTCTGCTACACACCCACCCTGTGCCTGTGACCCTGTCTGCTACACACCCACCCTGTGCCTGTGACCCTGTCTGCTACACACCCACCCTGTGCCTGTGACCCTGTCTGCTACACACCCACCCTGTGCCTGTTGTAAGGAACATGTCTTTTTATTTCTGTTGGACTGTGGTTTAAAATTACAATGGCTGCAGGTTGAAAGACATGACCACTGGAACAGGATGAGTGATATATACAATGTTGCAATCCTGGAACAGAGTGTGCCATGAAAGGCAGGATGGTGCTAGAAAGGAGTCCTAGACCAAAGGAGCTCCCTGGCAACAATGCTTTAATTGGCTCCTGACCAGGTGACCTAGTTTTGCGTGAGGGCAGTGCAGCCAATTAGCTCCTAGCCTGAAAGGAAAAAGACCTAAAGTCTCTTGCTCCTGTGTGTGGAAGATTCCAGTAATTCCACAATAATAGCTAGCTGGCTTTTTCTCCTCATATCTCTATAACCTACTCTCTCTCTGAAACCCCTGTCAAGAGGCAAAGAGGAAAATCACTGTTAAAGACATGTACGGGATGAGTGTGTACCAGACAAGGTCACATATACAGGATGGGCATGCAAGAGACAGGATCACATATGCAGGATGGGTGCGTACCAGACAGGGTCGCCCGCACAGGATGGGTGCGTACCAGACAGGGTCACATATACAGGATGGGTGTGTACCAGACACAGTCACTTGTACAGGATGGGCATGTACCATAGAGACAGGGTCACATATACAGGATGGGTGTGTACCATAGAGACAGGGTCACATATACAGGATGGTGTGTACCATAGAGACAAGGTCACTAGTACAAGATGGGTGTGTACCAGACAAGGTCACATAAACAGGATGGTGTGTACCAGACAAGGTCACATATACAGGATGGGTGTGTACCAGACAAGGTCACATATACAGGATGGGTGTGTGCCAGTCAGGGTCAAATAAACAGGATGGGTGTGTACCATAGAGACAGGGTCACATATACAGGATGGGTGTGTACTGTAGAGACAGCGTCACATATACAGGATGGGTGTGTACTGTAGAGACAGCGTCACATATACAGGATGGGTGTGTACTGTAGAGACAGCGTCACATATACTGGATGGTTGTGTACTGTAGAGACAGCGTCACATATACAGGATGGTGTGTACCAGACAAGGTCACATATACAGGATGGGCGTGTACCAGACAGGATCACATATACAGGATGGGTGTGTACCATAAAGACAGGGTCACATATACAGGATGGGTGTGCACTGTAGAGACAGCGTCACATATACAGGATGGGTGTGTACTGTAGAGACAGCGTCACATATACAGGATGGGTGTGTACTGTAGAGACAGGGTCACATATACAGGATGGTTGTGTACTGTAGAGACAGGGTCACATATACAGGATGGGTGTGTACTGTAGTAGAGACAGTGTCACATATACAGGATGGTTGTGTACTGTAGAGACAGGGTCACATATACAGGATGGTTGTGTACTGTAGAGACAGGGTCACATATACAGGATGGGTGTGTACTGTAGTAGAGACAGGGTCACATATACAGGATGGGTGTGTACTGTAGTAGAGACAGTGTCACATATACAGGATGGTTGTGTACTGTAGAGACAGCGTCACATATACAGGATGGGTGTGTACTGTAGTAGAGACAGCGTCACATATACAGGATGGGTGTGTACTGTAGAGACAAGGTCACATATACAGGATGGTTGTGTACTGTAGAGACAGCGTCACATATACAGGATGGGTGTGTACTGTAGAGACAGGGTCACATATACAGGATTGGCGTGTACCAGACAAGGTCACAAAATGACAGGCTGTCTGAAAGGGCAGTGGAAGCAGATTCAATAGTAACTTTCAAAAGGGAATGGAATAAATACTGGAAAAGGGTGAATTTGCACATTTACAGGAAAAGATTAGAGCAGTGGAATTAATGAGAGAACTTTTAAACAACTGACAAACAGTCTGATTTGCCTCCTGAGCTGTTTGATTCGATGATTCTACGATATTTATTCTTACAAACCCAGGAGAGGGATGAAGAATGTCACCTGGACACCTCTTAGTCTGATAAAGGAGCTGAGGAGAGAGATCAGGAAGTGGGGTCTCTGGCAGAGAGCTCAGTGACTTGGGGTCATAGGTTTAAAGGTTAAAGGGGAGATGAGGAAAATGGGGTCTGGAACTCGCTGCCTGAAAGGGCAGTAGAGGCAGAAACCCTCAACTCATTACAAGGTGTCTGGATATGCACCTCGAGCGCTGTAACCTGCAGGGCTACAGAGCGAGTGCTGGGAAGTGGGGTTAGACGCGATGCTCATGGTTCATTCCTCGGCCGGTACAGGCATGATGGGCCGAGTGGCCTCTTCCTGTGCTGTAAACTTTCTATGGTTCAATATTGTTTGCAGTGACCACCTTGATGTTATTTGTTCTGAGACAGTTCCTCATAGAAGGTTTGCCTGGGGATTCTGTAATCATCTCTGGAGGAGATATGGGCAGCTCACCAAAGCTTAAATTCCTGGAGCCTGATATGGGATTGCATGTTTCTGGTAATGTTCTGCCACCGAATACTCAAGATGGACTTCAGGTGTCTTTGGCAGGAGGGTTCCAGAGCTTTGTTGTGGCACCTGTAGCAGATCTAGGATTTTTTTTTTCACTCATTCAAAGGATATGGGCATCACTGACTCAGCCCTAGTTGCCCTTGAGAAGGTGGTGGTGAGCTGCCTTCTTGAACCACTGTAGTCCATGTGGTGTAGGTACACCCACAGTGCTGTTAGGGAGGGAGTTCCAAGGTTTTGACCCAGCGA
This sequence comes from Cetorhinus maximus, assembly GCF_964194155.1. Taxonomy (NCBI): domain Eukaryota; kingdom Metazoa; phylum Chordata; class Chondrichthyes; order Lamniformes; family Cetorhinidae; genus Cetorhinus; species Cetorhinus maximus. The sequence goes on from NC_135881.1 coordinate 714,666, forward strand.
CAGTGAAGGAACGGCCGATTTATTTCCAAGTCAGGATGGTGAGTGACTTGGAGGGGAACTTCCAGGTGGTGGGGTTCCCATCTATCTGCTGCCCTTGTCCTTCTAGATGGTGGTGGTCATGTGTTAGTAAGGTACTGCAGTGCATCTTGTAGATGGTACACACTGCTGCTACTGTGTGTCAGTGGTGGAGGGAGTGAATGTTTGTGGATGTGGTGCCAATCAAATGGGCTGCTTTGTCCTGGATGGTGTCGAGCTTCTTGAGTGTTGTGGGAGCTGCACTCATCCAGGCAAGTGGAGAGTATTCCATCACACTCCTGACTTATGCCTTGTAGATGGTGGACAGGCTTTGGGGAGTCAGGAAGTGAGTTACCCATTGCACGATTCTGACCTGCTCTTGTAGCCACAGTATTTATATGGCGAGTCCAGTTCAGTATCTGGTCAATGGTAACCCCCAGGTTGTTGATAGTGGGGGATTCAGTGATGGTAATGCCACTGAAAGTCAAGGAGTGCTGGTTGGATTCTCTCTTGTTGGAGATGGTCATTGCCTGACACTTGTGTGGTGCGAATGTTACTTGCCACTTGTCAGCACAAGCCTGGATATTATCCAGGTCTTGCTGCATTTGGACATGGATTGCTTCAGTATCTGAGGAGTCGTGAATGGTGCTCAACATTGTGCAATCATCAGCGAACATCCCCACTTCTGACCTTATGATGGAGGGAAGATCATTGATGAAGCAGCTGAAGATGGTTGGGTTGAGGACACTACCCTGAGGAACTCCTGCAGTGATGTCCTGGAGCTGAGATGACTGACCTCCAATAATTACAATCATCTTCCTTTGTGCTAGGCATGACTCCAACCAGTGGAGAGTTTTCCCCCTGATTCCCATTAACTCCAGTTTTGCTCGGGCTCCTTGATGCCACACACGGTCAAATGCTGCCTTGATGTCAAGGGCAGTCACTCTCACCTCACCTCGGGAGTTCAGCTCTTTAGTCCATGTTTGAACCAAGGCTGTAATGAGGTCAGGAGCTGAGTGGCCCTGGCGGAACCCAAACTGGGCGTCAGTGAGCAGATTATTGCTAAGCAAGTGCCGCTTGATAGCACTGTTGATGACCCCTTCCATTACTTTACTGATGATCGAGAGTAGACTGATGGGGCGATAATTGGCCGGGTTGGATTTGTCCTGCTTTTTGTGTACAGGACATACCTGGGCAATTTTCCACATAGCCGGGTAGATGCCAATGTTGTAGCTGTACTAGAACAGCTTGGCTAGGGGCGCGGCAAGTTCTGGAGCACAAGTGTTCAGTACTATTGCTGGAATATTGTCAGGGCCCATAGCCTTTGCAGTATCCAGTGCCTTCAGCCATTTCTTGATATTACATGGAGTGAATCTAATTGGCTGAAGACTGGCATCTGTGATGCTGGGGACCTACGGAGGAGGCCGAGATGGATCATATACTCAGCACTTCTGGCTGAAGATTGTAGCAAATGCTTCAGCCTTATCTTTTGCACTGATGTGCTGGGCTCCTCCATCATTGAGGATGGGGATATTTATGGAGCCTACTCCTCCAGTGAGTTGTTTAATTGTCCAGCACCATTCACGACTGGATGTGGCAGGACTGCAGAGCTTAGATCTGCTCCATTGGTTGTGGGGTCGCTTAGCTCTGTCTATCACTTGCTGCTTATGCTGTTTGGCACACGAGTAGTCCTGTGTTGTAGCTTCTCCAGGTAGACACCTCATTTTTAGGTTTGCCTGGTGCTGCTCCTGGCATGCCTTCCTGCACTCTTCATTGAACCAGGGTTGATCCCCTGGCTTGATGGTAATGTTAGAGTGGGGGATATGCTGGGCCAAAAGGTTACAGATTGTGTTCGAGTACAATTCTGCTGCGGCTGATGGCCAACAGCACCTCATGGATGCCCAGTGTTGAGTTGCTAGATCTGGTTGAAATCTATCCCATTTAGAGGACTGAGAGTGCCACACAACACGACATTTGACCATGTTCAAGGTGCTATATAAAGACAAGCTGCTGATGTGATGCAGCCAGTGTGACAGGGAGCTTACTTCATGTTTTGAGAAGACCCGGGGATCAGTGAAGTGAACTTCATTCCAAACCACCTCGACCCCTTCCTCGGTGTCCATAGCCTGGTAAGTGCTCTCAATCGTCAGGACATTACCCTGTCTCACCTGGAAAAACAACAGGGTTTGAAGTGAATCCAAAATGCTCAAAGATGAAGTTCTACACAAGGTAACTGAGACACAGGGGGATGTGAGAGTGAGATACCGCACACTGTAACTGAGACACAGGCAATGTGAGAGTGAGATACCGCACACTGTAACTGAGACACAGGGGGATGTGAGAGTGAGATACCGCACACTGTTACTGAGACACAGGCAATGTGACAGTGAGATACCGCACACTGTTACTGAGACACAGGCAATGTGAGAGTGAGATACCGCACACTGTAACTGAGACACAGGCAATGTGAGAGTGAGATACCGCACACTGTAACTGAGACACAGGGGGATGTGAGAGTGAGATACCGCACACTGTAACTGAGACACAGGGGGATGTGAGAGTGAGATACCGCACACTGTAACTGAGACACAGGGAGTTGTGAGAGTGAGATACCGCACACTGTAACTGTGACACAGGGGGATGTGAGAGTGAGATACCGCACACTGTAACTGAGACACAGGCAATGTGAGAGTGAGATACTGCACATTGTAACTGAGACACAGGCAATGTGAGAGTGAGATACCGCACACTGTAACTGTGACACAGGGGGATGTGAGAGTGAGATACCGCACACTGTTACTGAGACACAGGCAATGTGAAAGTGAGATACCGCACACTGTTACTGAGACACAGGGGGATGTGAGAGTGAGATACCGCACACTGTAACTGAGACACAGGGGGATGTGAGAGTGAGATACCGCACACTGTAACTGAGACACAGGCAATGTGAGAGTGAGATACCGCACACTGTAACTGTGACACAGGGGGATGTGAGAGTGAGATACCGCACACTGTTACTGAGACACAGGCAATGTGAGAGTGAGATACCGCACACTGTTACTGAGACACAGGCAATGTGAGAGTGAGATACCGCACACTGTAACTGAGACACAGGGGGATGTGAGAGTGAGATACCGCACACTGTAACTGTGACACAGGGGGATGTGAGAGTGAGATACCGCACACTGTAACTGAGACACAGGCAATGTGAGAGTGAGATACCGCACACTGTAACTGAGACACAGGGGGATGTGAGAGTGAGATACCGCACACTGTAACTGAGACACAGGGGGATGTGAGAGTGAGATACCGCACACTGTAACTGAGACACAGGCAATGTGAGAGTGAGATACCGCACACTGTTACTGAGACACAGGCATTGTGAGAGTGAGATACCGCACACTGTAACTGAGACACAGGGGGATGTGAGAGTGAGATACCGCACACTGTTGCTGAGACACAGGGGGATGTGAGAGTGAGATACCGCACACTGTTACTGAGACACAGGCAATGTGAGAGTGAGATACCGCACACTGTAACTGAGACACAGGGGGATGTGAGAGTGAGATACAGCACACTGTAACTGAGACACAGGCAATGTGAGAGTGAGATACCGCACACTATAACTGAGACACAGGCAATGTGAGAGTGAGATACCGCACACTGTAACTGAGACACAGGCAATGTGAGAGTGAGATACCGCACACTGTAAATGAGAGACAGGGGGATGTGAGAGTGAGATACCGCACACTGTTACTGAGACACAGGGGGATGTGAGAGTGAGATACCGCACACTGTTACTGAGAACAGGGGGATGTGAGAGTGAGATACCGCACACTGTAACTGAGACACAGGGTGATGTGAGAGTGAGATACCGCACACTGTAAATGAGACACAGGGTGATGAGAGAGTGAGATACCGCACACTGTAACTGAGACACAGGCAATGTGAGAGAGAGATACCGCACACTGTAACTGAGACACAGGCAATTTGAGAGTGAGATACCGCACACTGTTACAAAGACACAGGGGGATGTGAGAGTGAGATACCGCACACTGTTACTGAGACACAGGCAATGTGAGAGTGAGATACCGCACACTGTAACTGAGACACAGGGGGATGTGAGAGTGAGATACCGCACACTGTAACTGAGACACAGGCAATGTGAGAGTGAGATACCGCACACTGTAACTGAGACACAGGCAATGTGAGAGTGAGATACAGCACACTGTAACTGAGACACAGGCAATGTGAGAGTGAGATACCGCACACTGTAAATGAGAGACAGGGGGATGTGAGAGTGAGATACCGCACACTGTTACTGAGACACAGGGGGATGTGAGAGTGAGATACCGCACACTGTAACTGAGAACAGGGGGATGTGAGAGTGAGATACCGCACACTGTAACTGAGACACAGGGTGATGTGAGAGTGAGATACCGCACACTGTAAATGAGACACAGGGTGATGTGAGAGTGAGATACCGCACACTGTAACTGAGACACAGGCAATGTGAGAGAGAGATAGCGCACACTGTAACTGAGACACAGGGAGATGTGAGAGTGAGATACCGCACACTGTAACTGAGACACAGGCAATGTGAGAGTGAGATACCGCACACTGTAACTGAGACACAGGGGGATGTGAGAGGGAGATACCGCACACTGTAACTGAGACACAGGGGGATGTGAGAGTGTTACCGCACACTGTAACTGACACACAGGGGGAAGTGAGAGTGACATACCGCACACTGTAACTGAGACACAGGGGGATGTGAAAGTGAGATACCGCACACTGTAACTGAGACACAGGCAATGTGAGAGTGAGATACCGCACACTGAAACTGAGACACAGGGGGATGTGAGAGTGAGATACCGCACACTGTTACTGAGACACAGGCAATGTAACAGTGAGATACCGCACACTGTTACTGAGACACAGGCAATGTGAGAGTGAGATACCGCACACTGTAACTGAGACACAGGCAATTTGAGAGTGAGATACCGCACACTGTTACAAAGACACAGGGGGATGTGAGAGTGAGATACCGCACACTGTTACTGAGACACAGGCAATGTGAGAGTGAGATACCGCACACTGTAACTGAGACACAGGGGGATGAGAGAGTGAGATACCGCACACTGTAACTGAGACACAGGGTGATGTGAGAGTGAGATACCGCACACTGTTACTGAGACACAGGGAGATGTGAGAGTGAGATACCGCACACTGTAACTGACACACAGGCAATGTGAGAGTGAGATACCGCACACTGTTACTGAGACACAGGGGGATGAGAGAGTGAGATACCGCACACTGTAACTGAGACACAGGGGGATGTGAGAGGGAGATACCGCACACTGTAACTGAGACACAGGGAGATGTGAGAGTGAGATACCGCACACTGTAACTAAGACACAGGCAATGTGAGAGTGAGATACCGCACACTGTAACTGAGACACAGGCAATGTGAGAGTGAGATACCGCACACTGTAACTGAGACACAGGGGGATGTGATAGTGAGATACCGCACACTGTAACTGAGACACAGGGAGATGTGAGAGTGAGATACCGGACACTGTTACTGAGACACAGGCAATGTGAGAGTGAGATACTGCACACTGTAACTGAGACACAGGGAGATGTGAGAGTGAGATACCACACACTGTTACTGAGACACAGGCAATGTGAGAGTGAGATACTGCACACTGTAACTCAGACACAGGGTGATGTGAGAGTGAGATACCGCACACTGTTACTGAGACACAGGGAGATGTGAGAGTGAGATACCGCACACTGTAACTGAGACACAGGGGGATGAGAGAGTGAGATGCCGCACACTGTTACTGAGACACAGGGGGATGAGAGAGTGAGATACCGCACACTGTAACTGAGACACAGGGGGATGTGAGCAGGAGATACCGCACACTGTAAATGAGACACAGGCAATGTGAGAGTGAGATACCGCACACTGTTACTGAGACACAGGGGGATGAGAGAGTGAGATACCGCACACTGTAACTGAGACACAGGGGGATGTGAGAGTGAGATACCGCACTCTGTAACTGAGACACAGGCAATGTGAGAGTGAGATACCGCACACTGTTAATGAGACACAGGGGGATGAGAGAGTGAGATACCGCACACTGTAACTGAGACACAGGGTGATGTGAGAGTGAGATACCGCACACTGTAACTGAGAAACAGGCAATGTGAGAGTGAGATACCGCACACTGTTACTGAGACACAGGCAATGTGAGAGTGAGATACCGCACACTGTAACTGAGACACAGGGAGATGTGAGAGTGAGATACCGCACACTGTAACTGAGACACAGGGGGATGTGAGAGTGAGATACCGCACACTGTTACTGAGACAGAGGCAATGTGAGAGTGAGATACCCCACACTGTTACTGAGACACAGGGGGATGTGAGAGTGAGATACCGCACACTGTAACTGAGTCACAGGCAATGTGAGAGTGAGATACCGCACACTGTAACTGAGACACAGGGGGATGTGAGAGTGAGATACTGCACACTGTTACTGAGACACAGGCAATGTGAGAGTGAGATACCGCACACTGTTACTGAGACACAGGGGGATGTGAGAGTGAGATACCGCACACTGGAACTGAGACACAGGCAATGTGAGAGTGAGATACCGCACACTGTTACTGAGACACAGGAGGATGTGAGAGTGAGATACCGCAGATTGTAACTGAGACACAGGGGGATGTGAGAGTGAGATACCGCACACTGTAACTAAGACAGAGGCAATGTGAGAGTGAGATACCGCACACTGTAACTGAGACACAGGGGGATGTGAGAGTGAGATACCGCACACTGTTACTGAGACACAGGGGGATGTGAGAGTGAGATACCGCACACTGTAACTGAGACACAGGGGGATATGAGAGTGAGATACCGCACACTGTAACTGAGACACAGGCAATGTGAGAGTGAGATACCGCACACTGTAACTGTGACACAGGGGGATGTGAGAGTGAGATACCGCACACTGTTACTGAGACACAGGGGGATGTGAGAGTGAGATACCGCACACTGTAACTGAGACACAGGCAATGTGAGAGTGAGATACCGCACACTGTAACTGAGACACAGGGGGATGTGAGAGTGAGATACCGCACACTGTAACTGAGACACAGGGGGATGCGAGAGTGAGATACCGCACACTGTTACTGAGACACAGGGGGAAGGGAGAGTGAGATAACGCACACTGTAACTGAGACACAGGCAATGTGAGAGTGAGATACCGCACACTGTTACTGAGACACAGGGGGATGTGAGAGTGAGATACCGCACACTGTTACTGAGACACAGGGGGATGTGAGAGTGAGATACCGCACACTGTTACTGAGACACAGTGGGATGTGAGAGTCAGATACCGCACACTGTAACTGAGACACAGGGGGATGTGAGAGTGAGATACCGCACACTGTAACTGAGACAGAGCCAATGTGAGAGTGAGATACCGCACACTGTTACTGAGACACAGGGGGATGTGAGAGTGAGATACCGCACACTGTTACTGAGACACAGGGGGATGTGAGAGTGAGATACCGCATACTGTAACTGAGACACAGGCAATGTGAGAGTGAGATACCGCACACTGTAACTGAGACACAGGGGGATGTGAGAGGGAGATACCGCACACTGTAACTGAGACACAGGCAATGTGAGAGTGAGATACCGCACACTGTAACTGAGACACAGGGGGATGTGAGAGGGAGATACCGCACACTGTAACTGGGACACAGGCAATGTGAGAGTGAGATACCGCACACTGTTACTGAGACACAGGGGGATGTGAGAGTGAGATACCGCACACTGTAACTGAGACACAGGCAATGTGAGAGTGAGATACCGCACAGTGTAACTGAGACACAGGCAATGTGAGAGTGAGATACCGCACACTGTAACAGAGACACAGGCAATGTGAGAGTGAGATACCGCACACTGATACTGAGACACAGGGGCATGTGAGATTGAGATACCGCACACTGTAACTGAGACACAGGGGGATGTGAGAGTGAGATACCGCACACTGTAACTGAGACACAGGCGATGTGAGAGTGAGATACCGCACACTGTAAATGAGACACAGGGGGATGTGAGAGTGAGATACCGCACACTGTAACTGAGACACAGGCAATGTGAGAGAGAGATAGCGCACACTGTAACTGAGACACAGGGAGATGTGAGAGTGAGATACCGCACACTGTAACTGAGACACAGGCAATGTGAGAGTGAGATACCGCACACTGTAACTGAGACACAGGGGGATGTGAGAGGGAGATACCGCACACTGTAACTGAGACACAGGGGGATGTGAGAGTGTTACCGCACACTGTAACTGACGCACAGGGGGAAGGGAGAGTGACATACCGCACACTGTAACTGAGACACAGGGGTATGTGAGAGTGAGATACCGCACACTGTAACTGAGACACAGGCAATGTGAGAGTGAGATACCGCACACTGAAACTGAGACACAGGGGGATGTGAGAGTGAGATACCGCACAATGTTACTGAGACACAGGCAATGTGACAGTGAGATACCGCACACTGTTACTGAGACACAGGCAATGTGAGAGGGAGATACCGCATACTGTAACTGAGACACAGGCAATGGGAGAGTGAGATACCGCACACTGAAACTGAGACACAGGGGGATGTGAGAGTGAGATACCGCACACTGTTAATGAGACACAGGCAATGTGAGAGTGAGATACCGCACACTGTAACTGAGACACAGGCAATGTGAGAGTGAGATACCGCACAATGTAACAGAGACACAGGGGGCTGTGAGAGTCAGATACCGCACACTGTAACTGAGATACAGGGGGATGTGAGAGTGAGATACCGCACACTGTAACTGAGACACAGGGGGATGTGAGAGTGAGATACCGCACACTGTTACTGAGACACAGGGGGATGTGAGAGTGAGATACCGCACACTGTTACTGAGAACAGGGGGATGTGAGAGTGAGATACCGCACATTGTAACTGAGACACAGGGTGATTTGAGAGTGAGATACCGCACACTGTAAATGAGACACAGTGTGATGAGAGAGTGAGATACCGCACACTGTAACTGAGACACAGGCAATGTGAGAGAGAGATACCGCACACTGTAACTGAGACACAGGCAATTTGAGAGTGAGATACCGCACACTGTTACAAAGACACAGGGGGATGTGAGAGTGAGATACCGCACACTGTTACTGAGACACAGGCAATGTGAGAGCGAGATACCGCACACTGTAACTGAGACACAGGGGGATGTGAGAGTGAGATACCGCACACTGTAACTGAGACACAGGAAATGTGAAAGTGAGATACCGCACAATGTAACTGAGACACAGGCAATGTGAGAGTGAGATACCGCACACTGTAACTGAGACACAGGCAATGTGAGAGTGAGATACCGCACACTGTAAATGAGAGACAGGGGGATGTGAGAGTGAGATACCGCACACTGTTACTGAGACACAGGGGGATGTGAGAGTGAGATACCGCACACTGTTACTGAGAACAGGGGGATGTGAGAGTGAGATACCGCACACTGTAACTGTGACACAGGGTGATGTGAGAGTGAGATACCGCACACTGTAAATGAGACACTGGGTGATGTGAGAGTGAGATACCGCACACTGTAACTGAGACACAGGCAATGTGAGAGAGAGATAGCGCACACTGTAACTGAGACACAGGGAGATGTGAGAGTGAGATACGGCACACTGTAACTGAGACACAGGCAATGTGAGAGTGAGATACCGCACACTGTAACTGAGACACAGGGGGATGTGAGAGGGAGATACCGCACACTGTAACTGAGACACATGGGGATGTGAGAGTGTTACCGCACACTGTAACTGACACACAGGGGGAAGTGAGAGTGACATACCGCACACTGTAACTGAGACACAGGGGGATGTGAGAGTGAGATACCGCACACTGTTACTGAGACACAGGCAATGTGAGAGTGAGATACCGCACACTGAAACTGAGACACAGGGGGATGTGAGAGTGAGATACCGCACACTGTTACTGAGACACAGGCAATGTGACAGTGAGATACCGCACACTGTTACTGAGACACAGGCAATGTGAGAGGGAGATACCGCATACTGAAACTGAGACACAGGCAATGTGAGAGTGAGATACCGCACACTGTAACTGAGACACAGGGAGATGTGAGAGTGAGATACCGCACACTGTTACTGAGACACAGGCAATGTGAGAGTGAGATACCGCACACTGTAACTGAGGCACAGGCAATGTGAGAGAGAGATACCGCACACTGTAACTGAGACACAGGGGGATGTGAGAGTCAGATACCGCACACTGTAACTGGGATACAGGGGGATGTGAGAGTGAGATACCGCACACTGTAACTGACACACAGGCAATGTGAGAGAGAGATACCGCACACTGTAACTGAGACACAGGGGATTGTGAGAGGGAGATACCGCACACTGTAACTGAGACACAGGGGGATGTGAGAGTGTTACCGCACACTGTAACTGACGCACAGGGGGAAGGGAGAGTGACATAAAGCACACTGTAACTGAGACACAGGGGGATGTGAGAGTGAGATACCGCACACTGTAACTGAGACACAGGCAATGTGTGAGTGAGATACCGCACACTGAAACTGAGACACAGGGGGATGTGAGAGTGAGATACCGCACACTGTTACTGAGACACAGGCAATGTGACAGTGAGATACCGCACACTGTTACTGAGACACAGGCAATGTGAGAGGGAGATACCGCATACTGTAACTGAGACACAGGCAATGGGAGAGTGAGATACCGCACACTGAAACTGAGACACAGGGGGATGTGAGAGTGAGATACCGCACACTGTTAATGAGACACAGGCAATGTGAGAGTGAGATACCGCACACTGTAACTGAGACACAGGCAATGTGAGAGTGAGATACCGCACACTGTAACTGAGACACAGGCAATGTGAGAGTGAGATACCGCACACTGTAACTGAGACACAGGCAATGTGAGAGTGAGATACCGCACACTGTAAATGAGAGACAGGGGGATGTGAGAGTGAGATACCGCACACTGTTACTGAGACACAGGGGGATGTGAGAGTGAGATACCGCACACTGTTACTGAGAACAGGGGGATGTGAGAGTGAGATACCGCACACTGTAACTGAGATACAGGGTGATGTGAGAGTGAGATACCGCACACTGTAAATGAGACACAGGGTGATGAGAGAGTGAGATACCACACACTGTAACTGAGACACAGGCAATGTGAGAGAGAGATACCGCACACTGTAACTGAGACACAGGCAATTTGAGAGTGAGATACCGCACACTGTTACAAAGACACAGGGGGATGTGAGAGTGAGATACCGCACACTGTTACTGAGACACAGGGAGATGTGAGAGTGAGATACCGCACACTGTAACTGAGACACAGGGGGATGTGAGAGTGAGATACCGCACACTGTAACTGAGACACAGGCAATGTGAGAGTGAGATACCGCACACTGTAACTGAGACACAGGCAATGTGAGAGTGAGATACCGCACACTGTAACTGAGACACAGGCAATGTGAGAGTGAGATACCGCACACTGTAAATGAGAGACAGGGGGATGTGAGAGTGAGATACCGCACACTGTTACTGAGACACAGGGGGATGTGAGAGTGAGATACCGCACACTGTTACTGAGAACAGGGGGATGTGAGAGTGAGATACCGCACACTGTAACTGAGACACAGGGTGATGTGAGAGTGAGATACCGCACACTGTAAATGAGACACAGCGTGATGTGAGAGTGAGATACCGCACACTGTAACTGAGACACAGGCAATGTGAGAGAGAGATAGCGCACACTGTAAATGAGACACAGGGAGATGTGAGAGTGAGATACCGCACACTGTAACTGAGACACAGGCAATGTGAGAGTGAGATACCGCACACTGTAACTGAGACACAGGGGGATGTGAGAGGGAGATACCGCACACTGTAACTGAGACACAGGGGGATGTGAGAGTGTTACCGCACACTTTAACTGACACACAGGGGGAAGTGAGAGTGACATACCGCACACTGTAACTGAGACACAGGGGGATGTGAGAGTGAGATACCGCACACTGTAACTGAGACACAGGCAATGTGAGAGTGAGATACCGCACACTGCAACTGAGGCACAGGGGGATGTGAGAGTGAGATACCGCACACTGTAACTGAGACACAGGGAGATGTGAGAGTGAGATAACGGACACTGTAACTGAGACACAGGCAATGTGAGAGTGAGATACTGCACACTGTAACTGAGACACAGGGAGATGTGAGAGTGAGATACCGCACACTGTAAATGAGACACAGGCAATGTGAGAGTGAGATACTGCACACTGTAACTGAGACACAGGGTGATGTGAGAGTGAGATACCGCACACTGTTACTGAGACACAGGGAGATGTGAGAGTGAGATACCGCACACTGTAACTGAGAAACAGGGGGATGTGAGAGTGAGATACCGCACACTGTAACTGAGACACAGGCAATGTGAGAGTGAGATACCGCACACTGTAAATGAGACACAGGCAATGTGAGAGTGAGATACCGCACACTGTAACTGAGACACAGGGGGATGTGAGAGTGAGATACCGCACACTGTAACTGAGACACAGGGAGATGTGAGAGTGAGATACCGGACACTGTTACTGAGACACAGGCAATGTGAGAGTGAGATACCGCACACTGTAACTGAGACACAGGGAGATGTGAGCGTGAGATACCGCACACTGTTACTGAGACACAGGCAATGTGAGAGTGAGATACTGCACACTGTAACTGAGACACAGGGTGATGTGAGAGTGAGATACCGCACACTGTAACTGAGACACAGGGAGATGTGAGAGTGAGATACCGCACACTGTAACTGAGACACAGGCAATGTGAGAGTGAGATACCGCACACTGTAACTGAGACACAGGGGGATGTGAGAGGGAGATACCGCACACTGTAACTGAGACACATGGGGATGTGAGAGTGTTACCGCACACTGTAACTGACACACAGGGGGAAGTGAGAGTGACATACCGCACACTGTTACTGAGACACAGGCAATGTGAGAGTGAGATACCGCACACTGTAACAGAGGCACAGGCAATGTGAGAGAGAGATACCGCACACTGTAACTGAGACACAGGGGGATGTGAGAGTCAGATACCGCACACTGTAACTGAGATACAGGGGGATGTGAGAGTGAGATACCGCACACTGTAACTGAGACACAGGCAATGTGAGAGAGAGATAGCGCACACTGTAACTGAGACACAGGGAGATGTGAGAGTGATATACCGCACACTGTAACTGAGACACAGGCAATGTGAGAGTGAGATACCGCACACTGTAACTGAGACACAGGGGGATGTGAGAGGGAGATACCGCACACTGTAACTGAGACACAGGGGGATGTGAGAGTGTTACCGCACACTGTAACTGACGCACAGGGCGAAGGGAGAGTGACATACCGCACACTGTAACTGAGACACAGGGGGATGTGAGAGTGAGATACCGCACACTGTAACTGAGACACAGGCAATGTGTGAGTGAGATACCGCACACTGAAACTGAGACACAGGGGGATTTGAGAGTGAGATACCGCACACTGTTACTGAGACACAGGCAATGTGACAGTGAGATACCGCACACTGTTACTGAGACACAGGCAATGTGAGAGGGAGATACCGCATGCTGTAACTGAGACACAGGCAAGGGGAGAGTGAGATACCGCACACTGAAACTGAGACACAGGGGGATGTGAGAGTGAGATACCGCACACTGTTAATGAGACACAGGCAATGTGAGAGTGAGATACCGCACACTGTAACTGAGACACAGGCAATGTGAGAGTGAGATACCGCACCATGTAACTGAGACACAAGGGGGCTGTGAGAGTCAGATAACGCACACTGTAACTGAGATACAGGGGGATGTGAGAGTGAGATACCGCACACTGTAACTGAGACACAGGGGGATGTGAGAGTGAGATACCGCACACTGTTACTGAGACACAGGGGGATGTGAGAGTGAGATACCGCACACTGTTACTGAGAACAGGGGGATGTGAGAGTGAGATACCGCACACTGTAACTGAGACACAGGGTGATGTGAGAGTGAGATACCGCACACTGTAAATGAGACACAGGGTGATGAGAGAGTGAGATACCGCACACTGTAACTGAGACACAGGCAATGTGAGAGAGAGATACCGCACACTGTAACTGAGACACAGGCAATTTGAGAGTGAGATACCGCACACTGTTACAAATACACAGGGGGATGTGAGAGTGAGATACCGCACACTGTTACTGAGACACAGGCAATGTGAGAGCGAGATACCGCACACTGTAACTGAGACACAGGGGGATGTGAGAGTGAGATACCGCACACTGTAACTGAGACACAGGCAATGTGAGAGTGAGATACCGCACACTGTAACTGAGACACAGGCAATGTGAGAGTGAGATACCGCACACTGTAACTGAGACACAAGCAATGTGAGAGTGAGATACCGCACACTGTAAATGAGAGACAGGGGGATGTGAGAGTGAGATACCGCACACTGTTACTGAGACACAGGGGGATGTGAGAGTGAGATACCGCACACTGTTACTGAGAATAGGGGGATGTGAGAGTGAGATACCGCACACTGTAACTGAGACACAGGGTGATGTGAGAGTGAGATACCGCACACTGTAAATGAGACACAGGGTGATGTGAGAGTGAGATACCGCACACTGTAACTGAGACACAGGCAATGTGAGAGACAGATAGCGCACACTGTAACTGAGACACAGGGAGATGTGAGAGTGAGATACCGCACACTGTAACTGAGACACAGGCAATGTGAGAGTGAGATACCGCACACTGTAACTGAGACACAGGGGGATGTGAGAGGGAGATACCGCACACTGTAACTGAGACACATGGGGATGTGAGAGTGTTACCGCACACTGTAACTGACACACAGGGGGAAGTGAGAGTGACATACCGCACACTGTTACTGAGACACAGGCAATGTGAGAGTGAGATACCGCACACTGTAACAGAGGCACAGGCAATGTGAGAGAGAGATACCGCACACTGTAACTGAGACACAGGGGGATGTGAGAGTCAGATACCGCACACTGTTACTGAGAATAGGGGGATGTGAGAGTGAGATACCGCACACTGTAACTGAGACACAGGGTGATGTGAGAGTGAGATACCGCACACTGTAAATGAGACACAGGGTGATGTGAGAGTGAGATACCGCACACTGTAACTGAGACACAGGCAATGTGAGAGACAGATAGCGCACACTGTAACTGAGACACAGGGAGATGTGAGAGTGAGATACCGCACACTGTAACTGAGACACAGGCAATGTGAGAGTGAGATACCGCACACTGTAACTGAGACACAGGGGGATGTGAGAGGGAGATACCGCACACTGTAACTGAGACACATGGGGATGTGAGAGTGTTACCGCACACTGTAACTGACACACAGGGGGAAGTGAGAGTGACATACCGCACACTGTTACTGAGACACAGGCAATGTGAGAGTGAGATACCGCACACTGTAACAGAGGCACAGGCAATGTGAGAGAGAGATACCGCACACTGTAACTGAGACACAGGGGGATGTGAGAGTCAGATACCGCACACTGTAACTGAGATACAGGGGGATGTGAGAGTGAGATACCGCACACTGTAACTGAGACACAGGCAATGTGAGAGAGAGATAGCGCACACTGTAACTGAGACACAGGGAGATGTGAGAGTGATATACCGCACACTGTAACTGAGACACAGGGGGATGTGAGAGGGAGATACCGCACACTGTAACTGAGACACAGGGGGATGTGAGAGTGTTACCGCACACTGTAACTGACACACAGGGGGAAGTGAGAGTGAGATACCGCACACTGTTACTGAGTCACAGGCAATGTGAGAGTGAGATACCGCACACTGTTACTGAGACACAGGCAATGTGAGAGGGAGATACCGCATACTGTAACTGAGACACAGGCAATGTGAGAGTGAGATACCGCACACTGTAACTGAGACACAGGGAGATGTGAGAGTGAGATACCGCACACTGTTACTGAGACACAGGCAATGTGAGAGTGAGATACCGCACACTGTAACTGAGACACAGGCAATGTGAGAGAGAGATACCGCACACTGTAACTGAGACACAGGGGGATGTGAGAGTCAGATACCGCACACTGTAACTGAGATACAGGGGGATGTGGGAGTGAGATACCGCACACTGTAACTGAGACACAGGGGGATGTGAGAGGGAGATACCGCACACTGTAACTGAGACACAGGGGGATGTGACAGTGAGATACCGCACACTGTAACTGAGACACAGGGGGATGTGAGAGTGAGATACCGCACACTGTAACTGAGACACAGGCAATATGAGAGTGAGATACCGCACACTGTTACTGAGACACAGGCAATGTGAGAGTGAGATACCGCACACTGTAACTGAGACAAAGGCAGTGTGAGAGTGAGATACCGCACACTGTAACTGAGCAAAGGCAATGTGAGAGTGAGATACCGCACACTGTTACTGAGAACAGGGGGATGTGAGAGTGAGATATCGCACACTGTAACTGAGACACAAGAGGATGTGAGAGTGAGATACCGGACATTGTAACTGAGACACAGGCAATGTGAGAGTGAGATACCGCACACTGTAACTGAGACACAGGCAATGTGAGAGTGAGATACCGCACACTGTAACTGAGACACAGGCAATCTGAGAGTGAGATAGCGCACACTGTAACTGAGACACAGGGGGATGTGAGAGTGAGATACCGCACACTGTAACTGAGACACAGGCAATGTGAGAGTGAGATACCGCACACTGTTACTGAGACACAGGCAATGTGAGAGTGAGATACCGCACACTGTAACTGAGACACAGGCAGTGTGAGAGTGAGATACCGCACACTGTTACTGAAACACAGGGGGATGTGAGAGTGAAATACCGCACACTGTAACTGAGACACAGGGGGATGTGAGAGTGAGATACCGCAAACTGTAACTGAGACACAGGAAATGTGAGAGTGAGATACCGCACACTGTAACTGAGACACAGGCAATGTGAGAGTGAGATACCGCACACTGCAACTGAGACACAGGGGGATGTGAGAGTGAGATACCGCACACTGTAACTGAGACACAGGGAGATGTGAGAGTGAGATACCGGACACTGTTACTGAGACACAGGCAATGTGAGAGTGAGATACTGCACACTGTAACTGAGACACAGGGAGATGTGAGAGTGAGATACCGCACACTGTTAATGAGACACAGGCAATGTGAGAGTGAGATACTGCACACTGTAACTGAGACACAGGGTGATGTGAGAGTGAGATACCGCACACTGTTACTGAGACACAGGGAGATGTGAGAGTGAGATACCGCACACTGTAACTGAGAAACAGGGGGATGTGAGAGTGAGATACCGCACACTGTAACTGAGACACAGGCAATGTGAGAGTGAGATACCGCACACTGTAACTGAGACACAGGCAATGTGAGAGTGAGATACCTCACACTGTAACTGAGACACAGGGGGATGTGAGAGTGAGATACCGCACACTGTAACTGAGACACAGGGAGATGTGAGAGTGAGATACCGGACACTGTTACTGAGACACAGGCAATGTGAGAGTGAGATACCGCACACTGTAACTGAGACACAGGGAGATGTGAGCGTGAGATACCGGACACTGTTACTGAGACACAGGCAATGTGAGAGTGAGATACTGCACACTGTAACTGAGACACAGGGTGATGTGAGAGTGAGATACCGCACACTGTTACTGAGACACAGGGAGATGTGAGAGTGACATACCGCACACTGTAACTGACACACAGGCAATGTGAGAGTGAGATACCGCACACTGTTACTGAGACACAGGGGGATGAGAGAGTGAGATACCGCACACTGTAATTGAGACACAGGGGGATGTGAGAGGGAGATACCGCACACAGTAACTGAGACACAGGGGGATGTGAGAGTGAGATACCGAACACTGTAACTAAGACACAGGCAATGTGAGAGTGAGATACCGCACACTGTAACTGAGACACAGGCAATGTGAGAGTGAGATACCGCACACTGTAACTGAGACACAGGGGGATGTGAGAGTGAGATACCGCACACTGTAACTGAGACACAGGGAGATGTGAGAGTGAGATACCGGACACTGTTACTGAGACACAGGCAATGTGAGAGTGAGATACTGCACACTGTAACAGAGACACAGGGAGATGTGAGAGTGAGATACCGCACACTGTTACTGAGACACAGGCAATGTGAGAGTGAGATACTGCACACTGTAACTGAGACACAGGGTGATGTGAGAGTGAGATACCGCACACTGTTACTGAGACACAGGGAGATGTGAGACTGAGATACCGCACACTGTAACTGAGACACAGGGGGATGTGAGAGTGAGATACCGCACACTGTTACTGAGACACAGGGGGATGAGAGAGTGAGATACCGCACACTGTAACTGAGACACAGGGGGATGTGAGAGGGAGATACCGCACACTGTAAATGAGACACAGGCAATGTGAGAGTGAGATACCGCACACTGTTACTGAGACACAGGGGGATGAGAGAGTGAGATACCGCACACTGTAACTGAGACACAGGGTGATGTGAGAGTGAGATACCGCACACTGTAACTGAGACACAGGCAATGTGAGAGTGAGATACCGCACACTGTTACTGAGACACAGGGGGATGAGAGAGTGAGATACCGCACACTGTAACTGAGACACAGGGTGATGTGAGAGTGAGATACCGCACACTGTAACTGAGACACAGGCAATGTGAGAGTGAGATACCGCACACTGTTACTGAGACACAGGCAATGTGAGAGTGAGATACCGCACACTGTAACTGAGACACAGGGAGATGTGAGAGTGAGATACCGCACACTGTAACTGAGACACAGGGGGATGTGAGAGTGAGATACCGCACACTGTTACTGAGACAGAGGCAATGTGAGAGTGAGATACCGCACACTGTTACTGAGACACAGGGGGATGTGAGAGTGAGATACCGGACACTGTAACTGAGTCACAGGCAGTGTGAGAGTGAGATACCGCACACTGTAACTGAGACACAGGGGGATGTGAGAGTGAGATACTGCACACTGTTACTGAGACACAGGCAATGTGAGAGTGAGATACCGCACACTGTTACTGAGACACAGGGGGATGTGAGAGTGAGATACCGCACACTGTAACTGAGACACAGGCAATGTGAGAGTGAGATACCGCACACTGTTACTGAGACACAGGAGGATGTGAGAGTGAGATACCGCACATTGTAACTGAGACACAGGGGGATGTGAGAGTGAGATACCGCACACTGTAACTATGACAGAGGCAATGTGAGAGTGAGATACCGCACACTGTAACTGAGACACAGGGGGATGTGAGAGTGAGATACCGCACACTGTTACTGAGACACAGGGGGATGTGAGAGTGAGATACCGCACACTGTAACTGAGACACAGGGGGATGTGAGAGTGAGATACCGCACACTGTAACTGAGACACAGGCAATGTGAGAGTGAGATACCGCACACTGTAACTGTGACACAGGGGGATGTGAGAGTGAGATACCGCACACTGTTACTGAGACACAGGGGGATGTGAGAGTGAGATACCGCACACTGTAACTGAGACACAGGCAATGTGAGAGTGAGATACCGCACACTGTAACTGAGACACAGGGGGATGTGAGAGTGAGATACCGCACACTGTAACTGAGACACAGGGGGATGTGAGAGTGAGATACCGCACACTGTTACTGAGACACAGGGGGAAGGGAGAGTGAAATACCGCACACTGTAACTGAGACACAGGCAATGTGAGAGTGAGATACCGCACACTGTAACTGAGACACAGGGGGATGTGAGAGGGAGATACCGCACACTGTAACTGAGACACATGGGGATGTGAGAGTGTTACCGCACACTGTAACTGACACACAGGGGGAAGTGAGAGTGACATACCGCACACTGTTACTGAGACACAGGCAATGTGAGAGTGAGATACCGCACACTGTAACAGAGGCACAGGCAATGTGAGAGAGAGATACCGCACACTGTAACTGAGACACAGGGGGATGTGAGAGTCAGATACCGCACACTGTAACTGAGATACAGGGGGATGTGAGAGTGAGATACCGCACACTGTAACTGAGACACAGGCAATGTGAGAGAGAGATAGCGCACACTGTAACTGAGACACAGGGAGATGTGAGAGTGATATACCGCACACTGTAACTGAGACACAGGCAATGTGAGAGTGAGATACCGCACACTGTAACTGAGACACAGGGGGATGTGAGAGGGAGATACCGCACACTGTAACTGAGACACAGGGGGATGTGAGAGTGTTACCGCACACTGTAACTGACGCACAGGGCGAAGGGAGAGTGACATACCGCACACTGTAACTGAGACACAGGGGGATGTGAGAGTGAGATACCGCACACTGTAACTGAGACACAGGCAATGTGTGAGTGAGATACCGCACACTGAAACTGAGACACAGGGGGATGTGAGAGTGAGATACCGCACACTGTTACTGAGACACAGGCAATGTGACAGTGAGATACCGCACACTGTTACTGAGACACAGGCAATGTGAGAGGGAGATACCGCATGCTGTAACTGAGACACAGGCAAGGGGAGAGTGAGATACCGCACACTGAAACTGAGACACAGGGGGATGTGAGAGTGAGATACCGCACACTGTTAATGAGACACAGGCAATGTGAGAGTGAGATACCGCACACTGTAACTGAGACACAGGCAATGTGAGAGTGAGATACCGCACCATGTAACTGAGACACAAGGGGGCTGTGAGAGTCAGATAACGCACACTGTAACTGAGATACAGGGGGATGTGAGAGTGAGATACCGCACACTGTAACTGAGACACAGGGGGATGTGAGAGTGAGATACCGCACACTGTTACTGAGACACAGGGGGATGTGAGAGTGAGATACCGCACACTGTTACTGAGAACAGGGGGATGTGAGAGTGAGATACCGCACACTGTAACTGAGACACAGGGTGATGTGAGAGTGAGATACCGCACACTGTAAATGAGACACAGGGTGATGAGAGAGTGAGATACCGCACACTGTAACTGAGACACAGGCAATGTGAGAGAGAGATACCGCACACTGTAACTGAGACACAGGCAATTTGAGAGTGAGATACCGCACACTGTTACAAATACACAGGGGGATGTGAGAGTGAGATACCGCACACTGTTACTGAGACACAGGCAATGTGAGAGCGAGATACCGCACACTGTAACTGAGACACAGGGGGATGTGAGAGTGAGATACCGCACACTGTAACTGAGACACAGGCAATGTGAGAGTGAGATACCGCACACTGTAACTGAGACACAGGCAATGTGAGAGTGAGATACCGCACACTGTAACTGAGACACAAGCAATGTGAGAGTGAGATACCGCACACTGTAAATGAGAGACAGGGGGATGTGAGAGTGAGATACCGCACACTGTTACTGAGACACAGGGGGATGTGAGAGTGAGATACCGCACACTGTTACTGAGAATAGGGGGATGTGAGAGTGAGATACCGCACACTGTAACTGAGACACAGGGTGATGTGAGAGTGAGATACCGCACACTGTAAATGAGACACAGGGTGATGTGAGAGTGAGATACCGCACACTGTAACTGAGACACAGGCAATGTGAGAGACAGATAGCGCACACTGTAACTGAGACACAGGGAGATGTGAGAGTGAGATACCGCACACTGTAACTGAGACACAGGCAATGTGAGAGTGAGATACCGCACACTGTAACTGAGACACAGGGGGATGTGAGAGGGAGATACCGCACACTGTAACTGAGACACATGGGGATGTGAGAGTGTTACCGCACACTGTAACTGACACACAGGGGGAAGTGAGAGTGACATACCGCACACTGTTACTGAGACACAGGCAATGTGAGAGTGAGATACCGCACACTGTAACAGAGGCACAGGCAATGTGAGAGAGAGATACCGCACACTGTAACTGAGACACAGGGGGATGTGAGAGTCAGATACCGCACACTGTAACTGAGATACAGGGGGATGTGAGAGTGAGATACCGCACACTGTAACTGAGACACAGGCAATGTGAGAGAGAGATAGCGCACACTGTAACTGAGACACAGGGAGATGTGAGAGTGATATACCGCACACTGTAACTGAGACACAGGCAATGTGAGAGTGAGATACCGCACACTGTAACTGAGACACAGGGGGATGTGAGAGGGAGATACCGCACACTGTAACTGAGACACAGGGGGATGTGAGAGTGTTACCGCACACTGTAACTGACGCACAGGGGGAAGGGAGAGTGACATACCGCACACTGTAACTGAGACACAGGGGGATGTGAGAGTGAGATACCGCACTCTGTAACTGAGACACAGGCAATGTGTGAGTGAGATACCGCACACTGAAACTGAGACACAGGGGGATGTGAGAGTGAGATACCGCACACTGTTACTGAGACACAGGCAATGTGACAGTGAGATACCGCACACTGTTACTGAGACACAGGCAATGTGAGAGGGAGATACCGCATACTGTAACTGAGACACAGGCAAGGGGAGAGTGAGATACCGCACACTGAAACTGAGACACAGGGGGATGTGAGAGTGAGATACCGCACACTGTTAATGAGACACAGGCAATGTGAGAGTGAGATACCGCACACTGTAACTGAGACACAGGCAATGTGAGAGTGAGATACCGCACAATGTAACTGAGACACAAGGGGGCTGTGAGAGTCAGATAACGCACACTGTAACTGAGATAAGGGGGATGTGAGAGTGAGATACCGCACACTGTAACTGAGACACAGGGGGATGTGAGAGTGAGATACCGCACACTGTTACTGAGACACAGGGGGATGTGAGAGTGAGATACCGCACACTGTTACTGAGAACAGGGGGATGTGAGAGTGAGATACCGCACACTGTAACTGAGACACAGGGTGATGTGAGAGTGAGATACCGCACACTGTAAATGAGACACAGGGTGATGAGAGAGTGAGATACCGCACACTGTAACTGAGACACAGGCAATGTGAGAGAGAGATACCGCACACTGTAACTGAGACACAGGCAATTTGAGAGTGAGATACCGCACACTGTTACAAATACACAGGGGGATGTGAGAGTGAGATACCGCACACTGTTACTGAGACACAGGCAATGTGAGAGCGAGATACCGCACACTGTAACTGAGACACAGGGGGATGTGAGAGTGAGATACCCCACACTGTAACTGAGACACAGGCAATGTGAGAGTGAGATACCGCACACTGTAACTGAGACACAGGCAATGTGAGAGTGAGATACCGCACACTGTAACTGAGACACAAGCAATGTGAGAGTGAGATACCGCACACTGTAAATGAGAGACAGGGGGATGTGAGAGTGAGATACCGCACACTGTTACTGAGACACAGGGGGATGTGAGAGTGAGATACCGCACACTGTTACTGAGAATAGGGGGATGTGAGAGTGAGATACCGCACACTGTAACTGAGACACAGGGTGATGTGAGAGTGAGATACCGCACACTGTAAATGAGACACAGGGTGATGTGAGAGTGAGATACCGCACACTGTAACTGAGACACAGGCAATGTGAGAGAGAGATAGCGCACACTGTAACTGAGACACAGGGAGATGTGAGAGTGAGATACCGCACACTGTAACTGAGACACAGGCAATGTGAGAGTGAGATACCGCACATTGTAACTGAGACACAGGGGGATGTGAGAGGGAGATACCGCACACTGTAACTGAGACACAGGGGGATGTGAGAGTGTTACCGCACACTGTAACTGACACACAGGGGGAAGTGAGAGTGAGATACCGCACACTGTTACTGAGTCACAGGCAATGTGACAGTGAGATACCGCACACTGTTACTGAGACACAGGCAATGTGAGAGGGAGATACCGCATACTGTAACTGAGACACAGGCAATGTGAGAGTGAGATACCGCACACTGTAACTGAGACACAGGGAGATGTGAGAGTGAGATACCGCACACTGTTACTGAGACACAGGCAATGTGAGAGTGAGATACCGCACACTGTAACTGAGACACAGGCAATGTGAGAGAGAGATACCGCACACTGTAACTGAGACACAGGGGGATGTGAGAGTCAGATACCGCACACTGTAACTGAGATACAGGGGGATGTGGGAGTGAGATACCGCACACTGTAACTGAGACACAGGGGGATGTGAGAGGGAGATACCGCACACTGTAACTGAGACACAGGGGGATGTGACAGTGAGATACCGCACACTGTAACTGAGACACAGGGGGATGTGAGAGTGAGATACCGCACACTGTAACTGAGACACAGGCAATATGAGAGTGAGATACCGCACACTGTTACTGAGACACAGGCAATGTGAGAGTGAGATACCGCACACTGTAACTGAGACAAAGGCAGTGTGAGAGTGAGATACCGCACACTGTAACTGAGCAAAGGCAATGTGAGAGTGAGATACCGCACACTGTTACTGAGAACAGGGGGATGTGAGAGTGAGATATCGCACACTGTAACTGAGACACAAGAGGATGTGAGAGTGAGATACCGGACATTGTAACTGAGACACAGGCAATGTGAGAGTGAGATACCGCACACTGTAACTGAGACACAGGCAATGTGAGAGTGAGATACCGCACACTGTAACTGAGACACAGGCAATCTGAGAGTGAGATAGCGCACACTGTAACTGAGACACAGGGGGATGTGAGAGTGAGATACCGCACACTGTAACTGAGACACAGGCAATGTGAGAGTGAGATACCGCACACTGTTACTGAGACACAGGCAATGTGAGAGTGAGATACCGCACACTGTAACTGAGACACAGGCAGTGTGAGAGTGAGATACCGCACACTGTTACTGAAACACAGGGGGATGTGAGAGTGAAATACCGCACACTGTAACTGAGACACAGGGGGATGTGAGAGTGAGATACCGCAAACTGTAACTGAGACACAGGAAATGTGAGAGTGAGATACCGCACACTGTAACTGAGACACAGGCAATGTGAGAGTGAGATACCGCACACTGCAACTGAGACACAGGGGGATGTGAGAGTGAGATACCGCACACTGTAACTGAGACACAGGGAGATGTGAGAGTGAGATACCGGACACTGTTACTGAGACACAGGCAATGTGAGAGTGAGATACTGCACACTGTAACTGAGACACAGGGAGATGTGAGAGTGAGATACCGCACACTGTTAATGAGACACAGGCAATGTGAGAGTGAGATACTGCACACTGTAACTGAGACACAGGGTGATGTGAGAGTGAGATACCGCACACTGTTACTGAGACACAGGGAGATGTGAGAGTGAGATACCGCACACTGTAACTGAGAAACAGGGGGATGTGAGAGTGAGATACCGCACACTGTAACTGAGACACAGGCAATGTGAGAGTGAGATACCGCACACTGTAACTGAGACACAGGCAATGTGAGAGTGAGATACCTCACACTGTAACTGAGACACAGGGGGATGTGAGAGTGAGATACCGCACACTGTAACTGAGACACAGGGAGATGTGAGAGTGAGATACCGGACACTGTTACTGAGACACAGGCAATGTGAGAGTGAGATACCGCACACTGTAACTGAGACACAGGGAGATGTGAGCGTGAGATACCGGACACTGTTACTGAGACACAGGCAATGTGAGAGTGAGATACTGCACACTGTAACTGAGACACAGGGTGATGTGAGAGTGAGATACCGCACACTGTTACTGAGACACAGGGAGATGTGAGAGTGACATACCGCACACTGTAACTGACACACAGGCAATGTGAGAGTGAGATACCGCACACTGTTACTGAGACACAGGGGGATGAGAGAGTGAGATACCGCACACTGTAATTGAGACACAGGGGGATGTGAGAGGGAGATACCGCACACAGTAACTGAGACACAGGGGGATGTGAGAGTGAGATACCGAACACTGTAACTAAGACACAGGCAATGTGAGAGTGAGATACCGCACACTGTAACTGAGACACAGGCAATGTGAGAGTGAGATACCGCACACTGTAACTGAGACACAGGGGGATGTGAGAGTGAGATACCGCACACTGTAACTGAGACACAGGGAGATGTGAGAGTGAGATACCGGACACTGTTACTGAGACACAGGCAATGTGAGAGTGAGATACTGCACACTGTAACGGAGACACAGGGAGATGTGAGAGTGAGATACCGCACACTGTTACTGAGACACAGGCAATGTGAGAGTGAGATACTGCACACTGTAACTGAGACACAGGGTGATGTGAGAGTGAGATACCGCACACTGTTACTGAGACACAGGGAGATGTGAGACTGAGATACCGCACACTGTAACTGAGACACAGGGGGATGTGAGAGTGAGATACCGCACACTGTTACTGAGACACAGGGGGATGAGAGAGTGAGATACCGCACACTGTAACTGAGACACAGGGGGATGTGAGAGGGAGATACCGCACACTGTAAATGAGACACAGGCAATGTGAGAGTGAGATACCGCACACTGTTACTGAGACACAGGGGGATGAGAGAGTGAGATACCGCACACTGTAACTGAGACACAGGGTGATGTGAGAGTGAGATACCGCACACTGTAACTGAGACACAGGCAATGTGAGAGTGAGATACCGCACACTGTTACTGAGACACAGGGGGATGAGAGAGTGAGATACCGCACACTGTAACTGAGACACAGGGTGATGTGAGAGTGAGATACCGCACACTGTAACTGAGACACAGGCAATGTGAGAGTGAGATACCGCACACTGTTACTGAGACACAGGCAATGTGAGAGTGAGATACCGCACACTGTAACTGAGACACAGGGAGATGTGAGAGTGAGATACCGCACACTGTAACTGAGACACAGGGGGATGTGAGAGTGAGATACCGCACACTGTTACTGAGACAGAGGCAATGTGAGAGTGAGATACCGCACACTGTTACTGAGACACAGGGGGATGTGAGAGTGAGATACCGGACACTGTAACTGAGTCACAGGCAGTGTGAGAGTGAGATACCGCACACTGTAACTGAGACACAGGGGGATGTGAGAGTGAGATACTGCACACTGTTACTGAGACACAGGCAATGTGAGAGTGAGATACCGCACACTGTTACTGAGACACAGGGGGATGTGAGAGTGAGATACCGCACACTGTAACTGAGACACAGGCAATGTGAGAGTGAGATACCGCACACTGTTACTGAGACACAGGAGGATGTGAGAGTGAGATACCGCACATTGTAACTGAGACACAGGGGGATGTGAGAGTGAGATACCGCACACTGTAACTATGACAGAGGCAATGTGAGAGTGAGATACCGCACACTGTAACTGAGACACAGGGGGATGTGAGAGTGAGATACCGCACACTGTTACTGAGACACAGGGGGATGTGAGAGTGAGATACCGCACACTGTAACTGAGACACAGGGGGATGTGAGAGTGAGATACCGCACACTGTAACTGAGACACAGGCAATGTGAGAGTGAGATACCGCACACTGTAACTGTGACACAGGGGGATGTGAGAGTGAGATACCGCACACTGTTACTGAGACACAGGGGGATGTGAGAGTGAGATACCGCACACTGTAACTGAGACACAGGCAATGTGAGAGTGAGATACCGCACACTGTAACTGAGACACAGGGGGATGTGAGAGTGAGATACCGCACACTGTAACTGAGACACAGGGGGATGTGAGAGTGAGATACCGCACACTGTTACTGAGACACAGGGGGAAGGGAGAGTGAAATACCGCACACTGTAACTGAGACACAGGCAATGTGAGAGTGAGATACCGCACACTGTTACTGAGACACAGGGGGATGTGAGAGTGAGATACCGCACACTGTTACTGAGACACAGGGGGATGTGTGAGTGAGAAACCGCACACTGTTACTGAGACACAGTGTGATGTGAGAGTCAGATACCGCACACTGTAACTGAGACACAGGGGGATGTGAGAGTGAGATACCGCACACTGTTGCTGAGACACAGGCAATGTGAGAATGTGATACCGCACACTGTAACTGAGACAGAGGCAATGTGAGAGTGAGATACCGCACACTGTAACTGAGACACAGGGTGATGTGAGAGTGAGATACCGCACACTGTAAATGAGACACAGGGTGATGTGAGAGTGAGATACCGCACACTGTAACTGAGACACAGGCAATGTGAGAGAGAGATAGCGCACACTGTAACTGAGACACAGGGAGATGTGAGAGTGAGATACCGCACACTGTAACTGAGACACAGGCAATGTGAGAGTGAGATACCGCACATTGTAACTGAGACACAGGGGGATGTGAGAGGGAGATACCGCACACTGTAACTGAGACACAGGGGGATGTGAGAGTGTTACCGCACACTGTAACTGACACACAGGGGGAAGTGAGAGTGAGATACCGCACACTGTTACTGAGTCACAGGCAATGTGACAGTGAGATACCGCACACTGTTACTGAGACACAGGCAATGTGAGAGGGAGATACCGCATACTGTAACTGAGACACAGGCAATGTGAGAGTGAGATACCGCACACTGTAACTGAGACACAGGGAGATGTGAGAGTGAGATACCGCACACTGTTACTGAGACACAGGCAATGTGAGAGTGAGATACCGCACACTGTAACTGAGACACAGGCAATGTGAGAGAGAGATACCGCACACTGTAACTGAGACACAGGGGGATGTGAGAGTCAGATACCGCACACTGTAACTGAGATACAGGGGGATGTGGGAGTGAGATACCGCACACTGTAACTGAGACACAGGGGGATGTGAGAGGGAGATACCGCACACTGTAACTGAGACACAGGGGGATGTGACAGTGAGATACCGCACACTGTAACTGAGACACAGGGGGATGTGAGAGTGAGATACCGCACACTGTAACTGAGACACAGGCAATATGAGAGTGAGATACCGCACACTGTTACTGAGACACAGGCAATGTGAGAGTGAGATACCGCACACTGTAACTGAGACAAAGGCAGTGTGAGAGTGAGATACCGCACACTGTAACTGAGACAAAGGCAATGTGAGAGTGAGATACCGCACACTGTTACTGAGAACAGGGGGATGTGAGAGTGAGATATCGCACACTGTAACTGAGACACAAGAGGATGTGAGAGTGAGATACCGGACATTGTAACTGAGACACAGGTAATGTGAGAGTGAGATACCGCACACTGTAACTGAGACACAGGCAATGTGAGAGTGAGATACCGCACACTGTAACTGAGACACAGGCAATCTGAGAGTGAGATAGCGCACACTGTAACTGAGACACAGGGGGATGTGAGAGTGAGATACCGCACACTGTAACTGAGACACAGGCAATGTGAGAGTGAGATACCGCACACTGTTACTGAGACACAGGCAATGTGAGAGTGAGATACCGCACACTGTAACTGAGACACAGGCAGTGTGAGAGTGAGATACCGCACACTGTTACTGAAACACAGGGGGATGTGAGAGTGAAATACCGCACACTGTAACTGAGACACAGGGGGATGTGAGAGTGAGATACCGCAAACTGTAACTGAGACACAGGCAATGTGAGAGTGAGATACCGCACACTGTAACTGAGACACAGGCAATGTGAGAGTGAGATACCGCACACTGCAACTGAGACACAGGGGGATGTGAGAGTGAGATACCGCACACTGTAACTGAGACACAGGGAGATGTGAGAGTGAGATACCGGACACTGTTACTGAGACACAGGCAATGTGAGAGTGAGATACTGCACACTGTAACTGAGACACAGGGAGATGTGAGAGTGAGATACCGCACACTGTTAATGAGACACAGGCAATGTGAGAGTGAGATACTGCACACTGTAACTGAGACACAGGGTGATGTGAGAGTGAGATACCGCACACTGTTACTGAGACACAGGGAGATGTGAGAGTGAGATACCGCACACTGTAACTGAGAAACAGGGGGATGTGAGAGTGAGATACCGCACACTGTAACTGAGACACAGGCAATGTGAGAGTGAGATACCGCACACTGTAACTGAGACACAGGCAATGTGAGAGTGAGATACCTCACACTGTAACTGAGACACAGGGGGATGTGAGAGTGAGATACCGCACACTGTAACTGAGACACAGGGAGATGTGAGAGTGAGATACCGGACACTGTTACTGAGACACAGGCAATGTGAGAGTGAGATACCGCACACTGTAACTGAGACACAGGGAGATGTGAGCGTGAGATACCGGACACTGTTACTGAGACACAGGCAATGTGAGAGTGAGATACTGCACACTGTAACTGAGACACAGGGTGATGTGAGAGTGAGATACCGCACACTGTTACTGAGACACAGGGAGATGTGAGAGTGACATACCGCACACTGTAACTGACACACAGGCAATGTGAGAGTGAGATACCGCACACTGTTACTGAGACACAGGGGGATGAGAGAGTGAGATACCGCACACTGTAATTGAGACACAGGGGGATGTGAGAGGGAGATACCGCACACAGTAACTGAGACACAGTGGGATGTGAGAGTGAGATACCGAACACTGTAACTAAGACACAGGCAATGTGAGAGTGAGATACCGCACACTGTAACTGAGACACAGGCAATGTGAGAGTGAGATACCGCACACTGTAACTGAGACACAGGGGGATGTGAGAGTGAGATACCGCACACTGTAACTGAGACACAGGGAGATGTGAGAGTGAGATACCGGACACTGTTACTGAGACACAGGCAATGTGAGAGTGAGATACTGCACACTGTAACAGAGACACAGGGAGATGTGAGAGTGAGATACCGCACACTGTTACTGAGACACAGGCAATGTGAGAGTGAGATACTGCACACTGTAACTGAGACACAGGCAATGTGAGAGTGAGATACCGCACACTGTTACTGAGACACAGGGAGATGTGAGACTGAGATACCGCACACTGTAACTGAGACACAGGGGGATGTGAGAGTGAGATACCGCACACTGTTACTGAGACACAGGGGGATGAGAGAGTGAGATACCGCACACTGTAACTGAGACACAGGGGGATGTGAGAGGGAGATACCGCACACTGTAAATGAGACACAGGCAATGTGAGAGTGAGATACCGCACACTGTTACTGAGACACAGGGGGATGAGAGAGTGAGATACCGCACACTGTAACTGAGACACAGGGTGATGTGAGAGTGAGATACCGCACACTGTAACTGAGACACAGGCAATGTGAGAGTGAGATACCGCACACTGTTACTGAGACACAGGGGGATGAGAGAGTGAGATACCGCACACTGTAACTGAGACACAGGGTGATGTGAGAGTGAGATACCGCACACTGTAACTGAGACACAGGCAATGTGAGAGTGAGATACCGCACACTGTTACTGAGACACAGGCAATGTGAGAGTGAGATACCGCACACTGTAACTGAGACACAGGGAGATGTGAGAGTGAGATACCGCACACTGTAACTGAGACACAGGGGGATGTGAGAGTGAGATACCGCACACTGTTACTGAGACAGAGGCAATGTGAGAGTGAGATACCGCACACTGTTACTGAGACACAGGGGGATGTGAGAGTGAGATACCGGACACTGTAACTGAGTCACAGGCAGTGTGAGAGTGAGATACCGCACACTGTAACTGAGACACAGGGGGATGTGAGAGTGAGATACTGCACACTGTTACTGAGACACAGGCAATGTGAGAGTGAGATACCGCACACTGTTACTGAGACACAGGGGGATGTGAGAGTGAGATACCGCACACTGTAACTGAGACACAGGCAATGTGAGAGTGAGATACCGCACACTGTTACTGAGACACAGGAGGATGTGAGAGTGAGATACCGCACATTGTAACTGAGACACAGGGGGATGTGAGAGTGAGATACCGCACACTGTAACTATGACAGAGGCAATGTGAGAGTGAGATACCGCACACTGTAACTGAGACACAGGGGGATGTGAGAGTGAGATACCGCACACTGTTACTGAGACACAGGGGGATGTGAGAGTGAGATACCGCACACTGTAACTGAGACACAGGGGGATGTGAGAGTGAGATACCGCACACTGTAACTGAGACACAGGCAATGTGAGAGTGAGATACCGCACACTGTAACTGTGACACAGGGGGATGTGAGAGTGAGATACCGCACACTGTTACTGAGACACAGGGGGATGTGAGAGTGAGATACCGCACACTGTAACTGAGACACAGGCAATGTGAGAGTGAGATACCGCACACTGTAACTGAGACACAGGGGGATGTGAGAGTGAGATACCGCACACTGTAACTGAGACACAGGGGGATGTGAGAGTGAGATACCGCACACTGTTACTGAGACACAGGGGGAAGGGAGAGTGAAATACCGCACACTGTAACTGAGACACAGGCAATGTGAGAGTGAGATACCGCACACTGTTACTGAGACACAGGGGGATGTGAGAGTGAGATACCGCACACTGTTACTGAGACACAGGGGGATGTGTGAGTGAGAAACCGCACACTGTCACTGAGACACAGTGTGATGTGAGAGTCAGATACCGCACACTGTAACTGAGACACAGGGGGATGTGAGAGTGAGATACCGCACACTGTTGCTGAGACACAGGCAATGTGAGAATGTGATACCGCACACTGTAACTGAGACAGAGGCAATGTGAGAGTGAGATACCGCACACTGTAACTGAGACACAGGGGGATGTGAGAGTGAGATACCGCACACTGTTACTGAGACACAGGGGGATGTGAGAGTGAGATACCGCACAATGTTACTGAGACACAGGGGGATGTGAGAGTGAGATACCGCATACTGTAACTGAGACACAGGCAATGTGAGAGTGAGATACCGCACACTGTAACTGACACACAGGCAATGTGAGAGTGAGATACCGCACACTGTTACTGAGACACAGGGGGATGAGAGAGTGAGATACCGCACACTGTAACTGAGACACAGGAGGATGTGAGAGTGAGATACCGCACATTGTAACTGAGACACAGGGGGATGTGAGAGTGAGATACCGCACACTGTAACTATGACAGAGGCAATGTGAGAGTGAGATACCGCACACTGTAACTGAGACACAGGGGGATGTGAGAGTGAGATACCGCACACTGTTACTGAGACACAGGGGGATGTGAGAGTGAGATACCGCACACTGTAACTGAGACACAGGGGGATGTGAGAGTGAGATACCGCACACTGTAGCTGAGACACAGGCAATGTGAGAATGAGATACCGCACACTGTAACTGAGACACAGGGGGATGTGAGAGTGAGATACCGCACACTGTAACTGAGACACAGGGGGATGTGAGAGTGAGATACCGCACACTGTTACTGAGACACAGGGGGAAGGGAGAGTGAGATACCGCACACTGTAACTGAGACACAGGCAATGTGAGAGTGAGATACCGCACACTGTTACTGAGACACAGGGGGATGTGAGAGTGAGATACCGCACACTGTTACTGAGACACAGGGGGATGTGAGAGTGAGAAACCGCACACTGTTACTGAGACACAGTGGGATGTGAGAGTCAGATACCGCACACTGTAACTGAGACACAGGGGGATGTGAGAGTGAGATACCACACAAAGTTGCTGAGACACAGGCAATGTGAGAATGTGATACCGCACACTGTAACTGAGACACAGGCAATGTGAGAGTGAGATACCGCACACTGTAACTGAGACACAGGGGGATGTGAGAGTGAGATACCGCACACTGTTACTGAGACACAGGGGAATGTGAGAGTGAGATACCGCACAATGTTACTGAGACACAGGGGGATGTGAGAGTGAGATACCGCATACTGTAACTGAGACACAGGCAATGTGAGAGTGAGATACCGCACACTGTAACTGAGACACAGGGGGATGTGAGAGTGAGATACCGCACACTGTAACTGAGACACAGGCAATGTGAGAGTGAGATACCGCACACTGGAACTGAGACACAGGGGGATGTGAGAGGGAGATACCGCACACTGTAACTGAGACACAGGCAATGTGAGAGTGAGATACCGCACACTGTTACTTAGACACAGGGGGATGTGAGAGTGAGATACCGCACACTGTAACTGAGACACAGGCAATGTGAGAGTGAGATACCGCACACTGTAACTGAGACACAGGCAATGTGAGAGTGAGATACCGCACACTGTAACAGAGACACAGGCAATGTGAGAGTGAGATACCGAACACTGATACTGAGACACAGGGGCATGTGAGATTGAGATACCGCACACTGTAACTGAGACACAGGGGGATGTGAGAGTGAGATACCGCACACTGTAACTGAGACACAGGCGATGTGAGAGTGAGATACCGCACACTGTAAATGAGACACAGGGGGATGTGAGAGTGAGATACCGCACACTGTAACTGAGACACAGGCAATGTGAGAGAGAGAAAGCGCACACTGTAACTGAGACACAGGGAGATGTGAGAGTGAGATACCGCACACTGTAACTGAGACACAGGCAATGTGAGAGTGAGATACCGCACACTGTAACTGAGACACAGGGGGATGTGAGAGGGAGATACCGCACACTGTAACTGAGACACAGGGGGATGTGAGAGTGTTACCGCACACTGTAACTGACGCACAGGGGGAAGGGAGAGTGACATACCGCACACTGTAACTGAGACACAGGGGGATGTGAGAGTGAGATACCGCACACTGTAACTGAGACACAGGCAATGTGAGAGTGAGATACCGCACACTGAAACTGAGACACAGGGGGATGTGAGAGTGAGATACCGCACACTGTTACTGAGACACAGGCAATGTGACAGTGAGATACCGCACAATGTTACTGAGACATAGGCAATGTGAGAGGGAGATACCGCATACTGTAACTGAGGCACATGCAATGGGAGAGTGAGATACCGCACACTGAAACTGAGACACAGGGGGATGTGAGAGTGAGATACCGCACACTGTTAATGAGACACAGGCAATGTGAGAGTGAGATACCACACACTGTAACTGCGACACAGGCAATGTGAGAGTGAGATACCGCACAATGTAACTGAGACACAGGGGGATGTGAGAGTCAGATACCGCACACTGTAACTGAGATACAGGGGGATGTGAGAGTGAGATACCGCACACTGTAACTGAGACACAGGGGGATGTGAGAGGGAGATACCGCACACTGTAACTGAGACACAGGGGGATGTGAGAGTGAGATACCGCACACTGTAACTGAGACACAGGGGGATGTGAGAGTGAGATACCGCACACTGTAACTGAGACTCAGGCAATGTGAGAGTGAGATACCGCACACTGTTACTGAGAAACAGGCAATGTGAGAGTGAGATACCGCACACTGTAACTGAGACACAGGCAGTGTGAGAGTGAGATACCGCACACTGTTACTGAGAACAGGGGGATGTGAGAGTGAGATACCGCACACTGTAACTGAGACACAGGGGGATGTGATAGTGAGATACCGCACACTGTAACTGAGACACAGGCAATGTGAGAGTGAGATACCGCACACTGTTACTGAGACACAGGGGGATGAGAGAGTGAGATACCGCACACTGTAACTGAGACACAGGGTGATGTGAGAGTGAGATACCGCACACTGTAACTGAGACACAGGCAATGTGAGAGTGAGATACCGCACACTGTTAATGAGACACAGGCAATGTGAGAGTGAGATACCGCACACTGTAACTGAGACAGAGGGAGATGTGAGAGTGAGATACCGCACACTGTAACTGAGTCACAGGCAATGTGAGAGTGAGATACCGCACACTGTAACTGAGACACAGGGGGATGTGAGAGGGAGATACCGCACACTGTAACTGAGAGACAGGGGGATGTGAGAGTGTTACCGCACACTGTAACTGACACACAGGGGGAAGTGAGAGTGACATACCGCACACTGTAACTGAGACACAGGGGGATAAGAGAGTGAGATACCACACACTGCAACTGAGACACAGGCAATGTGAGAGTGAGATACCGCACACTTAAACTGAGACACAGGCAATGTGAGAGTGAGATACCGCACACTGTAACTGAGACACAGGCAATGTGATAGGGAGGTACCGCATACTGTAACTGAGACACAGGCAATGTGAGAGTGAGATACCGCACACTGTAACTGAGACACAGGCAATGTGAGAGTGAGATACCGCACACTGTTACTGAGAAACAGGCAATGTGAGAGTGAGATACCGCACACTGTAACTGAGACACAGGCCGTGTGAGAGTGAGATACCGCACACTGTTACTGAGACACAGGGGGATGTGAGAGTGAGATACCGCACACTGTAACTGAGACACAGGCAATGTGAGAGTGAGATACCGCACACTGTTACTGAGACACAGGGGGATGAGAGAGTGAGATACCGCACACTGTAACTGAGACACAGGGTGATGTGAGAGTGAGATACCGCACACTGTAACTGAGACACAGGCAATGTGAGAGTGAGATACCGCACACTGTTACGGAGACACAGGCAATGTGAGTGTGAGATACCGCACACTGTAACTGAGACACAGGGGGATGTGAGAGTGAGATACCGCACACTGTAACTGAGACACAGGGGGATGTGAGAGTGAGATACCGCACACTGTAACTGAGACACAGGCAATGTGAGAGTGAGATACCGCACACTGTTACTGAGACACAGGGAGATGTGAGAGTCAGATACCGCACACTGTAACTGAGACACAGGGGGATGTGAGAGTGAGATACCACACACTGTTACTGAGACAGAGACAATGTGAGAGTGAGATACCGCACACTGTTACTGAGACACAGGGGGATGTGAGAGTGAGATACCGCACACTGTAACTGAGTCACAGGCAATGTGAGAGTGAGATACCGCACACTGTAACTGAGACACAGGAGGATGTGAGAGTGAGATACTGCACACTGTAACTGAGACACAGGGGGATGTGAGAATGAGATACCGCACACTGTAACTGAGACACAGGCAATGTGAGAGTGAGATAGGGCACACTGTTACTGAGACACAGGAGGATGTGAGAGTGAGATACCGCACATTGTAACTGAGACACAGGGGGATGTGAGAGTGAGATACAGGACACTGTAACTGAGACACAGGGGGATGTGAGAGTGAGATACCACACACTGTAACTGAGACACAGGCAATGTGAGAGTGAGATACCGCACACTGTAACTGTGACACACGGGGATGTGAGAGTGAGATACCGCACGCTGTTAATGAGACACAGGGGGATGTGAGAGTGAGATACCGCACACTGTAACTGAGACACAGGCAATGTGAGAGTGAGATACCGCACACTGTAACTGAGACACAGGGGGATGTGAGAGTGAGATACCGCACACTGTAACTGAGACACAGGGGGATGTGAGAGTGAGATACCGCACACTGTTACTGAGACACAGGGGGAAGGGAGAGTGAGATACCGCACACTGTAACTGAGACACAGGCAATGTGAGAGTGAGATACCGCACACTGTTACTGAGACACAGGGGGATGTGAGAGTGACATACCGCACACTGTTACTGAGACACAGGGGGATGTGAGAGTGAGATACCGCACACTGTTACTGAGACACAGTGGGATGTGAGAGTCAGATACCGCACACTGTAACTGAGACACAGGGGGATGTGAGAGTGAGATACTGCACACTGTTGCTGAGACACAGGCAATGTGAGAATGTGATACCGCACACTGTAACTGAGACACAGGCATTGTGAGAGTCAGATACCGCACACTGTAACTGAGACACAGGGGGATGTGAGAGTGAGATACCGCACACTGTTACTGAGACACAGGGGGATGTGAGAGTGAGATACCGCACACTGTAACTGACACAGAGGGGGATGTGAGAGTGAGATACCGCATACTGTAACTGAGACACAGGCAATGTGAGAGTGAGATACCACACACTGTAACTGAGACACAGGCAATGTGAGAGTGAGATACCGCACAGTGTAACTGAGATACAGGGGGATGTGAGAGTGAGATACCGCACACTGTAACTGAGACACAGGCAATGTGAGAGTGAGATACCGCACACTGTAACTGAGATACAGGGGGATGTGAGAGTGAGATACCGCACACTGTTACTGAGAAACAGGCAATGTGAGAGTGAGATACCGCACATTGTAACTGAGACAAAGGGGGATGTGAGAGTGAGATACCGCACACTGTTACTGAGACACAGGCAATGTGAGAGTGAGATACCGCACACTGATACTGAGACACAGGGGGATGTGAGAGTGAGATACCGCACACTGCTACTGAGACACAGGCAATGTGAGAGTCAGATACCGCACACTGTAACTGAGACACAGGCAATGTGAGAGTGCGATACCCCACACTGTTACTGAGACACAGGCAATGTGAGAGTGAGATACCGCACACTGTTACTGAGACAAAGGGGGATGTGAGAGTGAGATACCGCACACTTTAACTGAGACACAGGGGGATGTGAGAGTGAGATACCGCACACTGTTACTGAGACACAGGGGGATGTGAGAGTGAGATACCGCACACTGTAACTGAGTCACAGGCAATGTGAGAGTGAGATACCGCACACTGTAACTGAGACACAGGAGGATGTGAGAGTGAGATACTGCACACTGTAACTGAGACACAGGGGGATGTGAGAGTGAGATACCGCACACTGTAACTGAGACACAGGCAATGTGAGAGTGAGATAGGGCACACTGTTACTGAGACACAGGAGGATGTGAGAGTGAGATACCGCACATTGTAACTGAGACACAGGGGGATGTGAGAGTGAGATACCGCACACTGTAACTGAGACACAGGGGGATGTGAGAGTGAGATACCACACACTGTAACT
This sequence comes from Cetorhinus maximus, assembly GCF_964194155.1. NCBI lineage: Eukaryota > Metazoa > Chordata > Chondrichthyes > Lamniformes > Cetorhinidae > Cetorhinus > Cetorhinus maximus. Next base: position 753,740 of record NC_135881.1, read on the forward strand.
GAGACACAGGCAATGTGAGAGTGAGATACCGCACACTGTAACTGTGACACAGGGGGATGTGAGAGTGAGATACCGCACGCTGTTACTGAGACACAGGGGGATGTGAGAGTGTGATACCGCACACTGTAACTGAGACACAGGCAATGTGAGAGTGAGATACCGCACACTGTAACTGAGACACAGGGGGATGTGAGAGTGAGATACCGCACACTGTAACTGAGACACAGGGGGATGTGAGAGTGAGATACCGCACACTGTTACTGAGATACAGGGGGAAGGGAGAGTGAGATACCGCACACTGTAACTGAGACACAGGCAATGTGAGAGTGAGATACCGCACACTGTAACTGAGACACAGGGGGATGTGAGAGTCAGATACCGCACACTGTAACTGAGAAACAAGGATATGTGAGAGTGAGATACCGCACACTGTAACTGAGACACAGGGGGATGTGAGAGTGAGATACCGCACACTGTAACTGAGACACAGGCAATCTGAGAGTGAGATACCGCACACTGTAACTGAGACACAGGGGGATGTGAGAGTGAGATACCGCACACCGTTACTGAGACACAGTGGGATGTGAGACTGCGATAACGCACACTGTAACTGAGACACAGGCAATGTGAGAGTGAGATACCGCATACTGTAACTGAGACACAGGCAATGGGAGAGTGAGATACCGCACACTGTAACTGAGACACAGGGGGATGTGAGAGTGAGATACCGCACACTGTAACTGAGACACAGGCAATGTGAGAGTGAGATACCGCACACTGTAACTGAGACACAGGCAATGTGAGAGTGAGATACCGCACACTGTAACTGAGACACAGGCAATGTGAGAGTGAGATACCGCACAATGTAACTGAGATACAGGGGGATGTGAGAGTGAGATACCGCACACTGTAACTGAGAGACAGGGGGATGTGAGAGTGAGATACCGCACACTGTAACTGAGACACAGGGGGATGTGAGAGTGAGATACCGCACACTGTTACTGAGACACAGGGGGATGTGAGAGTGAGATACCGCACACTGTAACTGAGATACATGGGGATGTGAGAGTGAGATACCGCACAATGTAACTGAGATACAGGGGGATGTGAGAGTGAGATACCGCACACTGTAACTGAGATACAGGCAATGTGAGAGTGAGATACCGCACACTGTAACTGAGTCACAGCCAAAGTGAGAGTGAGATACCGCACACTGTAACTGAGACACAGGGGGATGTGAGAGTGAGATACTGCACAGTGTAACTGAGACACAGGCAATGTGAGAGTGAGATACCGCACACTGTAACTGAGTCACAGTCAATGTGAGAATGAGATACCGCACACTGTAACTGAGACGCAGGGGGATGTGAGAGTGAGATACCGCACACTGTAACTGAGACACAGGCAATGTGAGAGGGAGATACCGCACACTGTAACTGAGACACAGGCAATGTGAGAGTGAGATACGGCACACCGTAACTGAGTCACAGGCAATGTGAGAGTGAGATACCGCACACTGTAACTGAGACACAGGAGGATGTGAGAGTGAGATACCGCACAATGTTACTGAGACACAGGCAATGTGAGAGTGAGATACCGCACACTGTAAGTGAGACACAGGGGGAATGTGAGAGTGAGATACCGCACACTGTAACTGAGACACAGGGGGATGTGAGAGTGAGATACCGCACACTGAAACTGAGACACATGCAATGTGAGAGTGAGATACCGCACACTGTAACTGAGACACAGGCAATGTGAGAGTGAGATACCGCACACTGTAACTGAGACACAGGGAGATGTGAGAGTGAGATACCACACACTGTAACTGAGACAGAGGGGGATGTGAGAGTGAGATACCGCACACTGTAAATGAGACACAGGGGGATGTGAGAGTGAGATACCGCACACTGTAACTGAGACACAGGCAATGTGAGAGTGAGATACCCCACACTGTAACTGAGTCACAGGGGGATGTGAGAGAGAGATACCGCACACTGTAACTGAGAACAGGCAATGTGAGAGTGAGATAAAGCACACTGTAACTGAGACACAGGCAATGTGAGAGTGAGATACCGCACACTGTAACTGAGACACAGGCAATGTGAGAGTGAGATAAAGCACACTGTAACTGAGACACACGCAATGTTAGAGTGAGATACCGCACACTGTAACTGAGACACAGGCAATGTGAGAGTGAGATACCGCACACTGTAACTGAGACACAGGCAATGTGAGACTGAGATACCACACACTGTAACTGAGACACAGGCAATGTGAGAGTGAGATAACGCACACTGTAACTGAGACACAGAAATGTGAGAGTGAGATACCGCACACTGTAACTGAGACACAGGGGGATGTGAGAGTGAGATACCGCACACTGTAACTGAGACACAGGCAATGTGAGAGTGAGATACCGCACACTGTAACTGAGACACAGGCAATGTGACAGTGAGATACCGCACACTGTTACTGAGACACAGGGGGATGTGAGAGTGAGATACCGCACAATGTAACTGAGACACAGGCAATGTGAGAGTGAGATACCGCACACTGTAACTGAGACACACGCAATGTGAGAGCGAGATACCGCACACTGTAACTGAGACACAGGCAATGTGAGAGAGAGATACCGCACACTGTAACTGAGCGACAGGCAATGTGAGAGTAAGATACCGCACACTGAAACTGAGACACAGGGAGATGTGAGAGTGAGATACCGCACACTGTTACTGAGACACAGGGGGATGTGAGAGTGAGATACCACACACTGTAACTGAGACACAGGGGGATGTGAGAGTGAGATACCACACACTGTAACTGAGACACAGGGGGATGTGAGAGTGAGATACCGCACACTGTAACTGAGACACAGGGAGATGTGAGAGTGAGATACCGCACACTGTTACTGAGACACAGGGGGATGTGAGAGTGAGATACCGCACACTGTTACTGAGACACAGGGGGATGTGAGAGTGAGACACCGCACACTGTAACTGAGACACAGGCAATGTGAGAGTGAGATACCGCACACTGATACTGAGACAGAGGCGATGTGAGAGTGAGATACCGCACACTGATACTGAGACACGGGCGATGTGAGAGTGAGATACCGCACACTGTAACTGAGACACAGGGGGATGTGAGAGTGAGATACCGCACACTGTAAATGAGACACAGGGGGATGTGAGAGTGAGATACCGCACACTGTAACTGAGACACAGGCAATGTGAGAGTGAGGTACCGCACACTGTAACTGAGACACAGGCAATGTGAGAGAGAGATACCGCACACTGTCACTGAGACACAGGCAATGTGAGAGTGAGATACCGCACACTGTAACTGAGACACAGGCAATTTGAGAGTGAGATACCGCACACTGTAACTGAGGCACAGGCAATGTGAGAGTGAGATAAAGCACACTGTAACTGAGACACAGGTAATGTGAGAGTGAGATACCGCACACTGCAACTGAGACACAGACAATGTGACAGTGAGATACCGCACACTGTAACTGAGACACAGGCAATGTGAGAGTGAGATACCGCACACTAATACTGAGACACAGGCAATGTGAGAGTGAGATACCGCACACTGTAACTGAGTTACAGGGGGATGTGAGAGTGAGATACCGCACACTGTAACTGAGACACAGGGGGATGTGAGAGTGAGATACCGCACACTGTAACTGAGACACAGGCAATGTGAGAGTGAGATACCGCACACTGTAACTGAGAGACAGGCAATGTGAGAGTGAGATACCGCACACTGTAACTGAGACACAGGCAATGTGAGAGTGAGATACCGCACACTGTTACTGAGACACAGGGGGATGTGAGAGTGAGATACCGCACAATGTAACTGAGACACAGGCAATGTGAGATTGAGATACCGCACACTGAAACTGAGACACACGCAATGTGAGAGTGAGATACCGCACACTGTAACTGAGACACAGGCAATGTGAGAGAGAGATACCGCACACTGTAACTGAGGGACAGGCAATGTGAGAGTAAGATACCGCACACTGTTACTCAGACACAGGGAGATGTGAGAGTGAGATACCGCACACTGTAACTGAGACACAGGCAATGTGAGAGTGAGTTACCGCACACTGTAACTGAGACACAGGGGGATGTGAGAGTGAGATACCGCACACTGTAACTGAGACACAGGGGGATGTGAGAGTGAGATACCGCACACTGTAACTGAGACACAGGCAATGTGAGAGTGAGATACCGAACACTGTAACTGAGACACAGGGGGATGTGAGAGTGAGATACCGCACACTGTAACTGAGACACAGGGGGATGTGAGAGTGAGATACCGCACACTGAAACTGAGACACAGGCAATGTGAGAGTGAGATACCGCACACTGTAACTGAGACACAGGCAATGTGAGAGTGAGATACCGCACACTGGAACTGAGACACAGGGGGATGTGAGAGTGAGATACCGCACACTGTTGCTGAGACACAGGGGGATGTGAGAGTGAGATACCGCACACAGTTACTGAGACACAGGCAATGTGAGAGTGAGATACCGCACACTGGAACTGAGACACAGGGGGATGTGAGAGTGAGATACCGCACACTGTAACTGAGACACAGGGGGATGTGAGAGTGAGAAATCGCACACTGTTACTGAGACACAGGCAATGTGAGAGTGAGATACCGCACACTGTAACTGAGACACAGGGGGATGTGAGAGGGAGATACCGCACACTGTAACTGAGACACAGGGGGATGTGAGAGTGAGATACCGCACACTGTAACTGAGACACAGGGGGATGTGAGAGTGAGATACCACACACTGTAACTGAGACACAGGGGGATGTGAGAGTGAGATACCGCACACTGGAACTGAGACACAGGGGGATGTGAGAGTGAGATACCGCACACTGTAACTGACACACAGGGGGATGTGAGAGTGAGAAATCGCACACTGTTACTGAGACACAGGCAATGTGAGAGTGAGATACCGCACACTGTAACTGAGACACAGGGGGATGTGAGAGGGAGATACCGCACACTGTAACTGAGACACAGGGGGATGTGAGAGTGAGATACCGCACACTGTTACTTAGATACAGGGGGATGTGAGAGTGAGATACCGCACACTGTTACTGAGACACAGGGGGATGTGAGAGTGAGACACCGCACACTGTAACTGAGACACAGGCAATGTGAGAGTGAGATACCGCACACTGATACTGAGACAGAGGCGATGTGAGAGTGAGATACCGCACACTGATACTGAGACACAGGCGATGTGAGAGTGAGATACCGCACACTGTAACTGAGACACAGGGGGATGTGAGAGTGAGATACCGCACACTGTAAATGAGACACAGGGGGATGTGAGAGTGAGATACCGCACACTGTAACTGAGACACAGGCAATGTGAGAGTGAGGTACCGCACACTGTAACTGAGACACAGGCAATGTGAGAGAGAGATACCGCACACTGTCACTGAGACACAGGCAATGTGAGAGTGAGATACCGCACACTGTAACTGAGACACAGGCAATTTGAGAGTGAGATACCGCACACTGTAACTGAGACACAGGCAATGTGAGAGTGAGATACCGCACACTGCAACTGAGACAAAGGCAATGTGAGAGTGAGATACCGCACACTAATACTGAGACACAGGCAATGTGAGAGTGAGATACCGCACACTGTAACTGAGTTACAGGGGGATGTGAGAGTGAGATACCGCACACTGTAAATGAGACACAGGGGGATGTGAGAGTGAGATACCGCACACTGTAACTGAGACACAGGCAATGTGAGAGTGAGATACCGCACACTGCAACTGAGACACAGACAATGTGACAGTGAGATACCGCACACTGTAACTGAGACAAAGGCAATGTGAGAGTGAGATACCGCACACTAATACTGAGACACAGGCAATGTGAGAGTGAGATACCGCACACTGTAACTGAGTTACAGGGGGATGTGAGAGTGAGATACCGCACACTGTAACAGAGACACAGGGGGATGTGAGAGTGAGATACCGCACACTGTAACTGAGACACAGGCAATGTGAGAGTGAGATACCGCACACTGTAACTGAGACACAGGCAATGTGAGAGTGAGATACCGCACACTGTAACTGAGACACAGGCAATGTGAGAGTGAGATACCGCACACTGTTACTGAGACACAGGGGGATGTGAGAGTGAGATACCGCACAATGTAACTGAGACACAGGCAATGTGAGATTGAGATACCGCACACTGAAACTGAGACACACGCAATGTGAGAGTGAGATACCGAACACTGTAACTGAGACACAGGGGGATGTGAGAGTGAGATACCGCACACTGTAACTGAGACACAGGGCGATGTGAGAGTGAGATACCGCACACTGCAACTGAGACACAGGCAATGTGAGAGTGAGATACCGCACACTGTAACTGAGACACAGGCAATGTGAGAGTGAGATACCGCACACTGGAACTGAGACACAGGGGGATGTGAGAGTGAGATACCGCACACTGTTGCTGAGACACAGGGGGATGTGAGAGTGAGATACCGCATAATGTTACTGAGACACAGGAAATGTGAGAGTGAGATACCGCACACTGTAACTGAGACACAGGGGGATGTGAGAGGGAGATACCGCACACTGTAACTGAGACACAGGGGGATGTGAGAGTGAGAAATCGCACACTGTTACTGAGACACAGGCAATGTGAGAGTGAGATACCGCACACTGTAACTGAGACACAGGGGGATGTGAGAGGGAGATACCGCACACTGTAACTGAGACACAGGGGGATGTGAGAGTGAGATACCGCACACTGGAACTGAGACACAGGCAATGTGAGGGTGAGATACCGCACACTGTTACTGAGACATAGGGGGATGTGAGAGGGAGATACCGCACACCGTAACTGAGACACAGGGGGATGTGAGAGTGAGAAATCGCACACTGTTACTGAGACACAGGCAATGTGAGAGTGAGATACCGCACACTGTAACTGAGGGACAGGCAATGTGAGAGTAAGATACCGCACACTGTTACTCAGACACAGGGAGATGTGAGAGTGAGATACCGCACACTGTAACTGAGACACAGGCAATGTGAGAGTGAGTTACCGCACACTGTAACTGAGACACAGGGGGATGTGAGAGTGAGATACCGCACACTGTAACTGAGACACAGGGGGATGTGAGAGTGAGATACCGCACACTGTAACTGAGACACAGGCAATGTGAGAGTGAGATACCGAACACTGTAACTGAGACACAGGGGGATGTGAGAGTGAGATACCGCACACTGTAACTGAGACACAGGGGGATGTGAGAGTGAGATACCGCACACTGAAACTGAGACACAGGCAATGTGAGAGTGAGATACCGCACACTGTAACTGAGACACAGGCAATGTGAGAGTGAGATACCGCACACTGGAACTGAGACACAGGGGGATGTGAGAGTGAGATACCGGACACTGTTGCTGAGACACAGGGGGATGTGAGAGTGAGATACCGCACACAGTTACTGAGACACAGGCAATGTGAGAGTGAGATACCGCACACTGGAACTGAGACACAGGGGGATGTGAGAGTGAGATACCGCACACTGTAACTGAGACACAGGGGGATGTGAGAGTGAGAAATCGCACACTGTTACTGAGACACAGGCAATGTGAGAGTGAGATACCGCACACTGTAACTGAGACACAGGGGGATGTGAGAGGGAGATACCGCACACTGTAACTGAGACACAGGGGGATGTGAGAGTGAGATACCGCACACTGTAACTGAGACACAGGGGGATGTGAGAGTGAGATACCACACACTGTAACTGAGACACAGGGGGATGTGAGAGTGAGATACCGCACACTGGAACTGAGACACAGGGGGATGTGAGAGTGAGATACCGCACACTGTAACTGAGACACAGGGGGATGTGAGAGTGAGAAATCGCACACTGTTACTGAGACACAGGCAATGTGAGAGTGAGATACCGCACACTGTAACTGAGACACAGGGGGATGTGAGAGGGAGATACCGCACACTGTAACTGAGACACAGGGGGATGTGAGAGTGAGATACCGCACACTGTTACTTAGATACAGGGGGATGTGAGAGTGAGATACCGCACACTGTTACTGAGACACAGGGGGATGTGAGAGTGAGACACCGCACACTGTAACTGAGACACAGGCAATGTGAGAGTGAGATACCGCACACTGATACTGAGACAGAGGCGATGTGAGAGTGAGATACCGCACACTGATACTGAGACACAGGCGATGTGAGAGTGAGATACCGCACACTGTAACTGAGACACAGGGGGATGTGAGAGTGAGATACCGCACACTGTAAATGAGACACAGGGGGATGTGAGAGTGAGATACCGCACACTGTAACTGAGACACAGGCAATGTGAGAGTGAGGTACCGCACACTGTAACTGAGACACAGGCAATGTGAGAGAGAGATACCGCACACTGTCACTGAGACACAGGCAATGTGAGAGTGAGATACCGCACACTGTAACTGAGACACAGGCAATTTGAGAGTGAGATACCGCACACTGTAACTGAGACACAGGCAATGTGAGAGTGAGATAAAGCACACTGTAACTGAGACACAGGCAATGTGAGAGTGAGATACCGCACACTGCAACTGAGACACAGACAATGTGACAGTGAGATACCGCACACTGTAACTGAGACAAAGGCAATGTGAGAGTGAGATACCGCACACTAATACTGAGACACAGGCAATGTGAGAGTGAGATACCGCACACTGTAACTGAGTTACAGGGGGATGTGAGAGTGAGATACCGCACACTGTAACAGAGACACAGGGGGATGTGAGAGTGAGATACCGCACACTGTAACTGAGACACAGGCAATGTGAGAGTGAGATACCGCACACTGTAACTGAGACACAGGCAATGTGAGAGTGAGATACCGCACACTGTAACTGAGACACAGGCAATGTGAGAGTGAGATACCGCACACTGTTACTGAGACACAGGGGGATGTGAGAGTGAGATACCGCACAATGTAACTGAGACACAGGCAATGTGAGATTGAGATACCGCACACTGAAACTGAGACACACGCAATGTGAGAGTGAGATACCGAACACTGTAACTGAGACACAGGGGGATGTGAGAGTGAGATACCGCACACTGTAACTGAGACACAGGGCGATGTGAGAGTGAGATACCGCACACTGCAACTGAGACACAGGCAATGTGAGAGTGAGATACCGCACACTGTAACTGAGACACAGGCAATGTGAGAGTGAGATACCGCACACTGGAACTGAGACACAGGGGGATGTGAGAGTGAGATACCGCACACTGTTGCTGAGACACAGGGGGATGTGAGAGTGAGATACCGCATAATGTTACTGAGACACAGGAAATGTGAGAGTGAGATACCGCACACTGTAACTGAGACACAGGGGGATGTGAGAGGGAGATACCGCACACTGTAACTGAGACACAGGGGGATGTGAGAGTGAGAAATCGCACACTGTTACTGAGACACAGGCAATGTGAGAGTGAGATACCGCACACTGTAACTGAGACACAGGGGGATGTGAGAGGGAGATACCGCACACTGTAACTGAGACACAGGGGGATGTGAGAGTGAGATACCGCACACTGGAACTGAGACACAGGCAATGTGAGGGTGAGATACCGCACACTGTTACTGAGACATAGGGGGATGTGAGAGGGAGATACCGCACACCGTAACTGAGACACAGGGGGATGTGAGAGGGAGATACCGCACACTGTTACTGAGACACAGGGGGATGTGAAAGGGAGATACAGCACACTGTAACTGAGACACAGACAATGTGAGAGTGAGATACCGCACACTGTAACTGAGACACAGGCAATGTGAGAGTGAGATACCGCTCACTGTTACTGAGACACAGGCAATGTGACAGTGAGATACCGCACACTGTTACTGAGACACAGGCGATGTGAGAGTGAGATACCGCACATTGTAACTGAGACACAGGCAATGTGAGAGTGAGATACCGCACACTGTAACTGAGACACAGGCAATGTGAGAGTGAGATAGCGCACAGTGTAACTGAGACACAGGCAATGTGAGAGTGAGATACCGCACACTGTAACTGGGAAACAGGGGGATGTGAGAGTGAGATACCGCACACTGTAACTGAGACACAGGCAATGTGAGAGTGAGATACCGCACACTGTAACTGAGACACAGGGGGATGTGAGAGGGAGATACCACACACTGTAATTGAGACACAGGCAATGTGAGAGTGAGATACCGCACACTGTAACTGAGACACAGGCAATGTGAGAGTGAGATACCGCACACTGTAACTGAGACACAGGGGGATGTGAGAGTGAGATATCGCACACTGTAACTGAGACACAGGGGGATGTGAGAGTGAGATACCGCACACTGTAACTGAGACACAGGCAATGTGAGAGTGAGATACCGCACACTGTAACTGAGACACAGGGGGATGTGACAGTGATATACCGCACACTGTAACTGAGACACAGGGGGATGTGAGAGTGAGAAACCACACACTGTAACTGAGACACAGGCAATGTGAGAGTGAGATACCGCACACTGTAACTGAGACACAGGGGGATGTGAGATACCGCACACTGTAACTTAGACACAGGGGGATGTGAGAGTGAGATACCGCACACTGTAACTGAGACACAGGGAGATGTGAGAGTGAGATACCGCACACTGTTACTGAGACACAGGGGGATGTGAGAGTGAGATACCGCACACTGTAACTGAGACACAGGTAATGTGAGAGTGAGATACCGCACACTGTAACTGAGACACAGGGGGATGTGAGAGTGAGATACCGCACACTGTTACTGAGACACAGGCAATGTGAGAGTGAGATACCGCACACTCTAACTGAGACACAGGCAATGTGAGAGTGAGTTACCGCACACTGTAACTGAGACACAGGCAATGTGAGAGTGAGATACCGCACACTGTAACTGAGACACAGGCAATGTGAGAGTGAGATACCGCACACTGTTACTGAGACACAGGGGGATGTAAGAGTGAGATACCGCACACTGTAACTGAGACACACGGGGATGTGAGAGTGAGATACCGCACACTGTTACTGAGACACAGGGGGATGTGAGAGTGAGATACCGCACACTGTAACTGAGACACAGGCAATGTGAGAGTGAGATACCGCACACTGTAACTGAGACACAGGGGGATGTGAGAGTGAGATACCGCACACTGTTACTGAGACTCAGGCAATGTGAGAGTGAGATACCGCACACTGTAACTGAGACACAGGCAATGTGAGAGTGAGATACCGCACACTGTAACTGAGACACAGGAGCATGTGAGAGTGAGATACCGCACACTGTAACTGAGACACAGGGGGATGTGAGAGTCAGATACCGCACACTGTAACTGAGACACAGGCAATGTGAGAGTGAGATACCGCACACTGTAACTGAGACACAGGGGGATGTGAGAGTGAGATACCGCACACTGTAACTGAGACACAGGGGGATGTGAGAGTGTTACCGCACACTGTAACTGACGCACAGGGGGAAGGGAGAGTGACATACCGCACACTGTAACTGAGACACAGGGGGATGTGAGAGTGAGATACCGCACACTGTAACTGAGACACAGGCAATGTGAGAGTGAGATACCGCACACTGAAACTGAGACACAGGGGGATGTGAGAGTGAGATACCGCACACTGTTACTGAGACACAGGCAATGTGACAGTGAGATACCGCACAATGTTACTGAGACACAGGCAATGTGAGAGGGAGATACCGCATACTGTAACTGAGACACGGGCAATGGGAGAGTGAGCTACCGCACACTGAAACTGAGACACAGGGGGATGTGAGAGTGAGATACCGCACACTGTTAATGAGACACAGGCAATGTGAGAGTGAGATACCGCACACTGTAACTGAGACACAGGCAATGTGAGAGTGAGATACCGCACAATGTAACTGAGACACAGGGGGATGTGAGAGTCAGATACCGCACACTGTAACTGAGATACAGGGGGATGTGAGAGTGAGATACCGCACACTGTAACTGAGACACAGGGGGATGTGAGAGGGAGATACCGCACACTGTAACTGAGACACAGGGGGATGTGAGAGTGAGATACCGCACACTGTAACTGAGACACAGGGGGATGTGAGAGTGAGATACCGCACACTGTAACTGAGACTAAGGCAATGTGAGAGTGAGATACCGCACACTGTTACTGAGAAACAGGCAATGTGAGAGTGAGATACCGCACACTGTAACTGAGACACAGGCAGTGTGAGAGTGAGATACCGCACACTGTTACTGAGAACAGGGGGATGTGAGAGTGAGATACCGCACACTGTAACTGAGACACAGGGGGATGTGAGAGTGAGATACCGCACACTGTAACTGAGACACAGGCAATGTGAGAGTGAGATACCGCACACTGTTACTGAGACACAGGGGGATGAGAGAGTGAGATACCGCACACTGTAACTGAGACACAGGGTGATGTGAGAGTGAGATACCGCACACTGTAACTGAGACACAGGCAATGTGAGAGTGAGATACCGCACACTGTTAATGAGACACAGGCAATGTGAGAGTGAGATACCGCACACTGTAACTGAGACAGAGGGAGATGTGAGAGTGAGATACCGCACACTGTAACTGAGACACAGGGGGATGTGAGAGTGAGATACCGCACACTGTTACTGAGACAGAGGCAATGTGAGAGTGAGATACCGCACACTGTTACTGAGACACAGGGGGATGTGAGAGTGAGATACCGCACACTGTAACTGAGTCACAGGCAATGTGAGAGTGAGATACCGCACACTGTAACTGAGACACAGGGGGATGTGAGAGGGAGATACCGCACACTGAAACTGAGAGACAGGGGGATGTGAGAGTGTTACCGCACACTGTAACTGACACACAGGGGGAAGTGAGAGTGACATACCGCACACTGTAACTGAGACACAAGGGGAGATGAGAGTGAGATACCACACACTGTAACTGAGACACAGGCAATGTGAGAGTGAGATACCGCACACTTAAACTGAGACACAGGAGGATGTGAGAGTGAGATACGGCACACTGTTACTGAGACACAGGCAATGTGAGAGTGAGATACCGCGCACTGTAACTGAGACACAGGCAATGTGAGAGGGATATACCGCATACTGTAACTGAGACACAGGCAATGTGAGAGTGAGATACCGCACACTGTAACTGAGACACAGGGGGATGTGACAGTGAGATACCGCACACTGTTACTGAGACACAGGCAATGTGAGAGTGAGATACCGCACACTGTAACTGAGACACAGGCAATGTGAGAGTGAGATACCTCACACTGTAACTGAGACACAGGGGGATGTGAGAGTCAGATACCGCACACTGTAACTGAGATACAGGGGCATGTGAGAGTGAGATACCGCACACTGTAACTGAGACACAGGGGGATGTGAGAGGGAGATACCGCACACTGTAACTGAGACACAGGGGGATGTGAGAGTGAGATACCGCACACTGTAACTGAGACACAGGGAGATGTGAGAGTGAGATACCGCACACTGTAACTGAGACACAGGCAATGTGAGAGTGAGATACCGCACACTGTTACTGAGAAACAGGCAATGTGAGAGTGAGATACCGCACACTGTAACTGAGACACAGGCAGTGTGAGAGTGAGATACCGCACACTGTTACTGAAAACAGGGGGATGTGAGAGTGAGATACCGCACACTGTAACTGAGACACAGGGGGATGTGAGAGTGAGATACCGCACACTGTAACTGAGACACAGGCAATGTGAGAGTGAGATACCGCACACTGTTACTGAGACACAGGGGGATGAGAGAGTGAGATACCGCACACTGTAACTGAGACACAGGGTGATGTGAGAGTGAGATACCGCACACTGTAACTGAGACACAGGCAATGTGAGAGTGAGATACCGCACACTGTTACGGAGACACAGGCAATGTGAGTGTGAGATACCGCACACTGTAACTGAGACACAGGGGGATGTGAGAGTGAGATACCGCACACTGTAACTGAGACACAGGGGGATGTGAGAGTGAGATACCGCACACTGTAACTGAGACACAGGCAATGTGAGAGTGAGATACCGCACACTGTTACTGAGACACAGGGAGATGTGAGAGTGAGATACCGCACACTGTAACTGAGACACAGGGGGATGTGAGAGGGAGATACCGCACACTGAAACTGAGAGACAGGGGGATGTGAGAGTGTTACCGCACACTGTAACTGACACACAGGGGGAAGTGAGAGTGACATACCGCACACTGTAACTGAGACACAAGGGGAGATGAGAGTGAGATACCATACACTGTAACTGAGACACAGGCAATGTGAGAGTGAGATACCGCACACTTAAACTGAGACACAGGAGGATGTGAGAGTGAGATACGGCACACTGTTACTGAGACACAGGCAATGTGAGAGTGAGATACCGCGCACTGTAACTGAGACACAGGCAATGTGAGAGGGATATACCGCATACTGTAACTGAGACACAGGCAATGTGAGAGTGAGATACCCCACACTGTAACTGAGACACAGGGGGATGTGACAGTGAGATACCGCACACTGTTACTGAGACACAGGCAATGTGAGAGTGAGATACCGCACACTGTAACTGAGACACAGGCAATGTGAGAGTGAGATACCTCACACTGTAACTGAGACACAGGAGGATGTGAGAGTCAGATACCGCACACTGTAACTGAGATACAGGGGCATGTGAGAGTGAGATACCGCACACTGTAACTGAGACACAGGGGGATGTGAGAGGGAGATACCGCACACTGTAACTGAGACACAGGGGGACGTGAGAGTGAGATACCGCACACTGTAACTGAGACACAGGGGGATGTGAGAGTGAGATACCGCACACTGTAACTGAGACACAGGCAATGTGAGAGTGAGATACCGCACACTGTTACTGAGAAACAGGCAATGTGAGAGTGAGATACCGCACACTGTAACTGAGACACAGGCAGTGTGAGAGTGAGATACCGCACACTGTTACTGAAAACAGGGGGATGTGAGAGTGAGATACCGCACACTGTAACTGAGACACAGGGGGATGTGAGAGTGAGATACCGCACACTGTAACTGAGACACAGGCAATGTGAGAGTGAGATACCGCACACTGTTACTGAGACACAGGGGGATGAGAGAGTGAGATACCGCACACTGTAACTGAGACACAGGGTGATGTGAGAGTGAGATACCGCACACTGTAACTGAGACACAGGCAATGTGAGAGTGAGATACCGCACACTGTTACGGAGACACAGGCAATGTGAGTGTGAGATACCGCACACTGTAACTGAGACACAGGGGGATGTGAGAGTGAGATACCGCACACTGTAACTGAGACACAGGGGGATGTGAGAGTGAGATACCGCACACTGTAACTGAGACACAGGCAATGTGAGAGTGAGATACCGCACACTGTTACTGAGACACAGGGAGATGTGAGAGTGAGATACCGCACACTGTAACTGAGACACAGGGGGATGTGAGAGTGAGATGCCGCACACAGTTACTGAGACAGAGACAATGTGAGAGTGAGATACCGCACACTGTTACTGAGACACAGGGGGATGTGAGAGTGAGATACCGCACACTGTAACTGAGTCACAGGCAATGTGAGAGTGAGATACCGCACACTGTAACTGAGACACAGGAGGATGTGAGAGTGAGATACTGCACACTGTAACTGAGACACAGGGGGATGTGAGAGTGAGATACCGCACACTGTAACTGAGACAGAGGCAATGTGAGAGTGAGATAAAGCACACTGTAACTGAGACACAGGTAATGTGAGAGTGAGATACCGCACACTGCAACTGAGACACAGACAATGTGACAGTGAGATACCGCACACTGTAACTGAGACACAGGCAATGTGAGAGTGAGATACCGCACACTAATACTGAGACACAGGCAATGTGAGAGTGAGATACCGCACACTGTAACTGAGTTACAGGGGGATGTGAGAGTGAGATACCGCACACTGTAACAGAGACACAGGGGGATGTGAGAGTGAGATACCGCACACTGTAACTGAGCCACAGGCAATGTGAGAGTGAGATACCGCACACTGTAACTGAGACACAGGCAATGTGAGAGTGAGATACCGCACACTGTAACTGAGACACAGGCAATGTGAGAGTGAGATACCACACACTGTTACTGAGACACAGGGGGATGTGAGAGTGAGATACCGCACAATGTAACTGAGACACAGGCAATGTGAGATTGAGATACCGCACACTGAAACTGAGACACAGGGGTATGTGAGAGTGAGATACCGCACACTGTAACTGAGACACAGGCAATGTGAGAGAGAGATACCGCACACTGTAACTGAGGGACAGGCAATGTGAGAGTAAGATACCGCACACTGTTACTCAGACACAGGGAGATGTGAGAGTGACATACCGCACACTGTAACTGAGACACAGGCAATGTGAGAGTGAGTTACCGCACACTGTAACTGAGACACAGGGGGATGTGAGAGTGAGATACCGCACACTGTAACTGAGACACAGGGGGATGTGAGAGTGAGATACCGCACACTATAACTGAGACACAGGCAATGTGAGAGTGAGATACCGAACACTGTAACTGAGACACAGGGGGATGTGAGAGTGAGATACCGCACACTGTAACTGAGACACAGGGGGATGTGAGAGTGAGATACCGCACACTGTAACTGAGACACAGGCAATGTGAGAGTGAGATACCGCACACTGTAACTGAGACACAGGCAATGTGAGAGTGAGATACCGCACACTGGAACTGAGACACAGGGGGATGTGAGAGTGAGATACCGCACACTGTTGCTGAGACACAGGGGGATGTGAGAGTGAGATACCGCACACTGGAACTGAGACACAGGCAATGTGAGGGTGAGATACCGCACACTGTTACTGAGACACAGGGAGATGTGAGAGTGAGATACCGCACACTGTTACTGAAACACAGGGGGATGTGAGAGTGAGATACCGCACACTGTTACTGAGACACAGGGGGATGTGAGAGTGAGACACCGCACACTGTAACTGAGACACAGGCAATGTGAGAGTGAGATACCGCACACTGATACTGAGACAGAGGCGATGTGATAGTGAGATACCGCACACTGATACTGAGACACAGGCGATGTGAGAGTGAGATACCGCACACTGTAACTGAGACACAGGGGGATGTGAGAGTGAGATACCGCACACTGTAAATGAGACACAGTGGGATGTGAGAGTGAGATACCGCACACTGTAACTGAGACACAGGCAATGTGAGAGTGAGGTACCGCACACTGTAACTGAGACACAGGCAATGTGAGAGAGAGATACCGCACACTGTCACTGAGACACAGGCAATGTGAGAGTGAGATACCGCACACTGTAACTGAGACACAGGCAATTTGAGAGTGAGATACCGCACACTGTAACTGAGACACAGACAATGTGACAGTGAGATACCGCACACTGTAACTGAGACACAGGCAATGTGAGAGTGAGATACCGCACACTAATACTGAGACACAGGCAATGTGAGAGTGAGATACCGCACACTGTAACTGAGTTATAGGGGGATGTGAGAGTGAGATACCGCACACTGTAACAGAGACACAGGGGGATGTGAGAGTGAGATACCGCACACTGTAACTGAGAAACAGGCAATGTGAGAGTGAGATACCGCACACTGTAACTGAGACACAGGCAATGTGAGAGTGAGATACCGCACACTGTAACTGAGACACAGGCAATGTGAGAGTGAGATACCGCACACTGTTACTGAAACACAGGGGGATGTGAGAGTGAGATACCGCACAATGTAACTGAGACACAGGCAATGTGAGATTGAGATACCGCACACTGAAACTGAGACACACGCAATGTGAGAGTGAGATACCGAACACTGTAACTGAGACACAGGGGGATGTGAGAGTGAGATACCGCACACTGTAACTGAGACACAGGGGGATGTGAGAGTGAGATACCGCACACTGTAACTGAGTCACAGGCAATGTGAGAGTGAGATACCGCACACTGTAACTGAGACACAGGGGGATGTGAGAGGGAGATACCGCACACTGAAACTGAGAGACAGGGGGATGTGAGAGTGTTACCGCACACTGTAACTGACACACAGGGGGAAGTGAGAGTGACATACCGCACACTGTAACTGAGACACAAGGGGAGATGAGAGTGAGATACCACACACTGTAACTGAGACACAGGCAATGTGAGAGTGAGATACCGCACACTTAAACTGAGACACAGGAGGATGTGAGAGTGAGATACGGCACACTGTTACTGAGACACAGGCAATGTGAGAGTGAGATACCGCGCACTGTAACTGAGACACAGGCAATGTGAGAGGGATATACCGCATACTGTAACTGAGACACAGGCAATGTGAGAGTGAGATACCGCACACTGTAACTGAGACACAGGGGGATGTGACAGTGAGATACCGCACACTGTTACTGAGACACAGGCAATGTGAGAGTGAGATACCGCACACTGTAACTGAGACACAGGCAATGTGAGAGTGAGATACCTCACACTGTAACTGAGACACAGGGGGATGTGAGTGTCAGATACCGCACACTGTAACTGAGATACAGGGGCATGTGAGAGTGAGATACCGCACACTGTAACTGAGACACAGGGGGATGTGAGAGGGAGATACCGCACACTGTAACTGAGACACAGGGGGATGTGAGAGTGAGATACCGCACACTGTAACTGAGACACAGGGGGATGTGACAGTGAGATACCGCACACTGTAACTGAGACACAGGAAATGTGAGAGTGAGATACCGCACACTGTTACTGAGAAACAGGCAATGTGAGAGTGAGATACCGCACACTGTAACTGAGACACAGGCAGTGTGAGAGTGAGATACCGCACACTGTTACTGAAAACAGGGGGGATGTGAGAGTGAGATACCGCACACTGTAACTGAGACACAGGGGGATGTGAGAGTGAGATACCGCACACTGTAACTGAGACACAGGCAATGTGAGAGTGAGATACCGCACACTGTTACTGAGACACAGGGGGATGAGAGAGTGAGATACCGCACACTGTAACTGAGACACAGGGTGATGTGAGAGTGAGATACCGCACACTGTAACTGAGACACAGGCAATGTGAGAGTGAGATACCGCACACTGTTACGGAGACACAGGCAATGTGAGTGTGAGATACCGCACACTGTAACTGAGACACAGGGGGATGTGAGAGTGAGATACAGCACACTGTAACTGAGACACAGGGGGATGTGAGAGTGAGATACCGCACACTGTAACTGAGACACAGGCAATGTGAGAGTGAGATACCGCACACTGTTACTGAGACACAGGGAGATGTGAGAGTGAGATACCGCACACTGTAACTGAGACACAGGGGGATGTGAGAGTGAGATACCGCACACGGTTACTGAGACAGAGACAATGTGAGAGTGAGATACCGCACACTGTTACTGAGACACAGGGGGATGTGAGAGTGAGATACCGCACACTGTAACTGAGTCACAGGCAATGTGAGAGTGAGATACCGCACACTGTAACTGAGACACAGGAGGATGTGAGAGTGAGATACTGCACACTGTAACTGAGACACAGGGGGATGTGAGAGTGAGATACCGCACACTGTAACTGAGACACAGGCAATGTGAGAGTGAGATAGGGCACACTGTTACTGAGACACAGGAGGATGTGAGAGTGAGATACCGCACATTGTAACTGAGACACAGGGGGATGTGAGAGTGAGATACCGCACACTGTAACTGAGACACAGGGGGATGTGAGAGTGAGATACCGCACACTGTAACTGAGACACAGGCAATGTGAGAGTGAGATACCGCACACTGTAACTGTGACACAGGGGGATGTGAGAGTGAGATACCGCACGCTGTTAATGAGACACAGGGGGATGTGAGAGTGAGATACCGCACACTGTAACTGAGACACAGGCAATGTGAGAGTGAGATACCGCACATTGTAACTGAGACACAGGGGGATGTGAGAGTGAGATACCGCACACTGTAACTGAGACACAGGGGGATGTGAGAGTGAGCTACCGCACACTTTTACTGAGACACAGGGGGAAGGGAGAGTGAGATACCGCACACTGTAACTGAGACACAGGCAATGTGAGAGTGAGATACCGCACACTGTTAATGAGACACAGGGGGATGTGAGAGTGAGATACCGCACACTGTTACTGAGACACAGTGGGATGTGAGAGTCAGATACCGCACACTGTAACTGAGACACAGGGGGATGTGAGAGTGAGATACTGCACACTGTTGCTGAGACACAGGCAATGTGAGAATGTGATACCGCACACTGTAACTGAGACAGAGGCATTGTGAGAGTCAGATACCGCACACTGTAACTGAGACACAGGAAATGTGAGAGTGAGATACCGCACACTGTTACTGAGAAACAGGCAATGTGAGAGTGAGATACCGCACACTGTAACTGAGACACAGGCAGTGTGAGAGTGAGATACCGCACACTGTTACTGAAAACAGGGGGGATGTGAGAGTGAGATACCGCACACTGTAACTGAGACACAGGGGGATGTGAGAGTGAGATACCGCACACTGTAACTGAGACACAGGCAATGTGAGAGTGAGATACCGCACACTGTTACTGAGACACAGGGGGATGAGAGAGTGAGATACCGCACACTGTAACTGAGACACAGGGTGATGTGAGAGTGAGATACCGCACACTGTAACTGAGACACAGGCAATGTGAGAGTGAGATACCGCACACTGTTACGGAGACACAGGCAATGTGAGTGTGAGATACCGCACACTGTAACTGAGACACAGGGGGATGTGAGAGTGAGATACAGCACACTGTAACTGAGACACAGGGGGATGTGAGAGTGAGATACCGCACACTGTAACTGAGACACAGGCAATGTGAGAGTGAGATACCGCACACTGTTACTGAGACACAGGGAGATGTGAGAGTGAGATACCGCACACTGTAACTGAGACACAGGGGGATGTGAGAGTGAGATACCGCACACGGTTACTGAGACAGAGACAATGTGAGAGTGAGATACCGCACACTGTTACTGAGACACAGGGGGATGTGAGAGTGAGATACCGCACACTGTAACTGAGTCACAGGCAATGTGAGAGTGAGATACCGCACACTGTAACTGAGACACAGGAGGATGTGAGAGTGAGATACTGCACACTGTAACTGAGACACAGGGGGATGTGAGAGTGAGATACCGCACACTGTAACTGAGACACAGGCAATGTGAGAGTGAGATAGGGCACACTGTTACTGAGACACAGGAGGATGTGAGAGTGAGATACCGCACATTGTAACTGAGACACAGGGGGATGTGAGAGTGAGATACCGCACACTGTAACTGAGACACAGGGGGATGTGAGAGTGAGATACCGCACACTGTAACTGAGACACAGGCAATGTGAGAGTGAGATACCGCACACTGTAACTGTGACACAGGGGGATGTGAGAGTGAGATACCGCACGCTGTTACTGAGACACAGGGGGATGTGAGAGTGAGATACCGCACACTGTAACTGAGACACAGGCAATGTGAGAGTGAGATACCGCACATTGTAACTGAGACACAGGGGGATGTGAGAGTGAGATACCGCACACTGTAACTGAGACACAGGGGGATGTGAGAGTGAGATACCGCACACTTTTACTGAGACACAGGGGGAAGGGAGAGTGAGATACCGCACACTGTAACTGAGACACAGGCAATGTGAGAGTGAGATACCGCACACTGTTAATGAGACACAGGGGGATGTGAGAGTGACATACCGCACACTGTTACTGAGACACAGGGGGATGTGTGAGTGAGATACCGCACACTGTTACTGAGACACAGTGGGATGTGAGAGTCAGATACCGCACACTGTAACTGAGACACAGGGGGATGTGAGAGTGAGATACTGCACACTGTTGCTGAGACACAGGCAATGTGAGAATGTGATACCGCACACTGTAACTGAGACAGAGGCATTGTGAGAGTCAGATACCGCACACTGTAACTGAGACACAGGGGGATGTGAGAGTGAGATACCGCACACTGTTACTGAGACACAGGGGTTGTGAGAGTGAGATACCACACACTGTAACTGACACAGAGGGGGATGTGAGAGTGAGATACCGCATACTGTAACCGAGACACAGGCAATGTGAGAGTGAGATACCGCACACTGTAACTGAGACACAGGCAATGTGAGAGTGAGATACCGCACAGTGTAACTGAGATACAGGGGGATGTGAGAGTGAGATACCGCACACTGTAACTGAGACACAGGCAATGTGAGAGTGAGATACCGCACACTGTAACTGAGATACAGGGGGATGTGAGAGTGAGATACCGCACACTGTTACTGAGAAACTTGCAATGTGAGAGTGAGATACCGCACATTGTAACTGAGACACAGGGGGATGTGAGAGTGAGATACCGCACACTGTTACTGAGACACAGGCAATGTGAGAGTGAGATACCGCACACTGATACTGAGACACAGGGGGATGTGAGAGTGAGATACCGCACACTGCTACTGAGACACAGGCAATGTGAGAGTCAGATACCGCACACTGTAACTGAGACACAGGCAATGTGAGAGTGCGATACACCACACTGTTTCTGAGACACAGGCAATGTGAGAGTGAGATACCGCACACTGTTACTGAGACACAGGGGGATGTGAGAGTGAGATACCGCACACTTTAACTGAGACACAGGGGGATGTGAGAGTGAGATACCGCACACTGTAACTGAGAAACAGGGGGATGTGAGAGTGAGATAACGCACACTGTTAATGAGACACAGGCAATGTGAGAGTGAGATAACGCACACTGTTACTGAGACACAGGCAATGTGAGAGTGAGATACTGCACACTGTAACTGAGACACAGGGGGATGTGAGAGTGAGATACCGCACACTGTTACTGAGACACAGGCAATGTGAGAGTGAGATACCTCACACTGTTACTGAGACACAGGGGGATGTGAGAGTGAGATACCGCACACTGTAACTGAGACACAGGGGGATGTGAGAGTGAGATACCGCACACTGTAACTGAGAAACAAGGATATGTGAGAGTGAGATACCGCACACTGTAACTGAGACACAGGGGGATGTGAGAGTGAGATACCGCACACTGTAACTGAGACACAGGCAATCTGAGAGTGAGATACCGCACACTGTAACTGAGACACAGGGGGATGTGAGAGTGAGATACCGCACACCGTTACTGAGACACAGTGGGATGTGAGACTGCGATAACGCACACTGTAACTGAGACACAGGCAATGTGAGAGTGAGATACCGCACACTGTAACTGAGACACAGGCAATGGGAGAGTGAGATACCGCACACTGTAACTGAGACACAGGGGGATGTGAGAGTGAGATACCGCACACTGTAACTGAGACACAGGCAATGTGAGAGTGAGATACCGCACACTGTAACTGAGACACAGGCAATGTGAGAGTGAGATACCGCACACTGTAACTGAGACACAGGCAATGTGAGAGTGAGATACCGCACAATGTAACTGAGATACAGGGGGATGTGAGAGTGAGATACCGCACACTGTAACTGAGAGACAGGGGGATGTGAGAGTGAGATACCGCACACTGTAACTGAGACACAGGGGGATGTGAGAGTGAGATACCGCACACTGTTACTGAGACACAGGGGGATGTGAGAGTGAGATACCGCACACTGTAACTGAGATACATGGGGATGAGAGAGTGAGATACCGCACAATGTAACTGAGATACAGGGGGATGTGAGAGTGAGATACCGCACACTGTAACTGAGATACAGGCAATGTGAGAGTGAGATACCGCACACTGTAACTGAGTCACAGCCAAAGTGAGAGTGAGATACCGCACACTGTAACTGAGACACAGGGGGATGTGAGAGTGAGATACTGCACAGTGTAACTGAGACACAGGCAATGTGAGAGTGAGATACCGCACACTGTAACTGAGTCACAGTCAATGTGAGAATGAGATACCGCACACTGTAACTGAGACGCAGGGGGATGTGAGAGTGAGATACCGCACACTGTAACTGAGACACAGGCAATGTGAGAGGGAGATACCGCACACTGTAACTGAGACACAGGCAATGTGAGAGTGAGATACCGCACACCGTAACTGAGTCACAGGCAATGTGAGAGTGAGATACCGCACACTGTAACTGAGACACAGGAGGATGTGAGAGTGAGATACCGCAAAATGTTACTGAGACACAGGCAATGTGAGAGTGAGATACCGCACACTGTAAGTGAGACACAGGGGGAATGTGAGAGTGAGATACCGCACACTGTAACTGAGACACAGGGGGATGTGAGAGTGAGATACCGCACACTGAAACTGAGACACATGCAATGTGAGAGTGAGATACCGCACACTGTAACTGAGACACAGGCAATGTGAGAGTGAGATACCGCACACTGTAACTGAGACACAGGGAGATGTGAGAGTGAGATACCACACACTGTAACTGAGACAGAGGGGCATGTGAGAGTGAGATACCGCACACTTTAAATGAGACACAGGGGGATGTGAGAGTGAGATACCGCACACTGTAACTGAGACACAGGCAATGTGAGAGTGAGATACGCCACACTGTAACTGAGTCACAGGGGGATGTGAGAGAGAGATACCGCACACTGTAACTGAGAACAGGCAATGTGAGAGTGAGATAAAGCACACTGTAACTGAGACACAGGCAATGTGAGAGTGAGATACCGCACACTGTAACTGAGACACAGGCAATGTGAGAGTGAGATAAAGCACACTGTAACTGAGACACACGCAATGTTAGAGTGAGATACCGCACACTGTAACTGAGACACAGGCAATGTGAGAGTGAGATACCGCACACTGTAACTGAGACACAGGCAATGTGAGACTGAGATACCACACACTGTAACTGTGACACAGGCAATGTGAGACTGAGATACCGCACACTGTAACTGAGACACAGAAATGTGAGAGTGAGATACCGCACACTGTAACTGAGACACAGGGGGATGTGAGAGTGAGATACCGCACACTGTAACTGAGACACAGGCAATGTGAGAGTGAGATACCGCACACTGTAACTGAGACACAGGCAATGTGAGAGTGAGATACCGCACACTGTTACTGAGACACAAAGGGGTTTGTGAGAGTGAGATACCGCACAATGTAACTGAGACACAGGCAATGTGAGAGTGAGATACCGCACACTGTAACTGAGACACAGGGAGATGTGAGAGTGAGATACCGCACACTGTAACTGAGACACAGGCAATGTGAGAGTGAGATACCGCACACTGATACTGAGACAGAGGCGATGTGAGAGTGAGATACCGCACACTGATACTGAGACACAGGCGATGTGAGAGTGAGATACCGCACACTGTAACTGAGACACAGGGGGATGTGAGAGTGAGATACCGCACACTGTAAATGAGACACAGGGGGATGTGAGAGTGAGATACCGCACACTGTAACTGAGACACAGGCAATGTGAGAGTGAGGTACCGCACACTGTAACTGAGACACAGGCAATGTGAGAGAGAGATACCGCACACTGTCACTGAGACACAGGCAATGTGAGAGTGAGATACCGCACACTGTAACTGGGACACAGGCAATTTGAGAGTGAGATACCGCACACTGTAACTGAGACAGAGGCAATGTGAGAGTGAGATAAAGCACACTGTAACTGAGACACAGGTAATGTGAGAGTGAGATACCGCACACTGCAACTGAGACACAGACAATGTGACAGTGAGATACCGCACACTGTAACTGAGACACAGGCAATGTGAGAGTGAGATACCGCACACTAATACTGAGACACAGGCAATGTGAGAGTGAGATACCGCACACTGTAACTGAGTTACAGGGGGATGTGAGAGTGAGATACCGCACACTGTAACAGAGACACAGGGGGATGTGAGAGTGAGATACCGCACACTGTAACTGAGCCACAGGCAATGTGAGAGTGAGATACCGCACACTGTAACTGAGACACAGGCAATGTGAGAGTGAGATACCGCACACTGTAACTGAGACACAGGCAATGTGAGAGTGAGATACCGCACACTGTTACTGAGACACAGGGGGATGTGAGAGTGAGATACCGCACAATGTAACTGAGACAAAGGCAATGTGAGATTGAGATACCGCACACTGAAACTGAGACACAGGGGTATGTGAGAGTGAGATACCGCACACTGTAACTGAGACACAGGCAATGTGAGAGAGAGATACCGCACACTGTAACTGAGGGACAGGCAATGTGAGAGTAAGATACCGCACACTGTTACTCAGACACAGGGAGATGTGAGAGTGAGATGCCGCACACTGTAACTGAGACACAGGCAATGTGAGAGTGAGTTACCGCACACTGTAACTGAGACACAGGGGGATGTGAGAGTGAGATACCGCACACTGTAACTGAGACACAGGGGGATGTGAGAGTGAGATACCGCACACTATAACTGAGACACAGGCAATGTGAGAGTGAGATACCGAACACTGTAACTGAGACACAGGGGGATGTGAGAGTGAGATACCGCACACTGTAACTGAGACACAGGGGGATGTGAGAGTGAGATACCGCACACTGTAACTGAGACACAGGCAATGTGAGAGTGAGATACCGCACACTGTAACTGAGACACAGGCAATGTGAGAGTGAGATACCGCACACTGGAACTGAGACACAGGGGGATGTGAGAGTGAGATACCGCACACTGTTGCTGAGACACAGGGGGATGTGAGAGTGAGATACCGCACACTGTTACTGAGACACAGGCAATGTGAGAGTGAGATACCGCACACTGTAACTGAGACACAGGGGGATGTGAGAGGGAGATACCGCACACTGTAACTGAGACACAGGGGGATGTGAGAGTGAGATACCGCACACTGGAACTGAGACACAGGCAATGTGAGGGTGAGATACCGCACACTGTAACTGAGACACAGGGAGATGTGAGAGTGAGATACCGCACACTGTTACTGAAACACAGGGGGATGTGAGAGTGAGATACCGCACACTGTTACTGAGACACAGGGGGATGTGAGAGTGAGACACCGCACACTGTAACTGAGACACAGGCAATGTGAGAGTGAGATACCGCACACTGATACTGAGACAGAGGCGATGTGAGAGTGAGATACCGCACACTGATACTGAGACACAGGCGATGTGAGAGTGAGATAACGCACACTGTAACTGAGACACAGGGGGATGTGAGAGTGAGATACCGCACACTGTAAATGAGACACAGTGGGATGTGAGAGTGAGATACCGCACACTGTAACTGAGACACAGGCAATGTGAGAGTGAGGTACCGCACACTGTAACTGAGACACAGGCAATGTGAGAGAGAGATACCGCACACTGTCACTGAGACACAGGCAATGTGAGAGTGAGATACCGCACACTGTAACTGAGACACAGGCAATTTGAGAGTGAGATACCGCACACTGTAACTGAGACACAGACAATGTGACAGTGAGATACCGCACACTGTAACTGAGACACAGGCAATGTGAGAGTGAGATACCGCACACTAATACTGAGACACAGGCAATGTGAGAGTGAGATACCGCACACTGTAACTGAGTTATAGGGGGATGTGAGAGTGAGATACCGCACACTGTAACAGAGACACAGGGGGATGTGAGAGTGAGATACCGCACACTGTAACTGAGACACAGGCAATGTGAGAGTGAGATACCGCACACTGTAACTGAGACACAGGCAATGTGAGAGTGAGATACCGCACACTGTAACTGAGACACAGGCAATGTGAGAGTGAGATACCGCACACTGTTACTGAAACACAGGGGGATGTGAGAGTGAGATACCGCACAATGTAACTGAGACACAGGCAATGTGAGATTGAGATACCGCACACTGAAACTGAGACACACGCAATGTGAGAGTGAGATACCGAACACTGTAACTGAGACACAGGGGGATGTGAGAGTGAGATACCGCACACTGTAACTGAGACACAGGGGGATGTGAGAGTGAGATACCGCACACTGTAACTGAGACACAGGCAATGTTAGAGTGAGATACCGCACACTGTAACTGAGACACAGGCAATGTGAGAGTGAGATACCGCACACTGGAACTGAGACACAGGGGGATGTGAGAGTGAGATACCGCACACTGTTGCTGAGACACAGGGGGATGTGAGAGTGAGATACCGCACACTGTTACTGAGACACAGGAAATGTGAGAGTGAGATACCGCACACTGTAACTGAGACACAGGGGGATGTGAGAGGGAGATACCGCACACTGTAACTGAGACACAGGGGGATGTGAGAGTGAGTTACCGCACACTGGAACTGAGACACAGGCAATGTGAGGATGAGATACCGCACACTGTTACTGAGACATAGGGGGATGTGAGAGGGAGATACCGCACACCGTAACTGAGACACAGGGGGATGTGAGAGTGAGATACCGCACACTGTTACTGAGACACAGGGGGATGTGAATGGGAGATACAGCACACTGTAACTGAGACACAGACAATGTGAGAGTGAGATACCGCACACTGTAACTGAGACACAGGCAATGTGAGAGTGAGATAGCGCACAGTGTAACTGAGACACAGGCAATGTGAGAGTGAGATACCGCACACTGTAACTGGGACACAGGGGGATGTGAGAGTGAGATACCGCACACTGTAACTGAGACACAGGCAATGTGAGAGTGAGATACCGCACACTGTAACTGAGACACAGGGGGATGTGAGAGGGAGATACCACACACTGTAATTGAGACACAGGCAATGTGAGAGTGAGATACCGCACACTGTAACTGAGACACAGGCAATGTGAGAGTGAGATACCGCACACTGTAACTGAGACACAGGGGGATGTGAGAGTGAGATATCGCACACTGTAACTGAGACACAGGGGGATGTGAGAGTGAGATACCGCACACTGTAACTGAGACACAGGCAATGTGAGAGTGAGATACCGCACACTGTAACTGAGACACAGGGGGACGTGACAGTGATATACCGCACACTGTAACTGAGACACAGGGGGATGTGAGAGTGAGAAACCACACACTGTAACTGAGACACAGGCAATGTGAGAGTGAGATATCGCACACTGTAACTGAGACACAGGGGGATGTGAGAGTGAGATACCGCACACTGTAACTTAGACACAGGGGGATGTGAGAGTGAGATACCGCACACTGTAACTGAGACACAGGGGGATGTGAGAGTGAGATACCGCACACTGTTACTGAGACACAGGGGGATGTGAGAGTGAGATACCGCACACTGTAACTGAGACACAGGCAATGTGAGAGTGAGATACCGCACACTGTAACTGAGACACAGGCAATGTGAGAGTCAGATACCGCACACTGTAACTGAGACACAGGGGGATGTGAGAGGGAGATACCGCACACTGTAACTGAGACACAGGGGGATGTGAGAGTGAGATACCGCACACTGTAACTGAGACACAGGGGGATGTGAGAGTGAGATACCGCACACTGTAACTGAGACACAGGGGGATGTGAGAGGGAGATACCGCACACTGTAACTGAGACACAGGGGGATGTGAGAGTGAGATACCGCACACTGTAACTGAGACACAGGCAATGTGAGAGTGAGATACCGCACAATGTAACTGAGACACAGGGGGATGTGAGAGTGAGATACCGCACACTGTAACTGAGACACAGGCAATGTGAGAGTGAGATACCGCACACTGTAACTGAGACACAGGGGGATGTGAGAATGATATACCGCACACTGTAACTGAGACACAGGAAGTGTGAGAGTGAGATACCGCACACTGTTACTGAGACACAGGCAATGTGAGAGTGAGATACCGCACACTGTTACTGAAACACAGGCAATGTGAGAGTGAGATACCGCACACTGTAACTGAGACACAGGGGGATGTGAGAATGAGGTACCGCACACTGTAACTGAGACACAGTCAATGTGAGAGTGAGATACCGCACACTGTAACTGAGACACAGGCAACGTGAGAGTGAGATACCGCACACTGTTACTGAGACACAGGCAATGTGAGAGTGAGATACCGCACACTGTAACTGAGATACAGGGGGATGTGAGAGTGAGATACTGCACACTGTAACTGAGACACAGGGTGATGTGAGAGTGAGATACCACACACTGTAACTGAGACACAGGCAATGTGAGAGTGAGATACCGCACACTGTAACTGAGACACAGGGGGATGTGAGTGTGAGATACCGCACACTGTAACTGAGACACAGGCAATGTGAGAATGAGATACCGCAGACTGTAACGGAGACACAGGGGGATGTGAGAGGGAGATACCGCACACTGTAACTGAGATACAGGCAATGTGAGAGTGAGATACCGCACACTGTAACTGAGACACAGGCAATGTGAGAGTGAGATACCGCACACTGTAACTGAGACACAGGGGGATGTGAGAGTGAGATATCGCACACTGTAACTGAGACACAGGGGGATGTGAGAGTGAGATACCGCACACTGTAACTGAGACACAGGCAATGTGAGAGTGAGATACCGCACACTGTAACTGAGACACAGGGGGATGTGAGAGTGATATACCGCACACTGTATCTGAGACACAGGGGGATGTGAGAGTTAGATACCGCACACTGTAACTGAGACACAGGCAATGTGAGAGTGAGAAACCGCACACTGTATCTGAGACACAGGGGGATGTGAGAGTGAGATACCGCACACTGTTACTGAGACACAGGGGTATGTGAGAGTGAGATACCGCACACTGTAACTGAGACACAGGCAATGTGAGAGTGAGATACCGCACACTGTTACTGAGACACAGGCAATGTGAGAGTGAGATACCGCACACTGTAACTGAGACACAGGCAATGTGAGAGTGAGATACCGCACACTGTAACTGAGACACAGGCAACGTGAGAGTGAGATACCGCACACTGTAACTGAGACACAGGCAATGTGAGAGTGAGATACCGCACACTGTAACTGGGACACAGGGAGATGTGAGAGTGAGATACCGCACACTGTAACTGAGACACAGGCAATGTGAGAGTGAGATACCGCACACTGTTACTGAGACACAGGGGGATGTGAGAGTGAGATACCGCACACTGTAACTGACACACAGGCAATGTGAGAGTGAGATACCACACACTGTAACTGAGACACAGGCAATGTGAGAGTGATATACCGCACACTGTATCTGAGACACAGGGGGATGTGAGAGTTAGATACCGCACACTGTAACTGAGACACAGGCAATGTGAGAGTGAGAAACCGCACACTGTATCTGAGACACAGGGGGATGTGAGAGTGAGATACCGCACACTGTTACTGAGACACAGGGGGATGTGAGAGTGAGATACCGCACACTGTAACTGAGACACAGGCAATGTGAGAGTGAGATACCGCACACTGTAACTGAGACACAGGGGGATGTGAGAGTGAGATACCGCACACTGTTACTGAGACTCAGGCAATGTGAGAGTGAGATACCGCACACTGTAACTGAGACACAGGCAATGTGAGAGTGAGATACCGCACACTGTAACTGAGACACAGGAGCATGTGAGAGTGAGATACCGCACACTGTAACTGAGACACAGGGGGATGTGAGAGTCAGATACCGCACACTGTAACTGAGACACAGGCAATGTGAGAGTGAGATACCGCACACTGTAACTGAGACACAGGGGGATGTGAGAGTGAGATACCGCACACTGTAACTGAGATACAGGGGGATGTGAGAGTGAGATACCGCACACTGTAACTGAGACACAGGGGGATGTGAGAGGGAGATACCGCACACTGTAACTGAGACACAGGGGGATGTGAGAGTGAGATACCGCACACTGTAACTGAGACACAGGGGGATGTGAGAGTGAGATACCGCACACTGTAACTGAGACACAGGGGGATGTGAGAGGGAGATACCGCACACTGTAACTGAGACACAGGGGGATGTGAGAGTGAGATACCGCACACTGTAACTGAGACACAGGCAATGTGAGAGTGAGATACCGCACACTGTAACTGAGACACAGGGGGATGTGAGAGTGAGATACCGCACACTGTAACTGAGACACAGGCAATGTGAGAGTGAGATACCGCACACTGTAACTGAGACACAGGGGGATGTGAGAATGATATACCGCACACTGTAACTGAGACACAGGAAGTGTGAGAGTGAGATACCGCACACTGTTACTGAGACACAGGCAATGTGAGAGTGAGATACCGCACACTGTTACTGAAACACAGGCAATGTGAGAGTGAGATACCGCACACTGTAACTGAGACACAGGGGGATGTGAGAATGAGGTACCGCACACTGTAACTGAGACACAGTCAATGTGAGAGTGAGATACCGCACACTGTAACTGAGACACAGGCAACGTGAGAGTGAGATACCGCACACTGTTACTGAGACACAGGCAATGTGAGAGTGAGATACCGCACACTGTAACTGAGATACAGGGGGATGTGAGAGTGAGATACCGCACACTGTAACTGAGACACAGGCAATGTGAGAGTGAGATACCGCACACTGTAACTGAGACACAGGGGGATGTGAGAGTGAGATACCGCACACTGTAACTGAGACACAGGCAATGTGAGAGTGAGATACCGCACACTGTAACTGAGACACAGGGGGATGTGAGAATGATATACCGCACACTGTAACTGAGACACAGGAAGTGTGAGAGTGAGATACCGCACACTGTTACTGAGACACAGGCAATGTGAGAGTGAGATACCGCACACTGTTACTGAAACACAGGCAATGTGAGAGTGAGATACCGCACACTGTAACTGAGACACAGGGGGATGTGAGAATGAGGTACCGCACACTGTAACTGAGACACAGTCAATGTGAGAGTGAGATACCGCACACTGTAACTGAGACACAGGCAACGTGAGAGTGAGATACCGCACACTGTTACTGAGACACAGGCAATGTGAGAGTGAGATACCGCACACTGTAACTGAGATACAGGGGGATGTGAGAGTGAGATACCGCACACTGTAACTGAGACACAGGGTGATGTGAGAGTGAGATACCACACACTGTAACTGAGACACAGGCAATGTGAGAGTGAGATACCGCACACTGTAACTGAGACACAGGGGGATGTGAGTGTGAGATACCGCACACTGTAACTGAGACACAGGCAATGTGAGAATGAGATACCGCAGACTGTAACGGAGACACAGGGGGATGTGAGAGGGAGATACCGCACACTGTAACTGAGACACAGGCAATGTGAGAGTGAGATACCGCACACTGTAACTGAGACACAGGCAATGTGAGAGTGAGATACCGCACACTGTAACTGAGACACAGGGGGATGTGAGAGTGAGATATCGCACACTGTAACTGAGACACAGGGGGATGTGAGAGTGAGATACCGCACACTGTAACTGAGACACAGGCAATGTGAGAGTGAGATACCGCACACTGTAACTGAGACACAGGGGGATGTGAGAGTGATATACCGCACACTGTATCTGAGACACAGGGGGATGTGAGAGTTAGATACCGCACACTGTAACTGAGACACAGGCAATGTGAGAGTGAGAAACCGCACACTGTATCTGAGACACAGGGGGATGTGAGAGTGAGATACCGCACACTGTTACTGAGACACAGGGGTATGTGAGAGTGAGATACCGCACACTGTAACTGAGACACAGGCAATGTGAGAGTGAGATACCGCACACTGTTACTGAGACACAGGCAATGTGAGAGTGAGATACCGCACACTGTAACTGAGACACAGGCAATGTGAGAGTGAGATACCGCACACTGTAACTGAGACACAGGCAATGTGAGAGTGAGACACCGCACACTGTAACTGAGACACAGGCAATGTGAGAGTGAGATACCGCACACTGTAACTGGGACACAGGGAGATGTGAGAGTGAGATACCGCACACTGTAACTGAGACACAGGCAATGTGAGAGTGAGATACCGCACACTGTTACTGAGACACAGGGGGATGTGAGAGTGAGATACCGCACACTGTAACTGACACACAGGCAATGTGAGAGTGAGATACCACACACTGTAACTGAGACACAGGCAATGTGAGAGTGAGATACCGCACTCTGTAACTGAGACACAGGCAATGTGAGAGTGAGATACCGCACACTGTTACTGAGACACGGGGGATGTGAGAGTGAGATACCGCACACTGTAAGTGACACACAGGCAATGTGAGAGTGAGATACCGCACACTGTAACTGAGACACAGGCAATGTGAGAGTGAGATACCGCACACTGTTACTGAGACACAGGCAATGTGAGAGTGAGATACCGCACACTGTAACTGAGACACAGGCAATGTGAGAGTGAGATACCGCACACTGTAACTGAGGTACAGGGGGATGTGAGAGTGAGATACCGCACACTGTAACTGAGACACAGGGGGATGTGAGAGGGAGATACCGCACACTGTAACTGAGACACAGGGGGATGTGAGAGTGAGATACCGCACACTGTAACTGAGATACAGGGGATGTGAGAGTGAGATACCGCACACTGTAACTGAGACACAGGCAATGTGAGAGTGAGATACCGCACACTGTTACTGAGACACAGGCAATGTGAGAGTGAGATACCGCACACTGTAACTGAGACACCGGGGGATGTGAGAGTGAGATACCGCACCCTGTTACTGAGACACAGGGGGATGTGAGAGTGAGATACCGAACACTGTAACTGAGACACAGGCAATGTGAGAGTGAGATACCGCACACTGTAACTGAGACACAAGCAATGTGAGAGTGAGATACCGCACACTGTTACTGAGACACAGGCAATGTGAGAGTGAGATACCGCACACTGTTACTGAGACACAGGGGGATGTGAGAGTGAGATACCGCACACTGTAACTGAGGCACAGGCAATGTGAGAGTGAGATACCGCACACTGTAACTGGGACACAGGCAATGTGAGAGTGAGATACCGCACACTGTAACTGAGACACAGGGGGATGTGAGAGTGAGATACCGCACACTGTTACTGAGACACAGGCAATGTGAGAGTGAGATACCGCACACTGTAACTGAGACACAGGCAATGTGAGAGAGAGATACCGCACACTGTAACTGAGACACAGGCAATGTGAGAGTGAGATACCGCACACTGTAACTGAGACACAGGGGGATGTGAGAGTGAGATACCGCACACTGTTACTGAGACACAGGCAATGTGAGAGTGAGATACCGCACACTGTAACTGAGACACAGGCAATGTGAGAGTGAGATACCGCACACTGTAACTGAGACACAGGGGGATGTGAGAGTGAGATACCGCACACTGTTACTGAGACACAGGCAATGTGAGAGTGAGATACCGCACACTGTAACTGAGACACAGGCAATGTGAGAGTGAGATACCGCACACTGTAACTGAGACACTGTTACTGAGACACTGTAACTGAGACACTGTTACTGAGACACTGTAACTGAGACACTGTAACTGAGACACTGTAACCCACAATATGAGAAGAGATTCTGCAGCAAACCCTAACCCTAATAACACACTCCTATAGCTTCTCCATAGCCCCCGAACATCCGCTCGTACTTCTTAGCCAATGAGCTATTGCCCAATTCTGGACACTTTGTCATTTGTGCACAGCAAGCTCCCACCAAATTGGGACATGATAATCAAGTTACTTATCATTCATACAACTTGCTTCAGTCCCCACACTCACTTAATACCTCACACAGTCTAAAATTGGCACTGTGTTCTTGGGGTAGATTGGGACTGTATTGGCTTATGCGCAATGTTTGTGTGGATCTCAGACTAAATATGACCTTCATCCTGTGCCAAACCCAACTGCACAAAGCTCCTGATAGTAATGTACATAGTCACAGCTGGGAGCGGAGTGAAAGAGAGAGACAGGAATGTGAGTGAGGGAGAGACTAACAGAGAGTGAGACAAACAGAGAGACAGAGAGCGGGAGCAGCAGAGAGACAGAGACAGACAGATAGAGAGAGAGAGAGAGAGAGACCGATAGAGAGAGAGAGAGAGGAACGTGAGAGACGGAGAGACATTCAGAGGGTGAGACAAACAGAGAAGGAGAAAGATGAAGAGACAGACAGACAGAGAGAGGGGCAGACAGAGGAGGGAGCGATAGAGAGATGGAAAGACAGAGACAGGGAGAGGGAGGGACAGGGAGAGGGAGAGAGAGACAGAGACAGAGACAGGGAGAGGGAGGGACAGGGACAGGGAGAGAGAGACAGAGACAGGGAGAGACAGAGAGTCAGAGAGACAGTGAGTGAACAAATTCTTGGTTTGTTGGTTGCTGAGTCACTGTTGGGAACATAGGAACATAGAATTTAGGAGCAGGAGTAGGCCATTCGGCCCCTCGAGCCGGCTCTGCCATTCAGTAAGATCATGGCTGATCTTAAAAGCAAAATACTGTGGCTGCTGGAAATCTGCAACAAGAACAGAAATTGCTGGAAAAACTCAGCAGGTCTGACAGCATCTGTGGAGAGAAAGAAGTTCTGAAGAAGAGTCATATGGACTCGAAACGTTAACTCGGTCTTTCTCTCCATAGATGCTGTCAGACCTGCTGAGTTTTTCCAGCAATTTTTGTTTTTGTTTTATGGCTGATCTGTTTGTGTTTCGATTTCCACATTCCCATCTAACCCCGATAACCTTTGATTCCCTTGCCTAACAAGGATCTTTCTACCTCTGCCTTATAAATATACAATGACCCCGCCCCCACCACCTTCTGAGGCAGAGAGTTCCAAAGTCGCACAACCCTCAGAGAAAAAGTTCTCCTAATCTCTGTCCTAAAAGGGCGACCCCTAATTTTAAAACAGTGCCCCCTAGTTCTGGACTCACCCACAAGAGGAAACATCCTTTCCATGTCCACCTTGTCAAGGCCGTTCAGGATCTTGTATATTTCAATCAAATCACCCCTCACCCTTCTAAACTCCAGTGGAAACAAGCCCAGTCTGTCCAACCTTTCCTCATAAGACAACCCACTCATTCCAGGTATCAATCTAGTAAACCTCCTCTGAACCGCCTCCAATGCATTTACATCCTTCCTTAAATAAGGAAACCAAAACTGCACACAGTATTCGAGGTGTGGTCTCACCAATGCCCTGTATAACTGAAGCATAACATCCTTACTTTTATGTTCAATCCCTCTCGTAATAAAGGATAGGATTCCATTAGCCTTCTTAATTACTTGCTGTACCTGCATACTAACTTTTTGTGACTCATGTACTAGAACACCCAGATCCCTCTGCAGCTTAGTATTTTGCAGCCATTCTCCATTTAAGTAATACTCTGCTTTTTTGTTCTTCCTGCCAAAGTGAACAACTTCACATTTTCCAACAATTAAACTCCATTTGCCAGATCTTTCCGCACTCACTAAGGCCATGGCTGATCTGGTTGTGGTCTCAACTCTACTTTTCTGTCTGCTCTTCACCCCCCCTTGACTCCCTTGTCTCTCAGAAATCTGTCTAACTCAGCCTTGAATATATTCAATGACCCAGCCTCCACTGCTCTCTGGGGAAGAGAATTCCAAAGATTAATGCCCGTTTGAGAGAAAGAAATTCTCCTCATCTCCGTCTTAAACATTAGACCTCATATTTTTTTTTACTTATTTAGTCTTTCATGGGATGTGGACATTGCTGACACAGCCAGCATTTGTTGGCCATCCCGAAATGCCCTTGAACTGAGTGACTTGCTCGGCCAATTCAGAGGGTGTAATATAAGTCTCTGGCACATGAGTTAACGTGGGACTGAGTACAATACTGCCCACACAGTGATGTGAGAGAACACATGACCCGCACCAAGGGGTCAGTGTAGTGTTGGACAGAGCAGTGTGTAGGAGCAAGCATGGACCTTTACTATACCTATATATATATAGTTTCTAGTAATTAATAAGTACTTACTGTTGAACTACCTAAGACTGCAAATACCTTAATAAGACCGACTGAACTATGCCCAACACCTTGCAACATGGTGGCAGCAAATGGAACAACTCAAACCCTTGCAGAGACTGCAGAAGAAAATGGAAAACTGAAGGAAAAATCAAATGTGCGTTGTGACCTGAAGGAAATTCGAGAAGTGAGGGTGCAGAGGAAATCGCCAGGGAAAAGCCCCAAAGAAAGGTTTTTTTTAAATATTCGTACATGGGATGTAGGACAGCATTTATTACCCATCCCTCGTTCAGAGGGCATTTCAGAGTCAACCACATTGCTGTGGGTCTGGAGTCACATGTAGGCCAGACCAGGTAAGGACGGCAGATTTCCTTCCCTAAAGGACATTAGTGACCCAGATGGGGTTTTACAACAATCGACAATGGTTTCATGGTCATCATCAGACTTTTAATTCCAGATTTTTATTGAATTCAAACCCATGTCCCCAGAACATTACCCTGGGTCTCTGGAATACCAGTCCAATGACAATACCCCAAGGCCACCACCTCCCAGCTGGGAGGCCAAATTCCTCACTGCAGCAGAAGACTCCACTGAAACTCATGGAAGTTTCGCTTCAATACCCAGAGTGTGCAGTCAGTAGACCTAGCACGGGAGAACTAAAAATTTAAAATTCCTGGATAACACAAGCCCTGAAAAAAGCGAAATGCTGCAGCGGTCAGAGATTGCCGTTTAAATTGCAGTCAGAGAAACCTGATTCCCAAGTCTGAATATAGGACGGCCAAGTTCTCTACAAACAGTGCAAAAAAAGATAAAATTAGTCTGTGGAGACAGCTGTAAAAACACAGCAAAGGCCAGGATTTGGTGCTTCCAAGACCTGGGAACATCGCAGCGGGAATCCAGGCAATCCAGGCAGCCACTGCTGACAAAATTTAATGACTGAGATTGTGAACGACATTACTGCAGGAGCCTGCCAAAACCAGCAAGGGAGGAAAAGCCTTTGTGAAGACGTGTAGGGCGACGCAATCCTCAGAAACCTCTTAAAGCTGAACCTACATAGAACCATAGAGCACTACAGCACAGAAAATAGGCCATTCGGCCCTTCTAGTCTGTGCCGAAATATTATTCCACTAGTCCCATTGACCTGTACCTAGTCCATAACCCTCCAGACCTCTCCCATCCATGTATCTATCCAATTTATTCTTAAAACTTAAGAGTGAGCCCACATTTACCACGTCAGATGGTAGCTCGTTCCACACTCTCACCACTCTCTGAGTGAAGAAGTTCCCCCTAATGTTCCCCCTAAACCTTTCCCCTTTCACCCTAAAGCCATGTCCTCTCGTGTTTATCTCTCCTAATCTAAGTGGAAAGAGCCTACTCACATTTGCTCTGTCTATACCCCTCATAATTTTGTAAACTTCTATCATATCTTCCCTCATTTTCCACGCTCCAAGGAATAAAGTCCTAACCTGTTTAATCTTTCCCTGTAACTCAACTCCTTAAGACCCGGTAACATCCTAGTAAATCTTCTCTGCACTCTTTCAATCTTACTGATATCCTTCCTGTAGTTAGGTGACCAGAACTGCACAATACTCCAAAGTTGGCCTCACCAATGTCTTATACAACCTCACCATAACATCCCAACTCCTATACTCAATACTTTGATTTATGAAGGCTAGTATGCCAAAAGCTTTCTTTACAACCTTGTCTACCTGTGACACCATTTTCAGGGAATTATGTATCTGAACTCCCAGATCCCTTTGTTCCTCCGCACTCCTCAGTGCCCTACCATTTACTGTGTATGTCCTACCTTGGTTTGACCTTCCAAAATGTAACACCTCACACTTTTCCGCATTAAATTCCATCTGCCATTTTCTGGCCCATTTTTCCAGTTGGTCCAGATCTCTCTGCAAGCTTTGAAAGCCTTCCTCGCTGTCCACAACACCTCCAATCTTAGTGTCATCAGCAAACTTGCTGATCCAATTCACCACATTATCATCCAAATCATTGATATAGACAACAAACAACAATGGTCCCAGCACAGATCCCTGAGGCACACCACTAGTCACAGACCTCCAGTCTGAGAAGCAATCATCCACTACCACTCTCTGTCTTCTCCCACACAGCCAATTTCGAATCCAGTTTACAACCTCTCCATGGATACCAAGTGTCTGAACCTTCTGAACTAACCTCCCATGTGGGCCTTGTCAAAGGCCTTACTAAAGTCCATGTAGACAACATCCACAGCCTTTCCTTCATCTACTTTCTTGGTAACCTCCTCGAAAAACTCTACAAGGTTCGTTAAACACTTTAAAAGTTTTTAACCATGGATCAGAAACCCATTCTTCCAGATCAGTTTGAACTTATCCAAGGCCCAGATCAATCACAAAATTGGGGACTTTGGAGAAAGAGATTCTTTAGGTACATGATTGCTTCAGGTCTGGATAAAAAGACAGAAGCTGGACAAGTTAACACACTGCTTTATTCAATAGGCCCAATAGCCAATATGATAGCTGGACCAGGGATCAATGAATCATCTACAAAATCTGATAAAGTGTTAAAATCATTTGACACTTATTTTAACCTCAGATGCAACAAAATCCTTGAAAGGGTGAAATGTACTAAACGTGTCAAAGAGCCGGGAGATCCTGTCAACTCCTTCATTAATGATCGGAATGGGTTGGCTGAAGGCTGTGATTATAGTGACCTGAAACCTGAGCTGATCAGGGATAGGATAGTTGTAGGAGTGGCAAATGACGAACTCTCAGACAAGCTTCAAGCAAAGGACGATCTAACCCTTGAGGAAGTCACCCAGATTGTCGCACAATCTGAAATCCGTTTGCAGCGCAGGTCCATATTAAGGGGAGAAAGCAAACCCGACTGTACAGATAGTGAAGCAGCACAGAAACAGGGACTCTCCAGGCCAAGAGAAGCAATACCTTAACTGGCCAGTAGTCCAACCATGGCAACACTGTGGAGCACAGGAGATCCCAAGATGGTTCACAAGGTTGAGACAGCACACCAAGCGGACACACAGCCGTGCTTCTTGGGTGAGGTCAAGGATCCAGGACTTTTGTATTGGAATGTGGACATTTCAGTTAACAACCAGCTCACAAACTTTAAATCGGACTCGGGAGCCGGGGTTATGGTTCTATCGGACAGAGAACCATAGCTGGTGACACAACAGTTGATGCCGCCCACGACATACCTAGATGGAGCAGGAGGCATTAAGCTCCCGGTGAAAGGAACCTGACAGGCAACACTGAGGCATAAGGATAAAAGAATCCGAGATTTGTGTTTGTGGTTCACAGCCAGGAGCGTTCGCTACTCAGCCGCAAAGCCTGGGTCCAACTTAACATTCTACAAAAAATTGATGAAGTCAACCAACAAGGGCCTGTCTCCAAGTATAAAAGAGAGCTCCCGAAGCTCTTTGCAGGACTGAAGCAACTGAAAATCGTGTACAAGATCACGCCAGGGGGGATACTAAACCCACGTGCCTTTTTGCACCATGGAAGATTCCCCACCCTCTCATGAAGGAGGTGCAGCAACATCTGAACAAAATGACAAACATGGGAGTCATCTCCCCAGTCACGCAGCCAAGCGCATGCTGTTCCAGGATGGTCCTAGTCCCAAAACCGAATCAGTCCCTCCATATTTGCATCGAGCTGACACAGTTCAATAAAGCCATGGCCAAAGGGGTACATCCCATGTCCCCAGTGGACGAAAACCTGACTAAACTCTTGAAGGGCACAGTGTTTTCAAAGCAGGATGCCAACATCAGCTTTCGACAACTTCCTCTTGACAAAGAGTCCAGGCTGCTGACCACATTCATTTCCTTCATCCACAGATTCTGCTTTATACACCTGCCGTTTGGAATCACTCCAGCACCAGAAATATTTCAACATACGATGTCAGCCATTTTGCAGGGCCACAGGGGGACATTTGCCACAGAGACGATGTATTGGTTCACAGTGCAACGATGGAGGAACATGAAAAGAGACCCATAGAAGTCTTAGAGCACCTGCAGGAAGCAAGGCTGAGGCTGAATAAGAAATGTGAGTTCTCCAAAGCATCAATTTGGTTCCTGGGCCACATCGTCAGTAATAAAGGCATCGCACACAGACCCACAGAAAACTAAAGCTATTGGCGAGTTCCCAACCTCATCCTCAATTCCCGACTCCCAGCAATTTTTAGGGATGATGAAGGAGTTGGCAACATTTTTATTAAATTTGGCAACGGTCACAGGGCCTTTGAGAGATCTGTTTAAGAAAGCCCAGGCATGATGCTGGGGCTCACACCAAGAGCAAGCAGTCAATCACATCAAAGCAATGCTGCTCTCCACTGCCATTCTGGCCCACTGTGACCCAGGCCTGCCCACCACTAGAACAGCGGATGCTTCATGCACAGACCTTGGAGCAGTCCTTTTCCAAGAACAACTGGATAG
The DNA here is from genome assembly GCF_964194155.1 of Cetorhinus maximus. Classification (NCBI taxonomy): domain Eukaryota; kingdom Metazoa; phylum Chordata; class Chondrichthyes; order Lamniformes; family Cetorhinidae; genus Cetorhinus; species Cetorhinus maximus. The sequence goes on from NC_135881.1 coordinate 796,230, forward strand.
AAGTTGCCGACCACTATACTTCCAGGAGGCTGTCGGACATGGAGACGAGATATACCATCATCAGAAAGGAAGCCCTGGCAGTCATGTGGGCGTGTGAGACGTTTGCAGACTATATGATTGGCCTCAGGGTCACAATGAAAACAGACCATAAGCCACCAATCTCATTACTGGCCGGGAAGGAGCTAGCAAAGGTGCTTCCCGGATTCCAGAGATTACGCCTACACCTCATGAGGTTCACCTACGAGATGGGATATGTCCAAGTGAAAACCAAACACTGGCAGCCACACTTTCGAGGGCCACAGTGGACCTTCTGACTAAAGCGGATGTCAATCTCAGTGAAGAGCTGGAAGCATACTCCCAAATGACAAGGAGACACCTGCCAGTGACCACAAGTAAACTCCAACAGATTCATCAGAAACAAATCCATGATGAGGGGTGTGCCCACATCTGCTGTTACTGCCAACAAGGATGCCCACAACAGAGACCAAGTGGTGGTACCACGAAAGCTTGATTCAAAGGACAAAACCACTTTAGGGCGATAGACGATCTCTTGGTCTAGAATGAGCAGCTGGTCATCCTAGTTTCCCTTCAGCTGGAGATCCTTCAAAAAAACACACCAGGGCCACCTGGGGATCACCAAGTGCAGGGCATGGGCCCAATCTACCATCTGGTGTCCAGGCACTTCCAGGGCAGTTGAGGGCACCATAGCAAAATGTCAGGTGTGTGTGCTGTACAAGCAGGACCAAAGGGACCCCCTCATCCCCAAACAGTTCCCCACCCGGCCATGGGAGAGGCTGGGCATTGACCTATTTGTCTTCAACAGCGAATTATTCCTTACAGTGGTGGATTACTTTACCGGATGGGTTGAGTTGAAGCAACGATATACAAGTACCACAGAGACAGTAATTAAGCCACTGACAGTTTTCGTTGGAGCAGAGAAGACTGAGGGGCCACCTGATCGAGGTGTACAAGATTATGAGGGGCATGGACAGGGTGGATAGGGAGCAGCTGTTCCCCTTAGTTGAAGGGTCAGTCACAAGGGGGCATAAGTACAAGGTGAGGGGCAGGAGGTTTAGGGGGGAATGTCAGGAAAAACTTTTTTACCCAGAGGGTGGTGACGGTCTGGAATGTACTGCCTGGGAGGGTGGTGGAGGCGGGTTGCCTCACATCCTTTAAAAAGTACCTGGATGAGCACTTGGTACATCATAACATTCAAGGCTATGGGCCAAGTGCTGGTAAATGGGATTAGGTAGGTAGGTCAGGTGTTTCTCACGTGTCGATGCAGACTCGATGGGCCGAAGGACCCCTTCTGCACTGTGATTCTGTGTGAAAGAGATGTTCAGCATCCCAGATGAGTGTGTGTCCGATCACGGCCCACAATTTTCAAACGAGTACTTTGTGTTCTTCGCCACCACATCCAGTTTCCTCCACTGTACCAGCTCCCTAAGATACCCACAATCAAACAGGGAGGCCGAAAGAGGGGTCCGCACTGTAAAATCCCTCCTAAAAAAGAATGAGGACTTTCCCACTGCACTGCTAACCTGCAGCCTGGCCCCATCCGAGCTCCTGATGGGCAGGAAACTCCGCATCCAACTCCCAATCCCACTGATAAACTCATACCAGAGTTGGCAACCAAGGATTGCCAGGACATCCAACACAGGCAGCAGTCCTACAGAGAGAAGCAGGCTTCAACCTAGAACAAAATGTACCACACCAGACACTCACCACAACTACCAAAGGATGACAAGGTCTGGATTAAAGACCTCAAGAGAGAGGGTACTATCATCAGGAAGGATGATGATCAACCTCAGTCCTACCTGGTTGGCACCCCAGAGGGTACAGTCAGGAGAGACAGGAAGAGTCTCCTCCTCATCCTTAGACCCCTCCCATTCCCACAGTACAGTGGAGAGACATCGGGGAAGATACCCAGATGCCAGACAATCTCTAAATTAACAGAGTTTACGTGCAGCGACAGAGCCTACCATTCCTCCGACAGTCATGCCAGCAAGATACGGAAGGGTTATCAGGTCTCCACCACCTGAACCTATGAACTCAGAGCCTTGGGCTAGGGAGATAGGCTAGCAGTAATGATGTAATTATTTGGGTCAATTGGGATAACTTGCAAATACGTTGGATAAATACTTGGGGGGAGGTGTAGTATAAGGGTATGGAACATAAAGGGTTAATGTGGGACTGAGCATAGCACCATGATGTAAGACAACACATGACTTGCACTTAGGGGTCAATGTAGTGTTGGACAGAAACATGTGTAGAAGCAAACCTTTACTGTACCTATAATATAGTTGCTAGTAGTTAATAAATATTTACTGTTGAACCTTAGACTACGAATACCTTAATAAGGCCGACTGAACTACGCCCAATGCCTTACAACAGAGGGCATTTAAGAGTCAACTACATTGTTGTGGGTTTGGAGTCACATGTTGCCAGACCAGGTAAGGACAGCAGATTTCCTTCCCTACAGCCTTAGTCCAAACATGGACAAAGTGCTGAACTCCCGAGGTGAGGTGAGAGTTACTGCCCTTGACATCAAGAACGCATTTGACCGAGTGTGGTATCAAGGAGCCCCCAGCAAAACTGGAGCCAATGGGAATCAGGGGGATAACTCTCCACTGGTTGGAGTCATACCTAGCACAAAGGAAGATGGTTGTGGTTGTTGGAGGTCAGTCATCTCAGCTCCAGGACATCACTGCAGGAGTTCCTCAGGGTAGTGTCCTCGGCCCAACCATCTTCAGCTGCTTCATCAATGACCTTCCTTCCATCATAAGGTCAGAAGTGGGGATGTTCGCTGATGAGTGCACAATGTTCAGCACCATTCGCGACTCCTCAGATACTGAAGCAGTCCATATCCAAATGCAGAAAGACCTGGACAATATCCAGGCTTGGGCTGTCAAGTGACAAGTAACATTCGCGCCACACAAGTGTCAGGCAATGACCATCTCCCAAACGAGACAATCCAACCATCGCATCTTGATGTTCAATGGCATTACCATCACTGAATCCCACACTACCAACATCCTGGGGGTTACCATTGACCAGAAACTGAACTGGACTAGCCATATAAATACTGTGGCTACAAGAGCAGGTCAGAGGCTAGGAATCCTGTGACCAGTAACTCACCTCCTGACTCCCCATCGACATTCGCTCCCTCCCTAACAGCACTGTGGGTGTGCCTACACCACATGGACTGCAGCGGTTCAAGAAGGCAGCTCACCACCACCTTCTCAAGGGTAACTAGGGATGGGGAATAATTGCTGGCCCAGCCAGCGAAGCCCACATCCCATAAATGAATAAAAAAAGGGGTTTTACAACAATCGATGGTCACCATTATTGAGGCTAGCTTTATATTCCAGATTTATTAATGATTGGAATTCCCCTGCTGCTATGGTGAGATTTACCCATTTGCCAAGAGTACCTAGATTATTAGCCCAGTGGTCTCACTACTGCACCACCATCTCACCTTAATTCTTAAACTGTGTCTCCTGGTTCTAGTCTCCCCAACACATGGAAACATCCTCTGGGTATCCACCCTATCAAGCGCCCGCAGGATCTCATGCATTTCAATAAGGACCTTTCATTCTTCTAAACGCCAATGGGTATAGGCCCAACCTGCTTAACCTTTCTTCAGAAGGTAAGCCCCTCATCCCAGGAATGAGTCTAGTGAAACTCATCTAAATTCAGCTCGCAAACTCAGCCTAACCTCGGACTGAGTGTGTGCAGTTGCTGGGTAAGCGAGTCTAAATATTTATTTTGTACAAACCTAATTTAGTTCGTAGTTTGTAGTTGCCATTAAGCTGAAACCTGCAGTTTAAATTGTGGCATTGCCGGCCTTAAGCAGGGTTTTTTCAAGGGTTCCAGTGAAAGTGCAGCTTAATGAAGAGGAAGCTGAAACTGGACCCTCATTGAATGATTCAGAGAGGCCTTTTGTGTTAGGAGCATATATAAGTAGCCAACTTAATGCAATTTACAATAGATGGTGGAGTTGAGCGCTTTAGGGAGTTAAGCGGAGGAAGGGAAAGAGATGTTTGGTTGCTTTTGCTGAAACTTTTTCCGCCTCCAGGAATTGAATCTTGCTGTGCTACTGGAGAAGCTGGTTAACTGGTGAGTATCTGGTAAGTGATTAAGGTTCATTCTATTCCAAAGGCTCAAAATTGAGCCAGAGGTGGGTGGGAGAGAGTAGAAGAGCCGATCGAGAGGCCTACCCGCAGTGAGACCAGCGGCAGAGTGACGCCATGAACCACAACGTAACACGAGTGCTGGGAAAGCAGCTGATCGGTGAGCAGGATTGGCGAGTATTTCTAGTTTTTAAAGTAAAAGTAAGGTCTTTAGTTTGTGTTTAGGTCTCTGGTCTTTTTTTTCCTCCTTTTCTTAAAAATATCTTGTTAAGATCGGTACTGGTGTAAAAAAAATTAATTACAATAAAGTGTAAAGAGTGGGGGATTCATCAAGTGTAAAGAGCAGAAATACTAGAGTAATTAATTAATGAATCTAATTAATTAATAAAATAGGATAGTGATGGCAGGACGGGTGATGTGTTGCTGCTGCAGCATGTGGGTGTGCTGGGCACCCAAGATGATCCAGAGTGAACACATCTGCAGTAAGTGTTTGTGGCTCGAGAAACTTCGGATCCAAGTTAAGGAGCTGGAGTCCGAGCTGCAGACATTGCCCCACATCAGGGAGGGGGGGGAAAGTTACCTGGACACTTTGACCCAGGAGACGGTCACACCCCTCAGATTAGGTAATTCAAATGTGGTCTGTGATCAGGGACAGGAGGGTGTGACTGCAGGTGAAGCAGGTTTGGGGACCCAGGGGGTAGAGTTCGAGGAGCCTCAGCTCCTGCAACTGTCCAACAGGTAAGAGGTTCTTGCAAGCTGTGTGGACGAGAGCGGGGACTGCAGGGAGGATGAGCGAACTCACCACAGCACTGGGAACCATTCAAGTCGGGGGAGGAAATAGGAACGTGGTAGTGCTAGGGGACGGTATAATTAGGGGGATAGATACTGTTCTCTGCAGCTGTGAGCGGGAGTCCCAAAGGCTGTGTTGCCTGCCCAGTGCCAGGGTTAAGGACATCTCCTCAGGGCCGGAGAGGAACTTGGAGTGGGAGTGGAGGGATCCAGTTCTCGTTGTCCATGTTGGTACCAACAGCGTTGATAGGACTGGAAAGGAGGCTCTGCTGAAAGAATGTGAACAGTTAGGAGCTAAATTAAAAAGCAGAACCTCCAAGGTAATAATCTCAGGATTACTACCTGAGCCACGGGCAAACTGGTATAGGGTAAATAAAGTCAAGGAGTTAAATGGGTGGCTCGAAGATTGATGTGTGAGAGGAATGGGTTTCAGCTCATGGGGCACTGGCACCAGTAGTGGGGTAGAAGGGAATTGTTCCGGTGGGAGGGGCTTCACTTGAACTGTGCTGGGACCAGTGTCCTGGCAAATCGAATAACTAGAGGGGCTTTAAACTGAGAGGGGGAGGGTTCTGGAGAGGGGATACGTAGGCTTACAAAGCAAAAGGATCACTCATAACATTTAAGTAGTATTTGGATGTGCACTTGCGATGCCATGGCAAACAAGGCTGTGGGCCTAGTGCTGGAAAATGGGATTAGAATAGTTAGGTACTTGTTTGGCAGGCGCAGACTCGATGGGCTGAAGGGCCTTTTTCTGTGCTGTAGACTCTATGACTCTATGATATGGCAGCATTGCAGGGCAGCTATTTAGGTAATGATACCCAGAATGTGACAGGAAGGGACAGAGTGTCCAAACATTAAAAAAGCAGCAAATAGGGTCAAAGGGGGAAAAAATGGTAAAAGGGCAAAATTAATGGCCCTTTACTTAAATGCACATAGTATTCAGAACAAAATAAATGAATTAACGGCATAAATTGAGATTAATGAGCATGATTTTATAGCCATTACGGAGACATGGTTACAGGGAGATCAAACTGGGAACGAAATATTCAGGGGTATGTGACTTTTCGAAAGGACAGGGAGGGAGGAAAGGGTGGTGGGGTAGCTTGGTTAGTACAAAATGGAATAAGTACGATAACAGGAAATGATCTTGGATTGGAAGATGTAGAATCCATATGGATGGAGGTAAGAAATAACAAGGGGAAGAAGACACTGGTGGGAGTAGTCTATAGGCCCCCGAACAGGAGCTATACTGTAGGACAGAGAATAAATCAGGGGATAATGAGAGCATGTAAAAAAGGCCGTATATTAATCATGGGTGACTTTAATCTACGTGTACATCGGGAAAATCAAATTGGCAGCGGTAGCCATGAGGAAGAATTCATAGAGTGTATTCGGGACAGTTTCCTTTTTTTTATTCATTCACGGGATGTGGGCTTCGCTAGCTGGGCCCAGCATTTATTGCCCATCCCTAGTTGCCCTTGAGAAGGTGGTGGTGAGCTGCCTTCTTGAACCGCTGCAGTCCATGTGGTGTAGGTACACCCACAGTGCTGTTAGGGAGGGAGTTCCAGGATTTTGACCCAGCGACAGTGAAGGAACGGTGATATATTTCCAATTCAGGATGGTGAGTGACTTGGAGGGGAACTTCCAGGTGGTGGTGTTCCCATCTATCTGCTGCCCTTGTCCTTCTACATGGTAGTGGTCATGGGTTTGGAAGGTGCTGTCGAAGGAGCCTTGGTGAATTCCTGCAGTGCATCTTATAGATGGTACACACTGCTGCTACTGTGTGTCGGTGGTGGAGGGAGTGAATGTTTGTGGATGTGGTGCTAATCAAGCGGCTGCTTTGTCCTGGATGGTGTCAAGCTTCTTGAGTGTTGTAGGAGCTGCACTCATCCAGGCAAGTGGGGAGTATTCCATCACACTCCTGACTTGTGCCTTGTAGATGGTGGACAGGCTTTGGGGAGTCAGGAGGTGAGTTACTCACCGCACGATTCCTAGCCTCTGACCTGCTTTTTGGAGCGCCACAGGGATCAGTGCCGGGGCCACAATTATTTACAATATATATTAATGACTTGGATGAGGGAAGTGAATGTACTATCGCCAAGTTTGCAGATGACACAAAAATAGGTGGGAAGGCAAGTGGTGAGGGTGACACAGTCTACAGAGGGATATAGACAGGTTAAGTGAGTGGGAAAAAACGTGGCAGATGGAATATAATGTGGGGAAATGTGAGATTTTGCACTTTGACAGGAAGAATAGAGGAGCTGAATATTATTTTAATGGAGAAAGACTGCAGAAAGCTACAGCACAGAGGGATTTGGGGGTCCTTGTGCATGAATCCTAAAAAGTTAACATACAAGTTCAGCAGGTAATAGGGAAGGCAAATGGAATGTTGGCCTTTATTTCAAAGGGAATGGTGTATAAAAATAGGGAAGTCTTGCTAAAATTATACAAGGCACTAGTTAGACCACACCTAGAATACTGTGAACAGTTTTGGTCCCCTTACCTAAGGAAAGATATACTGGCATTGGAGGCAGTCCAGAGAAGGTTCACTAGGTTGATCCCGGGGATGGAGGGATTTTCTTATGAGGATAGGTTGAGTAGGTTGGGCCTGTACTCATTGGAGTTTGGAAGAATGAAGGGTGACCTTATTGAAACATATAAGATTCTCAGGGGGCTTGACAGGGTAGATGCTGAGAGGTTGTTTCCCCTTGTGGGAGAGTCTAGGACCAGAGGGCATAATCTCAGAATAAGGGGGTCACCCATTTAAAACAGAGATGAGGAGGAATTTCTTCTCTCTGAGGGTAGTGAATGTGTGGAATTCTTTACCGCAGAGGCTGTAGAGGCTGGGTCGTTAAATATATTCAAGGCTGAGATAGACAGATTTTTAATCAGTAAGGGAATCAAGGGTTATGGGAAAAAGGCAGGAAAGTGGAGTTGAGGATTATCAGATCAGCCATGATCTCATTGAATGGCGGAGCAGACTCGATGGGCCGAATGGCCTACTTCTGCTCCTATGTCTTATGGTCTTACAACCTTCTCTGGCTGCTGCTAACACAATTACATTTTTTCAGATAAGGAGACCAAACTGTAGTCAGTATTCTGCTATTATGAAGTGCCCGAGTGATACCTCACACAGTGGGGTCTCTACACTGCTTCCTGTCACTAACAGCAAGGTATGCAGTGACTGTCACTGTCACCCCAGAGGCAGCCTGCTATCCCAGTGCTTACACACTGCCAGAGGGAGACAAAACTCATCCAGCAACCAGCCATCATTACAAGTTCCCAGTAAACCCTGCTCATCCCTCCCCCAGTACCACCTCCCCATTGCTCTCCTACCCATGCTCCCCACCCACCAGTACCCCTATCCCCCAGTGCCCACCTTCTCTAGTACCCCCATCCCCCAGCGCTCCCTCACCCAGTACCCCCATCCCCCAGTGACCCCCAGTACCCCATTCACCTGTGCCCCTGCTCCCTCTACCCCAGTACCCCCATAACCTGTGCTTCCATAGCCCTGAGCCCCACTAGCACCCCGTACACTAGTATACCCATCCCCAATAGCCCATCCACAGCACCCTGCCCCCATTCCCCCCTCCCCCAGTTGTTGTCTCTTGCCAGTAGCTGACTCCAAGTTCCAACTCTTTACATTAACCTGTCACGAGTTCTGGGCTCTGGCAGAAGCTGAAGGTCATTTTAAATTGGAGTTTCACACAAACACTGAGCAGAGACAGAGAGACCAGGCACTGTCAGCTGAACCCATTCACCTTCCAACTACAGGCAGGATAGCTACTGGCACAACCCAGAGCTGAGGCAGAGGGAGAGAGAGAGGGTGGGAGAGAGAGAGGGAGAAAAAGAGAGTGAGGGAAAGGGGGAGGGGGTGGGATAAAGGGGAGAGAGGGAGAGACAGGACAGCCAGAGGTGAGGGAGAGAGAGAGAGGTGAGGGAGAGAGAGGTGAGGGAGAAACAGGACAGCCAGAGGTGAGGGAGAGAGAGAGAGGTGAGGGAGAGAGAGGTGAGGGAGAAACAGGACAGCCAGAGGTGAGGGAGAGAGAGAGAGAGAGACGGGGGGAGGGAGAGAGACAGGACAGCGGTGAGAATCTTGAGTGTGACCCCGACTCTGGTCAGGATCCTCACAGCTCCAGAGTGTGTGATCTGGTGCCTCTGGAGGGTGGAGTGGAAAGGATCATTGGGATCCTTCATCTTTCTGAGATAATGTGTCTCTGACTCACCCACTCCCAATGTTCAGAATCACAGAATATTAACGGCACAGAAGGAAGCCATTCGGCCCATCGTGTCTGCACCAGGTCTGCAAGTGAACATTATTACCTAGTGCCATTGCCCTGCCTTTCCCATAGACTCATGGACGTTTACAGCACAGAAAGAGGCCATTCGGCCCCTTGTGTCCGTGCCGGTCAACAAAGATCTGACTACACTAATCCCATTTTCCAGCACTTGGCCCATAGCCCTGGAGGCTATGGCAACACAAGTGAATATCTAAATACTTCTTAAATGTTACGAGAGTTTCTGACTCAGACACCCTTTCAGGCAGCGAGTTCCAGACTCCCACCATCCTCTGGGTGAAAAAATTTCTCCTCCACTCCCCACTTAGCCTTCTGCCTCTTACCTTAAATCTATGCCCCCTGGTTATTGACCCTTCTACTAATGGAAAATGTGCCTTCATATCCACCCTATCAATGCCCCACATAATCTTATACACCTCTATCAGGTCCCCTCTCAACCTTCGCTGCTCCAAGGAAAACAACCCCAGCCTATCCAATCTTTCCTCATAGCTCAGACCCCAGATCTCATGGGTTCTTACTTTCATGAGCAGTCATGAGGGGGAGGTGGTGATGTGGTGCTGTTGTCACTGGGCTGGTAATCCAGAGGCCCAGAGTCTAGGGACTCAAATTCCACCATCTGCCATGGCGGGATTCGAATTCAATAATAAAAACCTGGAATTAAACGTCTAATGATGACCATGAAACCATTGTCGATTGTTGTAAAAACCCATCTGGTTCACTAATGCCCTTTAGGGAAGGAAATCTGCTGTCCTTACCTGGTCTGGCCTACATGTGACTCCAGACCCACAGCAATGTGCTTGACTCTTAAATGCTGTCAAACGAGGGCAATTAGGGATGTGCAATAAAATGCCAGTGACATCCACATCCCATGAACGAATATTAAAAGAAGACCTGATCAAAAGCCTTGCTAAGGTCCATGGAGACCACATCAAATGCATTTCCCTCAGCAACAGTCCTGGTTACCTCAAAAAATTCAATCAAATTTGTTAAACTCGACTTTCCCTTAACAAACCCGTGCCGACTATCCCTGATTAAACCATGTCTCTCCAAGTGCAGATATATTCTGTCCCTCAGAATTCTTTAAGTAACTTCCCCACCACCGAGGTTAGGCTGACTGACCTCTAGGTTCCCTTCCTCCCTTTTTTAATGTTGGGACAATGTTTGCAGTCCTCCGGTCCTCTGGCATCTCACATGTGACAGAGAGGATTTGAAAATTACTGCCAGGGCCCCTGATATCATTGCACCTTGTTTCTATTCAAATAATCATCTAATGCCCCCTTGAATGCCTCGATTGAACCTGCCTCCACCACACTTCCAGGCAGTGAATTCCAGACCCGAACCACTCGCTGTGTGAAAAAGGTTTTTCCCACATCACGTTTGCTTCTTTTGCAAATCACTTTAAATCTGTGCCCTCTCGTTCTTGATCCTTTTATGAGTGGGAACAGCTTCTCCCTATCTACTCTGTCCAGCCCCCTCATGATTTTAAAAACTTCTATCCAATCTACTCTTAGCCTTCTCTCCAAGGAGAACAGTCCCAACCTCTCCAATCTATCCTCATAGCTGAAGTTTCTCATCCCTGGAACCATTCTTGTAAACCTCTTCTGCACTCTCTCCAATGTGTTTACATCCTTCCAATAACATGGTGCCCAGGACTGTACACAATACTCCAGCTGAGGTCTAACCAGTGTCTTATATACATTCAGTACAACCTCCCTGCTCTGGTACTCTCTGCCCCTATTAATAAAGCCCAGGATACTATGTGCAACATTATCCCCCCGTTGGGAGGATGCATGGGAGTGGGCGTGGGCAGGCGGGTTCCTAATCGGCACCCCCAGTCAGGGGCGTGCGCCGGCATTTTATGTAGGCAGGGCCAATTAAGGCCCGCCCAGCGTGACATCCACTCGGAAGCGCTGAGCGCTCCCTGTGCGGGCGGGGGGGTGATTCCCTGAGCCCGGAGTGCGCTCTTCAAGAAGGAGTTAGATATAGCGAAAGGGATCAAAGGATATGGGGAGAAAGCGGGAGCAGGCTATTGAGTTGGATGATCAGCCATGATCATAATGAATGGCAGAGCAGGCTCGAAGGGCCGAATGGCCTACTCCTGCTCCTAGTTTCTATGTTTCTTGTGCGCGTGGGCACGAAAGAGCGCACAGATCTCCCTGAGGCAAAGTGCAGCCTCAGGGAGATCGCTGGAAGTTACAAAAATGTTTAGAAGTGTGGAAAAAATGTCCTGACAGGTCCCCTCGTGTGACAATGTCACAGGAGCTGGGACATGGCAATTTCTTTCATTTCAGCATTTTGTAAACATTTCAAATCTCTCATGAAACCTCATCCCGCCTGTGGAGGAAGTTCCATGTTTTTTCAGAAGCCTGCCTGGGATCCCAGGCTGCCCACCAACCTAAACGTTAGACAGGCAGGTCCACTGATTTCCTCAATTACTTGTGGCCATTGGCAGGTCACTTCTGCACATTGAACTTCATCTGTCTCCTATCTGCCCACTCCACCAACTTGTCTACGTCCTCTTGAAGTTCCACACCATCCTCCTCACAGTTCACAACACTCCCAAGCTTCGTATCATCCATATCAACCCATGTTTTTCATGTGACGACTAATTCTATCCCGAATAATTGTTTCTAGAGTCTTGCCCACCACTGAAGTTAAACTGACTGGTCTGTAATTGCTGGGCTTATCCTTACAACCTTTTTTGAACAAGGGTGTAATGTTTGCAATTCTCCAGTCCTCTGGCACCACCCCTGAGTCTAGGGAAGACTGAAAGATTATGACCAGTGCCTCTGCAATTTCTACTCTCACTTCCTTCAATATCCTTGGATGCATCTCATCCAGTCCCAGTGCCTTGTCAACTTTAAGTACCGACAGTCTATTCAACACTTCCTCCTTATCAGTTTTGAACCCTTCTAGTGACAGAGTTTCCTCGTCTGTCACCATGGCCTGGGTGGCATCTACCTCCTTGGTAAAGACGGATGCAAAGTATTCATTTAGTACCTCAGCCATGGCCCCTTCATCCATGTGTAAATTCCCTTTTAGGTCCCTAATTGGCCCTACTCCTCCTTTTACCACCCTTTTACTATTTATTTGCCTATAGAAGACTTTGGGATTCCCCTTTATGTTGGCTGCCAGTCTTTTCTCATAATCCCTCTTTGCTTCTCTAATATGCTTTTTCACCTCCTCTCTGAACCTTCTATATTCCTCGTGATTCTCAATTGTATTTTCTACCTGACACCTGTCATAAATACACTTTTTCTTCTTTATCTTAATTTCTATCTCCTTTTTCATCCAGGGAGTTCTGGATATGTTTTCCCTGCCTTTCTCTTTAGATGGAATATACCTTGACTGTGCCCAAACCAAAACAAAAACAGAATTACCTGGAAAAACTCAGCAGGTCTGGCAGCATCGGTGGAGAAGAAAACAGTTGACGTTTCGAGTCCTCATGACCCTTCGGCAGAACTGAAGTATAGTTAGGAGAGACAGTGGTAGTGTAAAGGGTGGAGAGGGGAAAACATTCCTAGATTGTGTTCAGGAAAATTTTCTACAGCAGTAAGTGTCCAATCCAACAAGAAAAGACGCACTGTTAGACCTGGTTCTTGGAAATGAGGTGGGCCAAGTAGATCAAGTATCAGTGGGGGAGCATTTAGGAGACAGTGATTTCACCTCTTTCCTAACTATACTTCAGTTCTGCCGAAGGGTCATGAGGACTCGAAACGTCAACTGTTTTCTTCTCCACCGATGCTGCCAGACCTGCTGAGTTTTTCCAGGTAATTTTGTTTTTGTTTTGGATTTCCAGCATCCGCAGTAGCTTTTAGCTTTTTGTTTTTATCTCTGTGCCCAAACCAATTCTTTTTTGATGGTAGCCCATTGTTCAGCTACAGCTTTTCCTGCCAATCTTTCGTTCCAGTCTATCTGGCCCAGCTCCGTACTTGCCCCATTGAAGTCGGCTCTTGTCCAGTTAATTATTCTCATCCTGGATTGCTTATTGTCCTTTTCTATCATCATCCTAAAACGTACAATACAATGATCACTGTCTCCTAAATGCTCCCCCACTAATACTTGATCTACTTGGCCCACCTCATTTCCAAGAACCAGGTCTAACAGTGCGTCTTTTCTTGTTGGATTGGACACATACTGCTGTAGAAAATTCTCCTGAATACAATCTAGGAACGTTTGCCCCTCTCCACCCTTTACACTACCACTGTCCCAGTCCCCCATTATAACTACTCTATAATGCCTACATCTCTCTGTAATTTCCCTGCAGATTTGTTCTTCTACGTCCTTCTCACTAGTTGACGGTCTATAGACTACACCGAGCAATGTAATTCCCCCTTTTTGTTCCTTAGCTCTAGCCAAATAGATTCTGTCCTTGAGCCCTCTGGGACATCCTCTTTCCCCAGCACTGCAATGTTCTCCTTAACCAATACAGCCACCCTCCTCTTTTCCTTCCTTTCTTATCTCTTCAGAACACCTTGTCCCTGGGGATATTTAACACCCAGTTCTGCCCTTCCTTGAGCCAGGTCTCTGTAATCAACACAACATCATATTTCCACATGGCAATCTGCACTTGTAACTCCCCAGTCTTATTCACTATACTCCGGGCATTCACATACATGCATAGTAGCCCTGATTTAGATTTTGTTACTTTCTCCCTGATCCCGACTTCACCTATTAACTTACTATTCTCTACACTAGTGCTACCTGTCTCTCCCAGTATTTTGTGCACCCTGGTATTCCTCTCTAATATTTTCTCTTGGTTCCCATACCCCTGCTGAGTTGGTTTAAAGCCCTCCCAACAGCACTAGCAAAACACCCCACAAGGAACTCAGTCCCAGCTCTGTTCAGGTGCAGCTCGCCCTGCTTGTACAGGTGCCATCTCCCCCAGAGCCAGTCCCAGTGTCCCAGGAATCTAAAGCCCTCCCTCCTGCACCATCTTTCCAGCCACACATTCATCTGTCTTATCCTCCTATTTCTGTACTCACTGGTACATGGCACTGGGAATAATCCGGAGGTTACCACATTTGAGGTCCTGCTTGTTAATTTTCTACCTAGCTCCCTAAAATCTAAGTGCAGGACCACATCCCCCTTCCCATCTAAGTCATTAGTACCAATGTGGACCACCACCACTGGCTGATCACCCTCCCCAGAAGAATCTTCTGCAGCCGCTCTGTAACATCATCAACCCTGGCACCAGGGAGGCAACATACCATCCCGGAGTCACATCTACGGCCACAGAAATGCCTGTCTGTTCCCCTGACCAGTGAATCCCCTACCACTATAGCTCTTCCTTTCTTCTTCCTCCCTTCCTGTACAGCCGAGCCGCTCATGGTGCCACAAACTTGGCTCTGACTGCACTCCTCTGAGGAACCAGTGCCCTCACCAGCTTCCAAAACGGAAAGCCAATTTGTGAGCGGGACCCCAGGGGACTCCTGCACTACCTGCCGACTTCTCTTGGACTACCTGGTGGTCACCCATTCCCTCTCTGTCTCCAGGCCCTTAAGCTGCAGTGTGACCACCTCTCTGAACGTGCTATCCACATAGCACTCAGCCTCGTGGATGTGCCACAGTGACTCCAGCCGCCGCTCGAGCTCTGAAACCTGGAGCTCAAGTTTCTGCAGCTGACAGCACTTCCTGCACATGTGGTGGTCTAGGACACAGTAAGGTAGCGTCCATGACTTCCCACATATTACAGGACACGCATTCCACCTGACTGAGCTGCCCTGCCATGTCTTAACTCTACTTCCCTTATATCATCTTTATTCTACTTTGGATTATTTATATTACTTTATTATATTGCCCCTAAATTTCCCTTATTCCAGGTGCTTCTCAGTTAAATCCAATTACAGCAACTTGTTTAAAAATATTACACGTTTCTAATTTACTCACCAGGTCCCATTTACCAAGGCTGCCGTTCTGCTTTGAGGAAAGGTAGAAGAGGAAAGGAGCACCTCCTCCCTCCTCTTTGAACTCCCTTAGTCACCAAATTCCAAATGAAGCACTCGACTGCAGCCAAACACAGCACTCCAGTGCAGACAAAGTCAGCATGATAAGATAGCCTACTTTTATACGCTCTGAACCTAGCTTCTGAAAACCTGTTTTTTTAAATTCATTCATGGGGTGTGGGCTTCGCTGGCTGGGCCAGCATTTATTGCCCATCCCTAGATGCCCTTGAGAAGATGGTGGTGAGCTGCCTTCTTGAGGTGGTGTAGGTACACCCACAGTGCTGTTAGGGAGGGAGTTCCAGGGTTTTGACCCAGCGACAGTGAAGGCCGAGTGGTCCATCCGGTTTTATTCCTTGTTTGAGACTTTGTACCGGTTTGATACAACTGAGTGGCTTGTTAGGCCATTTCGGAGGACATTTAATAGTTAATCACATTGCTGTGGGTCTGGAGTCATGTGTAGGCCAGACTGGGTAAGGACGCTAGATTTCCTTCCCTAAAGGACATTAGTGAACCAGATGGGTTTTTACAACAATTGACAATGGTTTCATGGTCACCATCAAACTTTTTAATTCTGTTATGGTGAGATTCAAACCTGGGTCCCCAGAGCATGACCCTGGGTCTCTGGGTTATTAGTCCCGTGACAATACCACCACACCATTGCCTCCCCTTGATGAAGCCAGTTATATAATTAACTAGCTGCAGCAAGCGGAGCCTATATGAGCGTGTCTTAAGGATGGATTAAAACTCACCTTCTTCCAACCTTAACAGCAGTTTTTAGTTAATTGCTAAATTAATGAAAGACAAAACTTTAGATGGAATTAAACCTCAGTCACCAAACTCCAACTGAAGCACTCTGCTGCAGCCAAAAACAGCACTCCTAAAGCATTGCTACCTCCTCCATCACTTATGTAAATCCATTTCTCCGCATCTCCCTCCTCCGTCTCTCAGTGACTATTTTAAATTGAGGATCCCTCATCGTTGACGCTCTCATGAATGGGGATAGTCTTTCCTCTTTCACTCATCAAAGCCTTTCATAGTTTTCAAATCCTTTTTCAGGACAGAAACATGGTCAGGTACAGGCTAGCAGAATGTGGTGTATATGGTCTTCCAAGAGAGATTTATAAAGCTCTGGTTAGGCCACAAATAGGGTCTTGGGTCCAGTTCTGGTCACCACACTTTAGGAAGGATGTGAGGGTCCCTGAGAGGGTGAGGAGGGGATTTACCAGAACGGTTCCAGGGATGAGGGATTTTAGTTACAAGGTGAGGTTGGAGAAGCTGGCGTTGTTCTCCTTGGAGTGAAGGAGATTGAGGGGGGATTTGATAGGGGTGTACAAGGTGATGACAGGTTTAGGTAAGGGAGACAAGGAAAAGCATTGCCCTTTGGCGAGTGGAAATGAAGTGAGGTGAGAGTGGCTGCCCTTGCCATCAAGTCCGCATTTGATATGAGGTCAAATATGAGGGTAAACTAGCCAGTAATATAAAAGAAGATTGCAAGAGTTTTTTTTAGATATATAAAGGGTAAGAGAGAGGCAAAAGTGGACATTGGGCCGTTGGAAAATGACGCTGGAGAAGTAATAATGGGGAACAAAGAAATGGCGGAGGAACTGAATAGGTACTTTGCGTCAGTCTTCAAGGTGGAAGACACGAGTGACATCCCCAAAGTTCAAGAGAGTCGGGGGGCAGAGGTGAGAATGGTGGCCATTACCAAGGAGAAGGTGCTAGGAAAACTGAAAGGTCTGAAGGTGGATAAATCACCTGGACCTGATGAATTACACCCCAGAGTTCTGAAGGAGATAGCTGAAGAGATAGTGGAGGTGTTAGTGGTGATCTTTCAGGAATCACTGGAGTCAGGGAGGGTCACAGAGGATTGGAAAATCTCTAATGTAACCCCCCTGTTTAAGAAGGGAGTGAGGCAAAAGACGGGAAATTATAGGCCGATTAGCCTGACCTCGGCCGTTGGTAAGATTTTAGAGTCCATTATTAAGGATGAGATTTCAGAATACTTGGAAGTGCATGGTGAAATCGGGCAAAGTCAACATGGTTTCATCAAGGGGAGGTCATGCCTGACAAATCTGTTAGAATTCTTTGAGGAGGTAACGAGTAGGCTAGACAAAGAAGAGCCAATGGATGTTATCTACTTGGACTTCCAGAAGGCCTTTCACAAGGTGCCGCACAGGAGGCTGCTCAGTAAGATAAGAGCCCATGGTGTTAGAGGCAAGGTACTAGCATGGATAGAAGATTGGCTGTCTGGCAGGAGGCAGAGAGTGGGGATAAGGGGGTCCTTCTCAGGATGGCGGCCGATGACTAGTGGAGTTCCGCAGGGGTCAGTGTTGGGACCACAACTTTTGACTTTATACATTAATGATCTAGGTGAAGGAACTGAGGGCATCCTGGCTAAGTTTGCAGATGATACAAAGATAGGTGGGGGGACAGGTAGTATTGAGGAGGCGGGGAGGCTGCAGAAGGATTTGGACAGGTTAGGAGAATGGGCAAAGAAGTGGCAGATGGAATACAACGTGGGGAAGTGTGAGGAAATGCACTTTGGTAGGAAGAATAGAGGCATGGACTATTTTCTAAATGGGGAGAGAATTCAGAATTCTGGAGTGCAAAGGGACTTGGGAGTCCTAGTCCAGGATTCTCTTAAGGTTAACTTGCAGGTTGAGTCGGTAGTTAGGAAGGCAAATGCAATGTTGGCATTTATTTTGAGAGGACTAGAATATAAAAGCAGCGATGTGCTGCTGAGGCTTTATAAGGCTCTGGTCAGATCACATTTAGAATATTGTGAGCAATTTTGGGCCCCGTATCTCAGGAAGGATGTGCTGGCCCTAGAGAGGGTCCAAAGGAGGTTCACGAGAATGATCCCAGGAATGAAAGGCTTAACATATGAGGAACGTTTGAGGACTCTGGGTCTATACTCGGTGGAGTTTAGAAGGATGAGGGGGGATCTGATTGAAACTTACAGAATACTGAAAGGCCTGGATAGAGTGGACGTGGGGAAGATGTTTCCATTAGTAGGAGAGACTAGGACCCGAGGGCACAGCCTCAGTGTAAAGGGAAGACCTTTTAGAACAGAGATGAGGAGAAACTTCTTTAGCTAGAGAGTGGTGAATCTATGGAATTCATTGCCACAGAAGGCTGTGGAGGTCAGGTCATTGAGTGTATTTAAGACCGAGATAGGTTCTTGATTGGTAAGGGGATCAAAGGTTACGGGGAGAAGGAGGGAGAATGGGGTTGAGAAACTTATCAGCCATGATTGAATGGCAGAGCAGGCTCGATGGGCCGAATGGCCTAATTTCTGCTCCAATGTCTTATGGTCTTATGGTAACACAGTCACTTCCTCACAGGATCTGCTCCCTTTCTGAAGATCCACACGTGGGGACATTGCAAGATGCAGCAACGCACCACCAAATCTCACCAAACCAGTTCAGGTACATTTGAAAGCAAGCTGGATAAACACAGGATGGTGGGAGTGACTGTTTATAGTTGGGGTGTCAATCACACGGGCTGCTTTGTCCTGGATGGTGTTGAGTTTCCTGAGTGTTGTTGGAGCTGCACTCATCCAGGCAAGCAGAATACTGCATCACACTCCTGACTTAGGAACCGACCTCCTAGGAGCAGGAATAGGCCATTCAGCCCTTGAGTCTGCTCCGCCATTCAGGAAGTTCATGATTGATTTGGTTGCAGCCTCAGCTCCACTCTCCTGTCTGCCTCCCATAACCATTGACCCTCTTGTTAATCAGAAAATCGAACTCTGCCTTGAATAAATTCCATGGACCCAGTCTCCACTGGGGGAGAGAATTCCACAGACTAATGATCTCTGAGTGAAACATTTCTCCTCATCCCTGTCTTAATAGGGAGACCCCTTATTCTTAAACCATGTCCCCTGGTTCTTGTGTCCCCCACAAGGGGAAACATCCTCCTGGCATCTGCCCTGTCAAATACTTGTGCCTTGTAACAAGGTGGACAGGCTTTGGGGAGTCAGGAGGTGAGTTAATTGTCATGAGTTGCTGGCATATATCAATGATTTATTTTTAAACTAGGGGATATTATTAAGAAGTTTGCAGATGATACAAAACCTGGCTGTGTGGTAGGTAGTGAGGAGGATTACTGCCGACTGCAGGAAGGTAGCAATGGGCTGGTCAGGTGGGCTGTAATTTCCTAATTCTTATCTAAAGCTTCCCTCCATCATAAAGTCCGAGTGGGGATATTCTGATGATTGCAGAGTGCTCAGAGACCAATCTCTGTTCTGTTTTCTATTGGGGGGGTCAAGGTTCATGGACTGTGCGGCTCACAAACTATGTGATCAGGGATTGTCAGGCGAACTTGCGTTTCTATAGCGACCTCAGGACCGTGCTAAATTACTTTTGAGCCAGTGATGTACCTGTTAAGTGTGGTCACCATTGTAATGTCCTAAAGACTGCAGCAAGCTTTTGCATAGTAAGCAGGAACTGTTTGTCCTGTTATACATCGTCCTGTCCCCGAAATTTCCTTGCACACCTGATTGTTCCTCTGCCAAACTCCCTCTCCTGTCCCCCCCCCGCCCCCACATCCTGTGTCAGCCTCTGTGTTGAAATATCAAACATGCTCACAGTGAGCGCAGAGCCAGAAAAACTGAGGTTCACAACCTTGATTTAGAGAATCAGGGTCAACGAGCCCTGGGACAATGAATAACATACAAACAACTTCGATTTCCAACCTGCCTTTCAATGGATCAAATGTGCCTCAGGGAATTCACTGTGCTTTATTAAATATACTTTGACACAGAGCACCACAAGACTATATTCGATCAGATAAAGAGCTAACTTTTAAGAAGCACCTTATAGAAAGGGTGGAAGGTGAAGTGATGGACATGTTTCGGGAGAGGACTCAGGCAGTTGAAGGCACTGCCACTAAGAGTGGAGCAACAGAGCTCGGGAATGCTCGAGAGGCCAGAATCAGGGCGGTGCAGAGATCTCCGAGGGTTGTGGGGCTGGAGGAGATTACAGGAATAGGGAGGGCTGAGGCCATGGACGGATTTGAAAATAAAGATGAGAATTTTAGTCTTGAGGTGTTGCGGCACCTGGAGCCAGTGTGGCTCAGTGAGTACAGAGGGTGACAGGTGAGCAGGATGTGGCCAGTGGTTTGACATGATCCTGAGTTTACAGAGAGACAGGATCAATGACAGACAAGGATGCACAGAATGAGACAGCACAGAGGAGGCCAATCAGCCCATCATGCCTGGGCATGTGAGTGAGGGTCTCCACGTGTTTGGATATTGCCATGTGTGTATATCTGAATGTGAGAGTGACTATGTGTGTGTGAGTGTGTATCAGTGTGTGCGTGTATGGGAAGAGGTATGTGAGTGTGAGTCAGGGTATGAGTAAGTGTGCGGGTCTGTCCCCTACCCAGTTTCCCCACCCAACCTGTCCCACTCTCCTCTCAACCCTCTCCTGTTACCCCCTCTCTCCCTCCGCTTTCCCCTCTCTCCTCTTTCAGATCCCCCTCTCCCCCCATTCCCCTTTCTCCCTCCTCTTCACCCTCTCCCCTTCCCACACCCCTCTCCCCCTCTAGCCCCTTCCTCCCCCTCTCCTCACTCCTTTCCCCACCTCCGCCTCTCCTCTCTTCTCCACTCACCCTTCCTTCCCCTCTGCTCTATCGCTCTGTACCTTCTCTCCTCTCTCCCCCTCTGCAGTGCCCCATTCTCCTGTCCCTGTCTCCTTTTCCCCTCTATCCCCAAACCCCTCTCTTTCCCCGCCTCCTCTCCCCCTCCCTCACTGTATCTCCCCTCCTCCATTCCCCCTCTTCCCCTCTCCCTCTCTCCACCATCTCTCTCCCTCTCTCTTCCACCCTCCCCACTCACCCTCTCTCTCTCTCTCCCTGTCCCCTCCCCTCTCCCTCCCCAGCTCCCTCTCTCCCCCTCTCCCTCCCCCTCTGACCCCCCTCTCCCTCTCTCTCTCCCTCCCTCCCTCTCTCTCTCCCTCCCTCCCTCTCCCTCTCTCCCTCCCTCCCTCTCTCTCTCTCCCTCTCCCCCTCTCTCTCCCTCTCCCTCTCTCTCTCTCCCTCCCTCTCTCTCCCTCTCCCTCCCTCCCTCTCTCCCTCTCTCCTTCCCTCTCTCTCTCTCTCTCTCACCTGTTCTCTCCGTTTTTGCCAGCGACCACACGGACTTTCCTCCAGGATGTCGCTCTCATCCTCACTCTCCTCCTCTCTGGCCGCTTTCGCGATCTCTCTCTCTCTCTGGGACATGTTATTGTCGCTGCTGCTCCGAGCCGACAGCGCCCGGCACCGGCTCCCGATACATCACCACTCGGCACTGACCCAGTCTCACAGTGACCCACAGTGATCCACCCCCTCTCACAGTGATCCACAGTGATCCATCCCCTCTCACAATGATCCGCCCCTCTCAGTGACCCAGTCA
Organism: Cetorhinus maximus; assembly: GCF_964194155.1. Lineage (NCBI taxonomy): Eukaryota > Metazoa > Chordata > Chondrichthyes > Lamniformes > Cetorhinidae > Cetorhinus > Cetorhinus maximus. Next base: position 817,789 of record NC_135881.1, read on the forward strand.
CAGTGATCCACCCCCTCTCACAGTGATCCGCCCCTATCAGTGATCCAGTCTCACAGTGATCCACCCCCTCTCACAGTGATCCGCCCATCTCAGTGATCTACCCCCTCTCACAGTGATCCACCCCCTCTCACAGTGACCCACAGTGATCCACCCCCTCTCACAGTGATCTGCCCCTCTCGGTGATCCAGTCTCACGGTGATCCACCCCCTCTCACAGTGATCCACCCCTCTCAGTGATCCACCCCCTCTCACAGTGATCCACTCCCTCTCGGTGATCCGCCCCTCTCAGTGATCCACCCCTCTCACAGTGATCCTACCCTCTCAGTGATCCAGTCTCACAGTGACCCAGCCCCTCTCACAGTGATCCACAGTGATCCACCCCCTCTCGCAGTGATCCACCCCTCTCAGTGATCCACATTGATCCACGCCTCTCACAATGATCCACCCCCTCTCACAGTGACTCACGGTGATCCACCTCTCTCACAGTGATCTTCCCCCTCTCAGTGATCCACCCCTCTCAGAGTGATCCAGTCTCACAGTGATCCACCCCTCTCACAGTGATCTGCCCCCTCTCAGTGATCCAGTCTCACAGTGATCCACAGTGATCCACCCCTCTCACAGTGACCCACGGTGATCCACCCGTCTCACAGTGATCTGCCCCCTCTCACTGATCCAGTCTCACAGTAACCCACAGTGATCTGCCCCTCTCATTGACCTAGTCTCTCAGTGATCCACCCCTCTCACAGTGATCCACACCCTCTCACAGTGATCTGTCCCCTCTCAGTGATCCTGTCTCACAGTGACCCAGCCCCTCTCACAGTGATCCACAGTGATCCACCCCATCTCACAGTGATCCGCCCCTCTCAGTGATCCACAGTGATCCACCCATATCACAGTGATCCACAGTGATCCACCCCCTCTCACAGTGACCCACAGTGATCCACCCCTCTCACAGTGATCTGCCCCCTCTCAGTGATCCAGTCTCAGAGTGATCCACCCCTCTCAGAGTGATCCGGTATCATAGAGATCGACCCCCTCTCACAGTGATCCGCCCCCTCTCAGTGATCCAGTCTCACAGTGACCCAGCCCCTTTCACAATGATCCACGGTGTTCCATCCATCTCACAGTGATTCATCCCTTTCACAGTGATCCACCCCCTCTCACAGTGACCCAGTCTAGCTGTGGTCCACCCCTCTCACAGTGATCCGGTATCACAGGGATCCACCCCTCTCTCAGTGACCCAGCCACTCTCACAGTGATCCACAGTCACACCCCCTCTCATAGTTATCCACCCCCTTTCACAGTAATCCAGTCTCACAGTGACCCACCCTCTCTCAAATCATCCACTCCCTCTCATGGTGATCTACTCTCATGGTGATCCACACCTCTCACAGTGATCCACTACTCTCACAGTGATCCAGTCTCACAGTAATCCGACCCCTCTGATGGTGAGCCAGTCTCACAGTGATCCACCCCCTCTCACAGTGACCCAGTCTCACAGTGATCCACCTCTGCTCACAGTGACCCACCCCCATTCACAGTGATCCAGTCTCACAGTTATCCACCATAACTCACAGTGATCCACTCCCTCTCACAGTGGTCCAGTCTCACAGCAGTCCACTCCCTCTCAAAGTGACCCAACCCTCTCACAGTGAGCCACTATGACCCACCCCTTCTCACAGTGATCCACCCCTCTCACAGTGACCAAGTATCATGGTGATCCACCCCCTCTCACAGTGATCCAGTCTCAGTGATCCAACCCTCTGAGGGATCAAGTCTCACAGTGCTCCACCCCCTCACGGTGACCCACTCTCACAGTGACCTGCCCCCTCTCACGGTGACCCACAATGATCCACCCCCTCTCACAGTGACCCCCCTCTCACAATGACCCACAATGATCCACTCCCTCTCAGAGTGACCCAATCTCACAATGATACACAGTGATCCACCCCCTCTCACAGTGATCCATCCCCTCTCACAGTGACCCACAGTGATCCACCCCTCTAACAGTGATCAAGTCTCACAGTGATCCACCCCTCTCAGAGTGATCCAGTCTCACAGTGATCCAGCCCCTCTCACAGTGACCACAGTGATCCACCTCCTCTCACAGTGATCCAGTCTCACAGTGATCCAGCACCTCTCACAGTGCCCCACCCCCTCACAGTGATCCATTCTTGTGGTGATCCACTCTTCTCACAGTGATCCAGTCTCACAGTGATCCAACCCCTCTCATAGTGATCTAGCCTCACAGTGACCACTACCTCTCACAGTGATCCACTCTCACAGTGACCTACCCTTCTCACAGTGATCCACTCCCTCTCATAGCGATCCAGTTTCACAGTGATACACCCTCTCTGGCAGTGACCCACACCATCTCACAATGTTCAAGTCTCAAAGTGATCCAGCCCATCTTGCAGTGATCCACCACATCTCACAGCGATCCACCCCCTCTCGCATTGTTCCAGTATCACAGTGATCCACCCCCTCTCATGGTGATCTACTCTCACAGTGACCCACCCCTCTCACAGTGATCCACCTCCTCTAAAGGTGATCCAGTCTCACAGCAATCCGTCCCCTCACACAGTGATCGAGTCTCACCGTGACCCACCCCCTCTCACAGTGCTCCAGTCTCACAGTGATCCACTCGCACCGTGGTCCCATCTCACACAGCCTCCTACATTATCCATGATGAAATCCACTCTCACTGTGATCATCCACTCTTACAGTGATCCACTCACAGTAATCTGCTCTTACGGTGATCCACTCATAGTGACCCATACCCTCTTGTAGTGATCTACTCTCACAGTAATCCACTCTCACAGTGATCCATCCCCACCTTGACACACTCTCACAGTGATCCCCCTCTGAGTGATTCACCCACACGGTGATCAGTTCCTACAGTGCTGCTCAGTCAGAGTGATCCTCCACACGGCAATAGCAACTTAAACAAATGAAACAGGAGCAGGAGGAGGCCATTTGGCCCATGGAGCCTCCTCCACCATTCCAACATAACATGGCTGATCATCTACCTCTTACACCATTTTTCCCACTATCTCCTTGATGTCATTAGTATCCAGAAACTTATCGATTTCTGTTGTGAACATACTCAATGACTGAGCCTCCACAGCCCTCTGGGGTAGAGAATTTCAAAGATTCATCACCCTCTGAGTGAAGAAATTCCTCCTCATCTCAGTCCTAAATGCCCTATCCCTTATCCTGAGACTGTGCCCCCTGATTCCCCCCAACCAGGGGAAACATCCTATCCCTGTCACCCTCGTGTAAGAATTTTGTAAGCTCCAATGAGATCATGTCTCATTCTCCTAAACTCTGGAGAATACAGGCCCAGTTTCCTCCATCTCTCCACACACAACAGTCCCACCATCCCAGGAATTAGCCTGGTGAACCTCTGTTGCACTCCCTTTCTTATCCTTTCTTAGATAAGGAGACCAAAACTGCACACAATGCTCCAGATGCAGTCTCACAAGGCCCTATATAATTGCAGCAAGACATCTTTACCTCTGTGCTCAAATCTCCTTGCAATGAAGACCAACATACCGTTTGCTTTCTTAGTTGCTTGCTGCACCTTGTTATGAAACTGTAATAGTTTTCATAATATTACTGTGGGTTATTGTAAAGTAGGTTTATAGGGGTGAGTATGGATGATTCTGTCTCTGTGTGATTTAATAGAGTTGGAGTCAGCCAGACTTGAAGTTATCGAAAGATGTTAGGTATAGAAGGCTGCTTGAAATGCTAATGAATAAACATGGATGGGGTCTTAGCATGTAATGTGTGAAGGAAATTTGCATTTTTAGATAAGTGAAGGAGTTGTTTGGATTTCAAAGGGATGTAAAGATGTTTACAACTGGTAAGATAAGCAAGGCCAAGGAGTGTGTTTATTTTTCCCAAAAGGAAAGAGGTCATATTGGCAACATGAATGGTTTTTCTATTATGGGAAAAATAAATTTTGCAAAGACATATGGAACAATGGAATTTACAGGTTAAAGAGAGAGGAATATATAAAAAGAGAATGAAAGACCATGTGGGGGTGGGGTGGGGGTGGCATGTAAGATCTAACAGGAGTGTATGAAACAGCCTTGAAGAAGCCTCCAGCCATTTTTGCAAAGGTTTCCAGTGTTCAGTAACTAAAGTTGGAGGAAAGCCTTTGGGAATTCCACTGTCCAGTGGGTGCTGTGGTAACTTGCTGGCTTGTTTTTCAAATTTAAAATCTATTTTGGACTGTTGCCTTAAAGGGGGTGTGCAGTTGGGAGTTAGGTTATTTAAATCTTTCACGATTTGTTGTAGTATTAAGTAACTGTAATCTTATGTATGTGCTTGAAATCTTTTATTTTGCTAATAAATATTTTAATTCAATTTTTTAAATCTCTAAAGTCTTAGGGGACTCATCACTTCTGAATTCAATGTGCACATCTTCTCATAATAAATACAAATTGCAAAACCGTTGTGATAGCGTGGCCAAGTTTACCTTGAGGATTTGGTCCACCTGGCAGACATTGCCGACCATGTCATAACAACCTGTATGCTAGTTTTTAGTGACTCATGAACAAGGATACCCAGGTCCCAGGGGGATTTATAATGGGGAACAAGGAAATGGCTGACCAACTAAATACATACTTTGGTTCTGTCTTCACAAAGGAGGACACTAATAACATACCAGAAATGTTGGGGAACACAGGGTTTAGTGAGAGGGAGGAACTGAGAGAAATCAGTATTAGTAGTGAAATGGTGTTGGGGAAATTGATAGGATTGAAGGCCGATAAATCCTCAGGGCCTGATAATCTGCATCCCAGAGTACTTAAGGAAGTGTCCCTAGAAATAGTGGACGCATTGGTGGTCATCCTCTGAGATTCTATAGACTCTGGAACAGTTCCGACAGATTGGAAGGTAGCTAATGTAACCCCACTATTTAAAAAGGGAGGTGGAGAGAAAACAGGGAATTATAGACCAGTCAGCCTGACGTCGGTAGTGGGGAAAATTCTAGAGTCCATTATAAAAGATTTAATAGCTGAGCATGTGGAAAACAGTGGCAGAATCAGACAGAGTCAGCATGGAATTATGAAAGGGGAATCATGCTTGACAAATCTACTGCAACTGGAGCCAGTGGATGTGGTTTATTTGGACTTTCAGAAGGCTTTCGACAAAGTCCCACATAAGAGATTGGCGTGTAAAATTAAAGCGCATGGGATTGGGGTAGAGTATTGAGATGGATAGAAAACTGGTTGGCAGACAGGAAACAAAGAGTAGGAATAAACGGGTCTTTTTCCGAATGGCAGTCAGTGACTAGTGGGGTACCGCAGGGATCAGTGCTGGGACCCCAGTTATTCACAATATATATTAATGATTTAGATGAGGGAATTAAATGTAATATCTCCAAATTTGCAGATGACACAAAGCTGGGTGGAAGGGTGAGCTGTGAGGAGGATGCAGAGATGCTTCAGTGTGATTTGGACAATCTGAGTGAGTGGGCAAATGCATAGCAGATGCAGTATAATGTGGATAAATGTGAGGTTATCCACTTTGGTAGCAAAAACAGGAAGGCAGATTATTATCTGAATGGCTATAAATTGAGAGAGGGGAATGTGCAACGAGACCTGGGTGTCCTTGTACACCAGTCGCTGAAGGTAAGCATGCAGGTGCAGCAGGCGGTAAAGAAGGCAAATGGTATGTTGGCCTTCATAGCCAGAGGATTCGAGTACAGGAACAGGAATGTCTTGCTGCAATTGTACAGGGCCTTGGTGAGACCACACCTGGAATATTGTGTGCAGTTTTGGTCTCCTTATCTGAGGCAGGATGTACTTGCTATAGAGGGAGTGTAGCGAAGGTTTACCAGACTGATTCCTGGGATGGCGGGACTAACATATGAGGAGAGATTGAGCCGATTAGGATTATATTCGCTGGAGTTCAGAAGAATGAGGGGGGAATCTCATAGAAACCTATAAAATTCTAACAGGACTAGACAGGGTAGATGCAGGAAGGATGTTCCCGATGGTGGGGGAGTCCAGAACCAGGGGTCACAGTCTGAGGATACAGGGTAGACCATTTAGGACTGAGATGAGGAGAAATTTCTTCACACAGAGAGCGGTGAGCCTGTGGAATTCGTTACCACAGAAAGTAGTTGAGGTCAAAACATTGTATGTTTTCAAGAAGGAGTTAGATATAGCTCTTGGGGTGAAAGGGATCAAAGGTTATGGGGAGAAAGCGGAAGCAGGTTATTGAGTTGGATGATCAGCCATGATCATAATGAATGGCAGAGCAGGCTCGAAGGGCCGAATGGCCTACTCCTGCTCCTAGTTTCTATGTTTCTGTTTCTATCAACACTACCCAATCTGCCACCATTTAAAAATACTCTGCCTTTCCATTTACTCTACCAAAGTGGATAACTTCACACTTATTCACCTTATATTCTACCTGCCATTTACTCGCCCATTTACTTAGACTGTCCAAATCCCCTTGAAGCCTCCTTACATCCTCCTCACAACTCACATTCCCACCTAGTTTTGTGTCATCAGCAAATTTGAAAATATTACATTTGGTCCCCACATCCTAATCATTGATGTAGGTTGTGAACGGCTGGGACCCCAGTACTGATCCTTGCCGTACCCCACGAGGAACATCCTGCCATCCTGAGAATGATCCAATTATTCCTACTCTGTTTTCTGTCTGTTAACCAGTTCTTAATCCATGTCAGTATATTCCCCCCAATCCCATGTGCTCTAATTTTGTTTAGCAACCTCCTGTGTGGGACCTTATGAAGAACTCTATCACTTTCAAACTTAATATAAAATTCTATCATATTATGGCCACTATTTCCTAATAGCTACTTTACAGTGTTATGACTGAGTTGGGCGGAGTGCACTGTCTGCCTCGAGTTCCACTAGTCCACAGGTCACAACATATATTTAAATGATTTGCCCATCCAACTATACAGCCAATTATGTACTTTAACCCACGTGAATCTCAGGGTCACCACTGACTGCCCAGGCTCCTGCAAAAAAACAACAAAATCATTCATTTATTATAAAACCAGACTTATCAAGTAGAAAGGCAAAGCTTATTAACAAACAGAATGAAACATGAAAGCACAATAATTACTCTTTCTAAACACCCTAACTCCCACACATACCATAAAACAATTGAGGAACTTTGCCAAAAGATTAAAAATCAATGGTTCAAGGGAAAGAAGTAGTAAATGGCGGAGTCTTTGAAATGGTGTCTGGGTTACACAGTTGGCCTCTCGGCACTGGTCCAGGGAACATTTGATGGCTCCTGCACGACTTTTCAAGTGAATTTTGAAAAGGTATTTCAGGCAGTCTGTTTCCCAACTTAAAGCAATTTCAGGGCAGCTTCCATTCACTCTTTGCTTTGTTTTTACCTTTTAAGGAGCTGTTGGGAAGAATTTTGCCCTCAGGTAGCGGGCGGGTCCCACCTGCTTGGCAGCTGACACCCGCCACCAAAACGGGGCCCGCCACCACTTTGAGTGGACGGGCCAATTAAGGCCCACCCAGCGGCATCCCCGACGGGAAGCGCTATGCACTTCCTGTGCTGGGGTAGGCAGGGGGGGGGTGGTGGGGGGGTGGTGGTGGAGGGAATCCCCATCTGTCAAAGAGCGCACTGCTCCCTGAGGCAAAGTCCTGTCTCAGGGAGTTTACTGACAGGCAAGAAAAGTCAAAAAATAGAGAAATATTAAAATTATTAACATGTCCCCCTCATCTGACAATGTCATACGAGATGGGGCATGTTAATAAGAAACACATGAAGTTTATTAAATTTTTTTAAAAACGGACATGAAACTTCATCCCGCCAGTGGATGAAGTTCCATCAATAATCTGTAGCCCACTGGGGCTCCTGGCCTGCCCGCCTGCCTTAAGGTTGGACGGGCAGGTCTTTAACAAGGCTAATTAGCCTGTCAATGGCCTTAATTGGCCATTGACAGGTTGGCAGGTGGAACATCCGATTTCGCTGTCCACCAAATAGGGAACCCACTTAGTACTAAAAGGGTTAATGGAGAAATTGAATTAAATGCTTAGGCCTAAGAGAAAAATACTGCAACCTTGAAGAACAATACCATCTTGTCTGACCACTGTTGTAGGATGAGCCCTGAGACATTCCATGTTGTTCTTTCTCAGGCTGAATGTAATCAAAGTTGTGATAACCAAGAGCGTAGGCACCACATCTGTTGTGGTGGGAATGGAAATGAACTAAAACATGGATTGGTCAGTTAACGTATGCAAATAAGCAGATTGAGATGTGCAAAATTGGTTGTAAAATGCTTTTAAACAAGTGTTTGTGTATTCTGCTTTGAGACGGTACAATAACTCTCGCTGTATTGTCCCCCCTTGTGCACAAGTAATAAATGGGGTTTCTACGTAGGAAATGATGCCTCGGTGTGATTAATCTCCGACACCCGCCTTTCTGAAGATTTAAATGGACCGGGACAAGGTCGGGGGTTCCTCCCCACGTCATCCCACGTCATTTTCCTCTCGGCGAGCGGGCCCCGCCCCCAAATCGCCGAGGGGAAAATCCTGGCTGTTGTCTTCTTGTCCGAAGCAGCCAATCTCCTTTTCATTTAAAAACACCCAGTTTCCAGGCACATTTTTTTCTTCAAAGCCATAAATCACCATGTGACCCTTTTTGTAATCAGTCTTCCAGTTTCTTTTTTAAAAAAACTGCTTAATTACCTTTTCTGGTAAAACACTGTCTTTTCCAGAAACGACAGTAACCAGAGTCTTTGCATTAACCCTTTAAGGGACAGTGTCTTTTAAAAACACAAATTCTTCCAGAATGTTCTTAGCCCTTTAAGATGAGCTGCTTTCTGTGATTAAAGTGTTTATGACAACAGCAAGGTTACTGATTACCCTTTCTCATTACATAATACTAAATCTAAAATAGCCCAATCCAGGGTTGGTTCCTCGCCATACTGCTCCAGAAACCCCATCTGGTACACACTTCATGGATTCATCCTCTACAGCCTTAGTAGCTGAGCATTAGGGGAGGCAGTGGCATAGTGGTATTATTGCTAGATTAGTTAATCCTGAGACCCAGGGTAATGCTCTGGAGTACTTCAATTCAAATCGCACCACAGAAGATGGTAGAATTTGGATTTAATAAATATCTGGAATTAAAAATCTGATGATAACCATGAAAACATTGTTTTTTTTTTGTAAAAACCCATCTGATTGACAAAATCTGCTGGCCTACATGTGACTCCAGACCCACAGCAATGTAGTTGACTCTTAAAAATGCCCCCTGATCAAGGTCAAATAGGGATGGGCAATAAATGCTGGCCTAGCTAGTGACACCCACATCCCATGAACAAATGAAAAAACAATTAGTGCTCATTAGGTTTACCCAGTCTATGTGTAAATTGAAGTCGCCCATCGTTTCTGTATTACCCATGCTACATGTAGCTCTAATTTCCTGATTTATACCCAGCATTACCACTACAGCTTGGTGGCCTATAAACAACTCTCACCCCTTGCTGTTTCTCAGCTGCACCCAAACTGATTCTACATCTTGATCCTTTGATCTAAGATCCTCTCTCACTAATGTGTTGATCTTGTCCCTTATTAACAGTGCTACCCCACCCCCTTTTCCCCTCTGCCTATCCTTCCTAAATGATGAATATTCCTGAATATTCAGTTCCCAGTCCTGATCAGCCTGTAGCCATGTCTCTGCTATGACAATTAGATCATATCCCTTTACCTCTATTTGCTACCTTATTACGAATGCTGCATGCATTCACATAGAGAGCACTTAACTTTGCCTTTTTGACATTATTCCACATTCTGATCCTATTTCATGTTTAGCTTTGTTTCATCTGCTTTCTAATTTTGCTTGCTATTTTTCTACCTCCTGTTACCAGTTTTACTTCCCTCCAATCTGAGCTCCCTCTCAAGTTTCTAGCCCCCGGCCAATCTGGTTTAAACTCTCCCCAACAGCACGATCAAATCTCCCTGCGAGGATGGTGTAACAGCTTGTACAGGTCCAAACGTATCCCAGAACCAGTCCCGATGCCCTCCCTGCTATACCAGTTCTCCAGTCATGTGTTCAATCCCTCAATCCTTCTATTCCTATGCTCACTAGCATGTGGCACTGGGAGTAATCCTGAGGTTGCTCCTGTTGAAGTCCTGCTTTTTAATTTCTTTTCTCACTTCCTAAAATCTGCTTTCAGGACCCCATCCCTTTTCCTACCTATGTCACTGGTCCCAATGTGGACCACGACCTCTAGCTGTTCACCCTTCTCCAGAAGAATGTCCTGCAGCCATTTAGTAACATCCTTGACCCTGGCACCAGGGAGGCAACATACCATCCAGGAGTCACATAGAAACGCTGGTCTCCCCCCCTAACTAATAAATCCCCTATCACTATTGCTCTTCCACTCTTGTTCCTCCCCTCCTGTGTAGCTGAGCCATTTATGGACTTGGCTCTGAATGTGCTCTTCCGAGAGACCATCGCCCTCACCAGTATCCGAAATGGAAAACCTTCCTGGTTCTCTTAGACTGCTTGGTGGCCACCCATGCCCTCCCTGCCTGCACACTCCTAACCTGTGGTGTGACCACCTCCCTAAAAGTGCTATACCACGTAGTTCTCTGCCTTATAGATGCACCACAGTGACTCCAGCCGCCATTTGAGTTTTGAAACCCATAGCTCAAGTTTCTACAGCTGCTGACACTTCCTGCAGGTCTATTTGTCTAGGACACATGGTGCGTCCACAACTTCTCACATTCCACAGGATGCACATTCCACTTGGCCGAGCTGCCCTGCCATATCGTCACTTTTACAAACTATTATATTATATACAAATATTATAAGCAGAATAGCTTACCAGTTACTCACCAATCAGCTTCTTCTGCTGCATTGATGCAAGAATCCAATACTGGAGGGTGAAAAAAGTAGAAAGAGAAAGGATCACCTCCTTCACCCTTTCACCGATTCCATCACTCACCAAACTCCTAGCTTCTCACTTAGTTCAAGCACATTCTGTTTAGTAGTCTGTTCTGCCACTTGAGCCTGCTCCACCATTCAATAAGATCATAGCTAATCTGATTGTGGCCTTAACTTCATTTTCATGCCTGTCCTCCATTACCCTTGATCTGTTGATTAGAAATCCATCCAGCTCAGACTTGAAAATATCCAACGACTCAGATCGAATTTTGATAGACAATGGAGTCAAGAATTATGGGGATGGAGACAGGAAGGTGGAGTTGAGAGTGCAACCAGATCAGTGATGACCTTATTGAATGGCAGAGCAGGCTTGAGAGGCTGAATGGTCCACTCCTGCTCCTATTTTCCTGTGTTCCTTCACTCCCTTGCACATCAAAAGTCTGTCTAACTTAGCCTTGAATAAATTCAATAAACCAACCTCCACTGCTCTCTTGGGAAGAGAATTCCACAGACTAACAACCCCCTGAGAGAAAGAAAATTCTCCTCAGCCCCTTCTTAATTGGAAGCCTCCAAATTCCTAAACTGTGTTCCCTAGTCCTAGTCTCTCTCACAAGAGGAAACATTCTTTTAGCACCCACCCAGTTAAATCCCCTCAAGATCTTATATGTTTCAATAAGATCACTTCTCAATCTTCGAAACTCCGATGGGGACAGACCCAACTTGCTCAACCTTTCCTCATAAGGTAACACCCTCATCCCTGGAACCAATCAAGTGACCCTTCTCTGAACAGCTTCTCGAGCAATTATATCCTTTCTTAAGTAAGGAGACCAAAACTGTTTTCAGTCCTGCAGATTTGCGGCAGGATTTTCCACACCCACCCGCCACTGGGGTCTTCCAGTCCTGTCACAAGTCAATGAACTCCTGGCTGGGGCGTTGCCTCGCCCAGGAAGGAGCTGGAAAATCCCGGCCTTGGACTCAATATAGCCTGTACAGCTGCAGTAAAACTTCCCGACTTTTATATTCCATTCCCCTTGCAATAAACCCCAACAGCCCATTTCCCTTCCTAATCACTTGCTGTACCTGCAGACTAACATTTCCTGATTCATGTACCAGGACACCCCGATCCCTCTGTACCTCTGAGTTCTGTAACCTCTCTCCATTTAAATAATTTGCTGTTTTTCTATTCTTCCTGCCAAGGACAAGTTCACATTTTCCCACATTATACTCCATCTGACAAATTTTTGCCCAGTCACTTAACCTGTCTATTTCCCTTTGCGGACTCTCTACCTTCTCTTGACAACTTACTTTCCTACCTATCGTTGTGACATCAGTAAATTTAGCAACCAAACCTTCGGTCTCTTCATCCAAATCCAAATTTAAGTAGTTGGGGCCCCAGTGCTCTACCCTGTAGCACTCCATGAGTTACATACAGCTTGCCAATCCAAAAAAGACCCATCTGTCCCTACTCTCTGCTTCCTGTTAACTAACCAATCCTCTATTTGTGCTAATATGTTACCCCCTACACCATGTGCTCATATCTTGTGTAGTAACCTTGGATATGGCACCTTGTCTTTTGGAAATCTAAGCACACCACATCTGCAGGTTCCCCTTTATCACCTTGCTTGTTACTTCCTCAGAGAAACCTAATAAATTAGTCAAACATAATTTCCCTTTCACAAAACCGTGTTGGCCCTGCCTGATAAAATTATGATTTTCTAAATGCCCCCCTTAACAATGGATCCTGCCATTTTCCCTCTGGCAGATGTTGGGCCGATTGGCCTGTAGTTTCCTGCATTCTGCCTCCCCACTTTCGTTTCCTATTTTCCAATCTGTTGGAACCTTTCCTGAACCTAAGGAATTTTGGAAGATTATAACCAATGCATCCATTATCTCTGTAGCCACTTCTTTTAAGAGCCTAGGATACAGGCCATCAGGTCCTGGTTGACTTGTCAGCCTTGAGGTCTAATAGGTTTCCCAGCACCTTTTCCCTGGTGATGGTGATTGTTTTAAGTTCCTCCCTCCCGTTCACCTCTTGATTTTCAAGTGTTCTTGATTTTTTTTGTATTTTCTACACTGAAGACTGAAACAAAATATCCGCTTGACACTTCCGGGTGTGCAATGAAGGTTCACTAAATTAACTTATGGGATGGAGGGATTATCCTATGGGGAAAGATTAAATAGACTGGGCCATTATTCTCTGGAGTTTAGGAGAATGAGAGGTGATCTCATTCAGACATACAAAATTTTTACAGGACTTGACAGGGTGGATGCAGGAAGGATGTTCCCTGGCTGGGGGGGGGTCTAGGACCAGGGGACGCAGAATCAGAATAAGGGGCAGGTCATTTGGGACTGAGATGAGGAGGAATTTCTTCACTCAGAGGGTGGTGAATCTTTGGGATTCTGTTCCCCAGAGGCTGTGGAAGCTCAGTCATCGAGCATGTTCAAAGCGGGAATCGATAGATTTCCGGATACTAATGGCATCAAGGAATATGGGAATAGGCAGGATAATGTTGTTGAAGTAGAAGATCAGCCATGATCTCATTGAATGGCAGAGCAAGCTCAATGGGCTGAACGGCCTCCTCCCGCTCCTATTTCTTAATCTCTTATGTCATCTCCTGGTTTCCCATTATTAATTCCCCAGTCTCACCAGGGACAAATGTTCACCTTAGTTACTCTTTTCCTTTTTAAATACAGGTAGAAACACTTACAATCTGTTTAATATTTCTAGCTAGCTTTCTCTCATACTCCATTTTCTCCTCCCCTATTATTTTTACTCATTATTTGCTGATTTCTAAAATCTGTCCAAACTTCTGGCCTGCCACTAATCTTCACAGTGCCATAAGTACCATTTTATTTCAATGTGATACCGTCTTTAACTTCCTCAGTTAACCAGAGACGGTGCCTCCTTCTCATAGAGCCTTTCTTTTTAAAGTATATATCTGCTGATAGTTATGAAATATCTCCTCAAATACCTGCCACTGTTTCTCTGCTTTTCTGCCTTTTAACCTGTTTTCCCTGTTTACTTTAGCCAACTCTGCTCTCATACCCTTGTAATGGCCTTCATTTAAGTTTAAGACTCTAGTCTTAGACCCACACTTCTCACCCTCAAACTGAATATCAAATACCATCATGTTATGATCACTTTTGCCTTTATTATGAGGTCATTAATTAATCTCACTTCCTCCAAATAAAAGGTGTGGCTATGAGTACCCGCATGGGCCCCAGTTATGCCTGTCTCTTTATGGGGTATGTGGAACATTCCTTGTTCCAGTCCTACTCCGGCCCCCTCCCACAACTCTTTCTCCGGTACATCGATGATTGCTTCGGTGCTGCTTCATGCTCTCGTCTGGACCTGGAAAAATTTATTAATTTTGCTTCCAATTTCCACCCCTCCATCATTTTCACATGGTCCATCTCTGACACTTCCCTTCCCTTCCTTGACCTCTCTGTCTCAATTTCTGGTGATAGACTGTCCACCAATATTCATTACAAGCCTACCGACTCCCACAGCTACCTCGACTACAGCTCCTCACACCCCGCTTCCTGTAAGGACTCCATCCCATTCTCTCAGTTCCTTCGCCTCCGTTGCATCTGTTCTGATGATGCCACTTTCAAAAACAGTTCCTCTGACATGTCCTCTTTCTTCCTTAACCGAGGTTTTCCACCCACGCTGGTTGACAGGGCCCTCAACCGTGTCCGGCTCATCTCCCGCGCATCCGCCCTCACACCTTCCTCTCCCTCCCAGAAACATGATAGGGTCCCCCTTGTCCTCACTTATCACCCCACCAGCCTCCGCATTCAAAGGATCATCCTCCGCCATTTCCGCCAACTCCAGCATGATGCCACCACCAAACACATTTTCCCTTCACCCCCCGCGGCAGCATTCCGGAGGGATCGTTCCCTCCGGGACACCCTGGTCCACTCCTCCATCACCCCCTACTCCTCAGCCCCCACCTATGGCACCTCCCCATGCCCACGCAAAAGATGCAACACCTGCCCCTTCACTTCCTCTATCCTCACCGTCCAAGGGCCCAAACACTCCTTTCAAGTGAAGCAGCATTTCACTTGCATTTCCCCCAACTTAGACTACTGCATTTGTTGTTCCCAATGTGGTTTCCTCTACATTGGAGAGACCAAACCCAGACTGGGTGACCGCTTTGCAGAACACCTTTGGTCTGTCCGCAAGAATTACCCAGACCTCCCTGTCGCTTGCCATTTTAACACTCCACCCTGCTCTCTTGCCCACATGTCTGTCCTTGGCCTGCTGCATTGTTCCAGGGAAGCTCAGCGCAAACTGGAGGAACAGCACCTCATCTTCCGACTAGGCACTTTACAGCCTTCCGGGCTGAATATTGAGTTCAACAACTTTAGATCTTGAACTCCCTCCTCCATCCCCACCCCCTTTCCATTTCTTCCCCCTCCTTTTTGTTTTTTCCAATAATTTATATAGATTTTTCTTTTCCCACCTATTTCCATTATTTTTAAATGTATTCCACCCACCGTTTATTTCACCCCACCCCCACTAGATCTACCTTGATTGTCCTGCTCTCCACTCTTAATTAGTACATTCTTTTAGATAATATCACCACCTTCAACACCTCTTTGTCCTTTTGTCTGTGACATCTTTTGGTTATCTCCTCCTATCACTGCTTGCTTGTCCCAACAACCATCCCCCCTTCTTCCCCTCTCCCACTTAAACCAGTTTATATTTCACCCCTTTCATATTTCTACTTAGTTCTGTTGAAGGGTCATGAGGACTCAAAACGTCAACTTTGCTCTTCTCCGCAGATGCTGCCAGACCTGCTGAGTTTTTCCAGGTATTTCTGTTTTTGTTTTGGATTTCCAGCATCCGCAGTTTTTTGTTTTTATCTCTGTGGATTATTAGTGCAGGCCTGTGGATTATTAGTCCAGGCCTGTGGATTATTAGTCCAGGCCTGTGGATTATTAGTCCAGGCCTGTGGATTATTAGTCCAGTCCTGTGGATTATTAGTGCAGGCCTGTGGATTATTAGTGCAGCAACATCATCGTCGTGCTATCATCCTTGCACTTTTCTACATGACCATTCATATTGTCCCTCAAATTTTTCGCAATAAATCCCCCACCTGGAGCTTAACCTGGCTGGTTTGTGATTACTCAGTCAATCCCTTTCTCCCTTTCTAAACAATGTTAGCAATCCTCCAGTTATCTGCCACTCAGAGTCGGAGCCAGAGAGGATTGAAACATTTTACTAAGAGCCCCTGACTATTCGCTGCTTTACTGCTTTTAGCATCCTGGGTTACATTTCATCCGGGCCTGGTGTTTTATCCACTGTGTAAGATGCTAAAGAGCTTAACATTTCCTCTCTCACTCTGTTTATACCATGCAATATTCCCCCCTAATGCAGCAGGGGGGTTGTGCTGAGCCCGGCTCCAGACTCCGGACTCCGGACACTGGCGAGGAGCTGGACACCACCTTGTGTGGGGAATTCTCTGCTGGACATTCCCCGTGGCTGCCGAAGAGTCCTGTCCAGCGGGCCCCTACCAGCAGGTGGCAACTAGGAAGAGCCGAGTCCTCAGGGGCGTTCTCAGGTGTGGGACGGGATGGAGGCTAAAGCACTGGGCATGGGCTGCAGAGAGGAAGGAGCCAGAGCCACGAAGAGAGAGAGAGAGAGAGAGCAGCAGGAAGAAGCAGGAGGTCTCAAATAGCGCGCTGCAGATGTGGTTACAGGAACTACAGCGTGTGCATCAAGCCTCTCTATTAAGAAGGCACTCATTAAGAAGATATCCATGTATCCTGCCCCCAAACATAAGGTATCTTTTAGGTCTCTATCAAGCCTAACTCCCTGGTTATCCTCTTGCTCTTTGTGTATTTATAAAACATCTTGGGGTTTTCTTTGATATCACTTGCCAATATCTTTCTCATGATCTTTCTTTACTTTCCTAATTTCCTTTTATGTTTATTTCAACACTCCTTTTATTCTTTCATGGAAGGTGGGTAATGCTGGCTTGGCCAGCACTTGTTGTCAATCCCTACTTGCTGGGCCATTTCACAGGGCAGCTGAGAGCCACCCACATGGCTGTGGGTCTGGAGTCACATGGAGGCCTGACCGGGTAAGGACAGCAGATTTCCTCCCCTAAAGGGCATTAGTGAACCAGGTGAGTTTTGATGGTAGCTTCATTTTCACCATTCCAGACTTATTAATTGAATTTAAATTTCATCAACCACCAGGTGAGATTTGAACCCTCCCCCAGAGCATTAGTCTGGGTCTGTGGATTACTGCTCCACTGACCTTCCCATCATAGCACCATCTCCTCTTCTGCAGTATTAAGCCTGTCATGATATAAGCTTTCCTTTTTTGCTTTATGTTCACTCATTGACATCTGGGGAGGGGGAAGAGGGCTGTCGAGATTTTCTCTTTCTGGGAATATATTTGTTCTTAACCCTCCCTGTTTTTTTTATTCATGCATGGGATGTGGGCTTCGCTGGCTGGGCCCAGCATTTATTGCCCATCCCTAGTTGCCCTTGAGAAGGTGGCGGTGAGCTGCCTTCCTGAGCTGCTGCAAGGGCTGCACGTCTCCTCACCACCCGGATATCAATGAGCGACCATAAGGCATATTTGTTCTTCACCCTCCCTGTTGCCTCCTTGAATACCCTTCCACTGATCCAACACTCATTTACCTTCAAGTCGATTATTCCAGTCCGCTGTTGCTAAATCACATCTGAGTTTAGTAAAATTGGCTCTTCCCTAATTTAAAACTTTTGGTCTATATTTATCATTCTTCCATAACGATGCTGAATCTAACTGAATTCTGATGACTCCCAATAATCTGCTCGCCGCTGATTGAAATGGGGACTTGATCCAAGTCTCCCCAGGTTCTGAGGAAAGCAGGTAGATTGAGAGAGACCATTCTTCTCTTCATTTCGTTTGCAGTGAAAGTGACATTAATTCAAATTGAGGGACCTTGTAAAGAACCTTGGTGAGGCCACAGCTGGAGTACTGTGGGCAGTTCTGGTCGCCACATTATAGGAAGGATGTGATTGCACTGGAGGGGGTGCAGAGGAGATTCACCAGGATGTTGCCTGGGATGAAACATTTAAGTTATGAAGAGAGGTTGGATAGACTTGGGTTGTTTTCATTGGAGCAGAGAAGACTGAGGGGCGACCTGATCGAGGTGTACAAGATTATGAGGGGCATGGACAGAGTGGATAGGGAGCAGCTGTTCCCCTTAGTTGAAGGGTCAGTCACAAGGGGGCATAAGTTCAAGGTGAGGGGCAGGAGGTTTAGGGGGGATGTGAGGTTTTTACCCAGAGGGTGGTGACGGTCTGGAATGCACTGCCTGGGAGGGTGGTGGAGGTGGGTTGCCTCACATCCTTTAAAAAGTACCTGGATGAGCACTTGGCACGTTATAACATTCAAGGCTATGGGCCAAGTGCTGGTAAATGGGATTAGGTAGGTAGATCAGGTGTTTCTCGTGTGTCGGTGCAGACTCGATGGGCCGAAGGGCCTCTTCTGCACTGTGATTCTGTGATTCCGTGTGATTCTGTGACACAGGATGAGAATTTCCCTGCCCTGGTATTCTACTGCAGGCAGAATCAGGGTCTTAAAACTATTCTTCGAGGGTAAAGTAAGGGTGGATGCAGACACACAGGAAATTCAGGGGCAAGTGAGAACAGTAAAATCAATGTACAAACAACAGAGTTTGCAGAAATTCAATCTTTATTCAATTCATTTATTTTTTCAGCAACAGGAGACACAGGCCAGTCTCTGGGTCTTTAACACATCGCTCTTTCAGCTGCAGGTAGGTCAGGTTCTCTCTGCTGTTGGGGTCAAAGAAACCTTTGGTGTCATCACCAGCGTCTGAGAGAATCTTGTTCATCGCCTCATCAAACATGCTTCGTTTGTAAGCTACATCGACGGGCAGTCGGTGACTGTGCACGGGGTCGATGATGCCTCCCGTGGCAATCTGTGCCTCTAGGAGACGAATTCCGTGGTTTTTAACAATCAGATCTTTCTTCAGGGCCTGGAACAAGGAGATCACATCACCTGTGTAGGGGTCTTTGTAACCAGTTACTGCTCTTTCTGCAGACAGGAGCTTCTGATGGAAATCTGCACCAATGAGATTTTCCTTAACTGCTTCATCAACAGTGAACTTTGCATTCTTCACTGGATCAATGAGGAATCCGTTCGCTGCCTGAGCTTCCAACAGGATCAAAGCTGTTCCTGGCATCAGTAGATTCCTCTTCATTGCCTGCTGGATACTCATCTTCTCATTGGTTGACTGCACAAGGATCCCAGCGATGCTGTCAGATCCATTGAGATAGGTCTTGACTGATTCTGACTCACTGACCTCTTGCACAGTCTTCTTACCTTCCTGCAGATCCTGCAATGTCTTTTTGTCGATGATCTTAGACTCTACCAGCTCTTCTCCAGAGATTTCAGATCTGAAACCTGAAAATGTGATTGAAGTTTCTTTCCATGTTTGAGTTTCCTCCATAGTTGTGCGGATGATTCTGATGATTGTATTTATATCAATCTCCTGCTTTTGGTATTGTTCTATCAGTTCCTTCCTCTTCTCTTCAGTGAAGAGTTTGGAATGGATGAAACACCAGACAGAGAAGCACACCATTTCATTTCTAAATGCTGCTTCAACCTCTTCAATAGTAGAAAGCAGAAAAGCATTATCTTTGGCAATGGGAATAGTGGATGGTGTATCAGGGGCACTCTCTGTTGGAGCTTGCTCAATGATTGTGGTGATCATTTTGATGATGGTCTTCATAATGATCTCCTTCCTGCTGAACTTCTCAATCAGCTCCTTCCTCTTCTCTACAGTGAAATATTCGGAGTGAATAAGTTCCCAGACTGAGACAGACCTCCCCTTGAAGTGACCACATTGAACAGATATGACTTTCTCCCTGAAAGCTCTCTCAGTTTCTGCAATGTTGGCTCTCAGCTGACCCTTCCCTCTCTTGTTTGTCAACATTAACAAGCACAGGCCAGTCTCTGGGTCTTTAACACATCGCTCTTTCAGCTGCAGGTAGGTCAGGTTCTCTCTGCTGTTGGGGTCAAAGAAACCTTTGGTGTCATCACCAGCGTCTGAGAGAATCTTGTTCATCGCCTCATCAAACATGCTTCGTTTGTAAGCTACATCGACGGGCAGTCGGTGACTGTGCACGGGGTCGATGATGCCTCCCGTGGCAATCTGTGCCTCTAGGAGACGAATCCCGTGGTCTTTAACAATCAGATCTTTCTTCAGGGCCTGGAACAAGGAGATCACATCACCTGTGTAGGGGTCTTTGTAACCAGTTACTGCTCTTTCTGCAGACAGGAGCTTCTGATGGAAATCTGCACCAATGAGATTTTCCTTAACTGCTTCATCAACAGTGAACTTTGCATTCTTCACTGGATCAATGAGGAATCCGGTCGCTGCCTGAGCTTCCAACAGGATCAAAGCTGTTCCTGGCATCAGTAGATTCCTCTTCATTGCCTGGTAGATACTCATCTTCTCATTGGAATGTTCCAGAAGGATTCCAGCAATGCTGCCCTCACCCTGTAGGTATTTCCTCACTGAGATCATACTCTGAAGATCTGCGACTGACTTCTTGCCTGTCCGTATTTCTTCAAATATGGGGATATCAATCACCTCAGATTGCAGCAACTCCTGAAGAGAAATTTTCTTTCGTAAGCCATCAACAGTGATGTCTGTCTGAGTTCTGGATTCCATTTCTTCAATGATGGTGATGAGGATGGTGATGATCTGTTCAATTGTTATTTTTTTTGAGCTGAATCCTTGTATTATCTCTCTTCTTTTTGTATCTGTGATGTAATCTGTGTTGAGAAATTCCCAGATTGACATGGTTCTTCCTTGGAATTTCCCCTTGGTAATGGAGAAGGTAGCCTTTTGGAATGCAGTGGTTGTTTGGTTATTTATATAATGCAGGTCCCTCAGACACAAGAGGCAAAGTTCAGTTTCTGGCTCAGTTGTACATCTCTCCATCAACTGCAGGTACGTCAAATTCTCTTTAGTGTTGGGGTCAAAGAAACCTTTGGTGTCATCACTGGGGTCAGCGAGAATATTGTTCATCTCCTCATCAAACAGCTTTCTCTGAAAAGCTACATCGACGGGCAGTCGGTGACTGTGCACGGGGTCGATGATGCCTCCCGTGGCAATCTGTGCCTCTAGGAGACGGATCCCATGGTCCTTAACAATCAGATCTTTCTTCAGGGCCTGGAACAAGGATATCACATCACCTGTGTAGGGGTCTTTGTAACCAGTTACTGCTCTTTCTGCAGACAGGAGCTTCTGACGGAAATCTGCTCCAACGAGATTTTGCTTAACTGCTTCATCAACAGTGAACTTTGCATTCTTCACTGGATCAATGAGGAATCCGGTCGCTGCCTGAGCTTCCAACAGGATCAAAGCTGTTCCTGGCATCAGTAGATCCCTCTTCATTGCCTGGTAGATACTCATCTTCTCATTGGTTGACTCCACAAAAACCCCGGCAATGCTACATGTACCTGTCAGATACCTCTCGACAGACTTGAGCTCTGAAACCTCTTTCGTGGTGGTTAATCCCTTCTCTAGTTTCTCGAATAAATTGTGGTCAATGATCTTGCAGTTCAACAATTGTTTTGAAGAGACTCTGCGCCTCAGACCACGAAACATCACTTCCTTCTTCTTCTCTGATGCTTCAATGATTGTGGTGATGTTGGTGAGAATCGTCTCAACCGTTAATTTACCTGACTTGAAATTTATGATAAACTCCTTGATTTCATCTTCAGTGAAGTATTCAGAATTGATTGCTTCCCATAATGTCACCTTGCGGCCTTTGAACCTGCCGTATTTTACTGAAACCAAAGTATTTCTAAAGACATCCTTGGCTTTTTCATCCACTTGAATCTGGACTCCCTTCAGCACCTTGTCTGTCACAATCAGCAGACAGAGACCTGTAGTAGGGTCAGCCACACACCTCTGTTTCAGCTCCAGGTAACTGAGGTTCTCTTGTGTATTGGGGTCAAAGAACCCTCTGGTGTCATCGCTGGGGTCAGAGAGCACCTTGTTCATCTCCTCATCAAATATGCCTCTCTGATAGGCAACGTCCACAGGAATACGATAGCCAGAGAGTGGGTCGATGAGGCCACCAGTTGCCACCTGAGCTTCCAGTAGACGGATTGCATGAGAATGTACAACCAGCTCTTTCTTCATTGCTCGGAATAGGGAGATCATGTCTCCTGTGTAGGGGTCTTTATAGCCCAATGCTGCCTTTTCTGCAGACAACAGTTTATCGTACACATCAGTGCCAATGATTCCTTGCTGCAGAGCCTCATCCACAGACAGGGTTTGTTCTGTCACAGGGTCGATGATGAAGCCAGTGGCTGCTTGTGCCTCCAGCAGCAACAGAGCTGTTCCTGGGTTCAGTAGCTTCTTTATCATGGCTTGGTAGATACTCATCTTTTCTTTGGTTGAATGAATCAGGAGGCCAGCAATGCTACTTGCAACCTTCTGGGACATAATGCAGCTCTGTTTTTGGGGAACCTTTAACACAACGTCACCATTGATGGATGTCTTTTCCGGGGGTTGCTTGCTGAGACTACCCGCTTTACATTGGTCATCGGCAGTCGCAGGGGTACAAACCTCTGGGACCGGATTCATGTTCTCTCTGTTCTGCACGCCACTTGCATTCTCCATTTCTCTGGGTATTGGTGTCTGTGATGCTGAGTCAGTAATGAGTATCAGTAACTGTCATTCAAAGACACAAAAACATCATTATTGCTCACGGCTAGACTCTGGTTACATCACCTGAATCGTAATAATAAGCAGCCAATCAGCTATTGTGGAGCTGTGGAATTCCATGTTGTATAATGGGCTAATTCTACAGGGGTCTAACAACACACATACAATGATGGGTTTGCTCTAGATTAAAGAAACTCAATGTCATGAGATTATGAGATTATTCTTGAATAGGAGAATAACTGTGCAATATATAATGGGATGTTTTGAGACTCCAAACAAGTAAAGCCATGGCCCAAATTTTAAACTGGGTCATTTCTGATTACATTCCCCACCTGTACGCTGAGGCCCAACTTTCCCAAGACACTGGGGCTTGACCCTCATTATAATGAAGCAGCCCTGGGACCAGCATTGGGGATCAGCCCTGGGGATCAGCATGGGGGCCAGCCCTGGGACCAGCATTGGGGACCAGCCCTGGGGATCAGCATTGGAGACCAGCCCTGGGACCAGCCCTGGGGACCAGCCCTGGGACCAGCATTGGAGACCAGCCCTGGGGATCAGCATTGGGGACCAGCCCTGGGACCAGCCCTGGGGAGCAGCCCTGGGACCAGCCCTGCGACCAGCCCTGGGAATCAGCCCTGGGACCAGCACTGGGGACCAGCCCTGGGACCAGCACTGGGGACCAGCCCTGGGACCAGCATCGGGGACAAGCCCTGGGACCAGCATTGGGGACCAGCCCTGGGACCAGCACTGGGGACCAGCATTGGGGACAGGCACTGGGGACCAGCCCTGGGGACCAGCTCTGGGACCATCCCTGGGGACCAGCCCTGGGACCAGCCCTGGGACCAGCACTGGGACCAATCCTGGGGATCAGCCCTGGACACCAGCATTGGGGACCAGCCCTGGGGATCAGACCTGGGATCAGCCCTGGGTTCAGCCCTGGGGATCAGCCCTGGGGATCAGCCCTGGGGATCAGCCCTGGGGATCAGCCGTGCAAGATTGGGATAAATTTCTGGGTGCAGCAAGTCTGAGCAATGATGGGTGCAGCATTTGGATGAGAGTCAGTGGGTGCAGTATTTGAGTGAGTGTTAGCGGGTGCAGTATTTGGGTGGGAGTTAGTGGATGCAGTATTTGGGTGAGAGTTAGTGGGTGCAGTATTTGGGTGTGAGTTAGTGGGTGCAGTATTTGGGTGAGAGTTAGTGGGTGCAGTATTTGGGTGAGAGTTAGTGGGTGCAGTATTTGGGTGAGAGTTAGAGGGTGCAGTATTTGGGGGAGAGTTAGTGAGTGCAGCATTTGGGTGAGAGTTAGTGGGGGCAGTATTTGGGTGAGAGATAGTGGGTGCAGTATTTGGGTGAGAGTTAGTGGGTGCAGTATTTGGGTGGGAGTTAGTGGGTGCAGTATTTGGGTGAGAGATAGTGGGTGCAGTATTTGGGTGAGAGTAAGCGGGTGCAGTATTTGGGAGAGAGTTAGTGGGTGCAGTATTTGGGTGAGAGTTAGTGGGTGTAGTACTTGGGTGAAAGTTAGTGGGTACAGTATTTGGGTGAATGTTAGTGGGTGCAGTATTTGGAAGAGAGTTAGTGGGTGCAGTATTTGGGTGAGAGTTAGTGGGTGCAGTATTTGGGTGAGAGTTAGTGGGTGCAGTATTTGGGTGAGAGCTGGTGGATGCAGTATTTGGGTGAGAGTTAGTGGGTGCAGTATTTGGGTGAGAGTTAGTGGGTGCAGGATTTGGATGAGAGCTGGTGGGTGCAGTATTTGGGAGCGAGTTAATGGGTGCAGTATTTGGGTGAGGTTAAGTGGGTGCAGTATTTGGGTGAGAGTTGTGGGTGCAGTATTTGGGGGAGAGTAAGTGGGTGCAGTATTTGGTGAGGGTTAGTGGGTACAGTATTGGGTTGAGAGTTAGTGTGTACAGTATTTGGGTGAGGGTTAGTGGGTACAGTATTTGGGTGAGAGTAAGTGGGTGCAGTATTTGGGTGAGAGTTAGTGGGTGCAGTATTTGGGTGAGAGTTAGTGGGTGCAGTATTTGGGTGAGAGTTAGTGGGTGCAGTATTTGGGTGAGAGTTAGTGGGTGCAGCATTTGGGTGAGAGGTAGCGGGTGCAGGATTTGGGTGAGAGTTAGTGGGTGCAGTATTTGGGTGAGAGTTAGTGGGTGCAGTATTTGGGTGAGAGTTAGTTGGTGCAGTATTTGGGTGAGGGTTAGTGGGTACAGTATTGGGGTGAGAGTTAGTGGGTACAGTATTTGGGTGAGGGTTAGTGGGTGCAGTATTTGGGTGAGAGTTAGTGGGTGCAGTATTTGGGTGAGAGTTAGTGGGTGCAGTATTTGGGTGAGAGTTAGTGGGTGCAGCATTTGGGTGAGAGGTAGCGGGTGCAGGATTTGGGTGAGAGTTAGTGGGTGCAGTATTTGGGTGAGAGTTAGTGGGTGCAGTATTTGGGTGAGAGTTAGTTGGTGCAGTATTTGGGTGAGAGTTAGAGGGTGCAGTATTTGGGTGAGAGTTAGTGGGTGCAGTATTTGGGGGAGAGTTAGTGGGTGCAGTATTTGGGTGAGAGTTAGTGGGTGCAGTATTTGGGTGAATGTTAGTGGGTGCAGTATTTGGATGAGTGTTAGTGGGTGCAGTATTTCGGTGGGAGTTAGTGAGTGCAGTAATTGGGTGAGAGTTAGTGGGTGCAGTATTAGGGTGAAAGGTAGTGGGTGCAGTATTTGGGTGAAAGTAAGTGGGTGCAGTATTTGGGTGAGAGTTAGTGGGTGCAGTATTTGGGTGAGAGTTAGTGGGTGCAGTATTTGGGAGAGAGTTAGTGGGTGCAGTATTTGGATGAGAGTTAGTGGGTGCAGTATTTGGGTGAGAGTTAGTGGGTGCAGTATTTGGGTGAGAGTTAGTGGGTGCAGAATTTGGATGAGAGTTAGTGGGTGCAGTATTTGGGTGAGAGTTAGTGGGTGCAGTATTTTGGTGAGAGTTAGTGGGTGCAGTATTTGGGTGGGAGTTAGTGGGTGCAGTATTTGGGTGAGATTTAGTGGGTGCAGTATTTGGGTGAGAGTTAGTGGGTGCAGTATTTGGGTGAGATTTAGTGGGTGCAGTATTTGGGTGGGATTTGTGGGTGAAGTATTTGGGTGAGAGTTAGTGGGTGCAGTATTTGGGTGAGAGTTAGTGGGTGCAGTCTTTGGGTGAGATCAAGTGGGTGCAGTATGTGGTTGAGAATTAGTGGGTGCAGTATTTGGGTGAGAGTTAGTGGGAACAGTATTTGGGAGAGGGTTAGTGGGTGCAGTATTTGGGTGAGGGTTAGTGGGTGCAGTATTTGGGTGAGAGTTAGCGGGTGCAGAATTTTGGTGAGAGCTAGTGGGTGCAATATCTGGGTGAGAGTTAGTGGGTGCATTATTTGGGTGAGAGTTAGAGGGTGCAGTATTTGGGTGAGAGTTAGTGGGTGCAGTATTTGGGTGAGAGTTAGTGGGTGCAGTATTTGGATGAGAGTTAGCGGGTGCAGTATTTGGATGAGTGTTAGTGGGTGCAGTATTTGGGTGGGAGTTAGTGGGTGCAGTATTTGGGAGAGAGTTAGTGGGTGCTGTATTTGGGTGAGAGTTAGTGGGTGCAGTATTAGGGAGAGAGTTAGTGGGTGCAGTATTTGGGTGAGAGTTAGTGGGTGCAGTATTTGGGTGAGAGTTAGTGGGTGCAGTATTTGGGTGAGAGTTAGTGGGTGCAGTATTTGGGTGAGAGTTAGTGGGTTCAGTATTTCGGTGAGAGTTAGTGGGTGCAGTATTTGGTTGGGAGTTAGTGGGTGCAGTATTTGGGTGAGAGTTAGTGGGTGCAGTATTTGGGTGAGAGTTAGTGGGTGCAGTATTTGGGTGAGAGTTAGAGGGATCAGCATTTCGGTGAGAGTAAGTGGGTGCAGTATTTGGGTGAGTGTTAGTGGGTGCAGTATTTGGGTGGGAGTTAGTGGGTGCAGTAGTTGGGTGAGAGTTAGTGGGTGCAGTATTTGGGTGAGAGTTAGTGGGTGCAGTATTTGGATGAGAGTTAGTGGGTGCAGTATTTGGATGAGTGTTAGCGGGTGCAGTATTTGGGTGAGAGTTAGCGGGTGCAGTATTTGGGTGAGAGTTAGTGGGTGCAGGATTTGGGTGAGAGCTAGTGGGTGCAGTATTTGGGTAAGAGTTAGTGGGTGCAGTATTTGGGTGAGAATTAGTGAGTGCAGTATTTGGGTGAGAGTTAGTGGGTAAAGTATGTGCATGAGACTTAGTGGGTGCAGGATTTGGGTGAGAGTTAGTGGGTGCAGTATTCTGAGAGAGTTAGTGGGAGCAGTATTCTGTGAGAGTTAGTGGGTGCAGTACTTCGGTGAGAGTTAGTGGGTGCAGTATTTGGGAGGGAGTTAGTGGGTGCAGTATTTGGGTGAGAGTTAGTGGGTGCAGTATTTGGGTGAGAGTTAGTGGGTGCAGTATTTGGATGAGAGTTTGTGGATGCAGTATTTGGGGGAGAGTTAGTGGGTGCAGTATTTGGGTGGGAGTTAGTGGGTGCAGTATTTGGGTGGGAGTTAGTGGCTGCAGCATTTGGGTGAAAGTTAGTGGGTGCAGTATTTGGGTGAGAGTTAGTGGGTGCAGTATTTGGGTAAGATGAAGTGGGTGCAGTATGTGGTTGAGAATTAGTGGGTGCAGTATTTCGGTGAGAGTTAGTGTGTACAGTATTTGGGTGAGGGTTAGTGGGTACAGTATTTGGGTGAGGGTTAGTGGGTGCAGTATTTGGGTGAGAGTTAGTGGGTGCAGTATTTGTGTGAGAGTTAGTGGGTGCAGTATTTGGGTGAGAGTTAGTGGGTGCAGTATTTGGGCGAGAGTTAGTGGGTGCAGTATTTGGATGAGAGTTAGTGGGTGCAGTATTTGGGTGAGGGTAAGTGGGTGCAGTATTTGGATGAGAGTTAGTGGGTGCAGTATTTGGGTGAAAATTAGTGGGTGAAGTATTTGGGTGAGAGTTAGTGGGTGCAGTATTTGGGTGAGAGTTAGTGGGTGCAGTATTTGGCTGAGATCAAGTGGGTGCAGTATGTGGGTGAGAGTTAGTGGGTGCAGTGTTTGGGTGAGAGTTAGTGGGTACAGTATTTGGGAGAGGGTTAGTGGGTGCAGTATTTGGGTGAGAGTTAGTGGGTGCAGTATTTGGGTGAGAGTTAGTGGGTGCAATATTTGGGAGAGAGTTAGTGGGTGCAGTATTTGGATGAGAGTTAGTGGGTGCAGTATTTGGGTGAGAGTTAGTGGGTGCAGTATTTGGGTGAGAGTTAGTGGGTGCAGTATTTAGATGAGAGTTAGTGGGTGCAGTTTTTGGGTGAGAGTTAGTGGGTGCAATATTTTGGTGAGAGTTAGTGGGTGCAGTATTTGGGTGGGAGTTAGTGGGTGCAGTATTTGGGTGAGAGTTAGTGGGTGCAGTATTTGGGTGAGAGTTAGTGGGTGCAGTATTTGGGAGAGATTTAGTGGGTGCAGTATTTGGGTGAGAGTTTGTGGGTGCAGTATTTGGGTGAGAGTTAGTGGGTGCAGTATTTGGGTGGGAATTAGTGGGTGAAGTATTTGGGTGAGAGTTAGTGGGTGCAGTATTTGGGTGAGAGTTAGTGGGTGCAGTATTTGGGTGAGATCAAGTGGGTGCAGTATGTGGTTGAGAATTAGTGGGTGCAGTATTTGGGTGAGAGTTAGTGGGAACAGTATTTGGGAGAGGGTTAGTGGGTGCAGTATTTGGGTGAGGCTTAGTGGGTGCAGTATTTGGGTGAGAGTTAGCGGGTGCAGAATTTTGGTGAGAGCTAGTGGGTGCAATATCTGGGTGAGAGTTAGTGGGTGCATTATTTGGGTGAGAGTTAGTGGGTGCAGTATTTGGGTGAGTGTTAGTGGGTGCAGTATTTGGGTGGGAGTTAGTGGGTGCAGTATTTCGGTGAGAGTTAGTGGGTGCAGTATTTGGGTGAGAGTTAGTGGGTGCAGTATTTGGATGAGAGTTAGCGGGTGCAGTATTTGGATGAGTGTTAGTGGGTGCAGTATTCGGGTGAGAGTTAGTGAGTGCAGTATTTGGGTGGGAGTTAGTGGGTGCAGTATTTGGGAGAGAGTTAGTGGGTGCTGTATTTGGGTGAGAGTTAGTGGGTCCAGTATTAGGGAGAGAGTTAGTGAGTGCAATATTTGAGTGAGATTTAGTGGGTGCAGTATTTGGGTGAGAGTTAGTGGGTGCAGTATTTGGGTGAGAGTTAGTGGGTGCAGTATTAGGGTGAGAGTTAGTGGGTGCAGTATTTGGGTGAGAGTTATTGGGTTCAGTATTTCGGTGAGAGTTAGTGGGTGCAGTATTTGGTTGGGAGTTAGTGGGTGCAGTATTTGGGTGAGAGTTAGTGGGTGCAGTATTTGGGTGAGAGTTAGTGGGTGCAGTATTTGGGTGAGAGTTAGTGGGTGCAGTATTTGGGTGAGAGTTAGTGGGTGCAGTATTTGGGTGAGAGTTAGTGGGTGCAGTATTTGGGTGAGAGTTAGTGGGTGCAGTATTTGGGTGAGAGAAAGTGGGTGCAGTATTTGGGTGAGTGTTAGTGGGTGCAGTATTTGGGTGGGAGTTAGTGGGTGCAGTAGTTGGGTGAGAGTTAGTGGGTGCAGTATTTGGGTGAGAGTTAGTGGGTGCAGTATTTGGATGAGAGTTAGTGGGTGCAGTATTTGGATGAGTGTTAGCGGGTGCAGTATTTGGGTGAGAGTTAGCGGGTGCAGTATTTGGGTGGGAGTTAGTGGGTGCAGTATTTGGGTGAGAGTTAGTGGGTGCAGGATTTGGGTGAGAGTTAGTGGGTGCAGTAATTGGGTAAGAGTTAGTGGGTGCAGTATTTGGGTGAGAATTAGTTGGTGCAGTATTTGGGTGAGAGTTAGTGGGTGCAGTATTTGGATGAGACATAGTGGGTGCAGTATTTAGGTGAGAGTCAGTGGGTGCAGTATTCTGAGAGAGTTAGTGGGAGCAGTATTCTGTGAGAGTTAGTGGGTGCAGTATTTTGGTGAAAGATAGTGGGTGCAGTATTTGGGAGGGAGTTAGTGGGTGCAGTATTTGGGTGAGAGTTAGTGGGTGCAGTATTTGGGGGAGAGTTAGTGGGTGCAGTATTTGGATGAGAGTTTGTGGATGCAGTATTTGGGTGAGAGTTAGTGAATGCAGTATTTGGGTGAGAGTTAGTGGGTGCAGTATTTGGGTGGGAGTTAGTGGGTGCAGTATTTGGGTGGGAGTTAGTGGGCGCAGTATTTGGGTGAGAGTTAGTGGGTGCAGTATTTCGATGAGAGTTAGTGGGTGCAGTATTTGGGTG
The DNA here is from genome assembly GCF_964194155.1 of Cetorhinus maximus. Taxonomy (NCBI): domain Eukaryota; kingdom Metazoa; phylum Chordata; class Chondrichthyes; order Lamniformes; family Cetorhinidae; genus Cetorhinus; species Cetorhinus maximus. The sequence continues at coordinate 847,658 of NC_135881.1, forward strand.
AGGGTAAGTGGGTGCAGTATTTGGATGAGAGTTAGTGGGTACAGTATTTGGGTGAGAGTTAGTGGGTGCAGTATTTGGGTGAGAGTTAGTGGGTGCAGTATTTGGGTGGGAATTAGTGGGTGAAGTATTTGGGTGAGAGTTAGTGGGTGCAGTATTTGGGTGAGAGTTAGTGGGTGCAGTATTTGGGTGAGATCAAGTGGGTGCAGTATGTGGTTGAGAATTAGTGGGTGCAGTATTTGGGTGAGAGTTAGTGGGAACAGTATTTGGGAGAGGGTTAGTGGGTGCAGTATTTGGGTGAGGCTTAGTGGGTGCAGTATTTGGGTGAGAGTTAGCGGGTGCAGAATTTTGCTGAGAGCTAGTGGGTGCAATATCTGGGTGAGAGTTAGTGGGTGCATTATTTGGGTGAAAGTTAGTGGGTGCAGTATTTGGGTGAGTGTTAGTGGGTGCAGTATTTGGGTGGGAGTTAGTGGGTGCAGTATTTCGGTGAGAGTTAGTGGGTGCAGTATTTGGGTGAGAGTTAGTGGGTGCAGTATTTGGATGAGAGTTAGCGGGTGCAGTATTTGGATGAGTGTTAGTGGGTGCAGTATTCGGGTGAGAGTTAGTGAGTGCAGTATTTGGGTGGGAGTTAGTGGGTGCAGTATTTGGAGAGAGAGTTAGTGGGTGCTGTATTTGGGTGAGAGTTAGTGGGTGCAGTATTAGGGAGAGAGTTAGTGAGTGCAATATTTGAGTGAGATTTAGTGGGTGCAGTATTTGGGTGAGAGTTAGTGGGTGCAGTATTTGGGTGAGAGTTAGTGGGTGCAGTATTAGGGTGAGAGTTAGTGGGTGCAGTATTTGGATGAGAGTTATTGGGTTCAGTATTTCGGTGAGAGTTAGTGGGTGCAGTATTTGGTTGGGAGTTAGTGGGTGCAGTATTTGGGTGAGAGTTAGTGGGTGCAGTATTTGGGTGAGAGTTAGTGGGTGCAGTATTTGGGTGAGAGTTAGTGGGTGCAGTATTTGGGTGAGAGTTAGTGGGTGCAGTATTTGGGTGAGAGTTAGTGGGTGCAGTATTTGGGTGAGAGTTAGTGGGTGCAGTATTTGGGTGAGAGTTAGTGGGTGCAGTATTTGGGTGAGAGTTAGTGGGTGCAGTATTTGGGTGAGAGAAAGTGGGTGCAGTATTTGGGTGAGTGTTAGTGGGTGCAGTATTTGGGTGGGAGTTAGTGGGTGCAGTAGTTGGGTGAGAGTTAGTGGGTGCAGTATTTGGGTGAGAGTTAGTGGGTGCAGTATTTGGATGAGAGTTAGTGGGTGCAGTATTTGGATGACTGTTAGCGGGTGCAGTATTTGGGTGAGAGTTAGCGGGTGCAGTATTTGGGTGGGAGTTAGTGGGTGCAGTATTTGGGTGAGAGTTAGTGGGTGCAGGATTTGGGTGAGAGTTAGTGGGTGCAGTAATTGGGTAAGAGTTAGTGGGTGCAGTATTTGGGTGAGAATTAGTTGGTGCAGTATTTGGGTGAGAGTTAGTGGGTGCAGTATTTGGATGAGACATAGTGGGTGCAGTATTTAGGTGAGAGTCAGTGGGTGCAGTATTCTGAGAGAGTTAGTGGGAGCAGTATTCTGTGAGAGTTAGTGGGTGCAGTATTTTGGTGAAAGATAGTGGGTGCAGTATTTGGGAGGGAGTTAGTGGGTGCAGTATTTGGATGAGAGTTAGTGGGTGCAGTATTTGGGTGAGAGTTAGTGGGTGCAGTATTTGGATGAGAGTTTGTGGATGCAGTATTTGGGTGAGAGTTAGTGAATGCAGTATTTGGGTGAGTGTTAGTGGGTGCAGTATTTGGGTGGGAGTTAGTGGGTGCAGTATTTGGGTGGGAGTTAGTGGGCGCAGTATTTGGGTGAGAGTTAGTGGGTGCAGTATTTCGATGAGAGTTAGTGGGTGCAGTATTTGGGTGAGGGTAAGTGGGTGCAGTATTTGGATGAGAGTTAGAAGGGTGCAGTATTTGGGTGAAAATTAGTGGGTGCAGTATTTGGGGGAGAGTTAGTGGGTACAGTATTTGGGTGAGAGTTAGTGGGTGCATTATTTGGATGAGAGTTAGTGGGTGCAGTATTTGGGTGAGAGTTAGTGGGTGCAGTATTTGGATGAGAGTTTGTGGATGCAGTATTTGGGTGAGAGTTAGTGAATGCAGTATTTGGGTGAGAGTTAGTGGGTGCAGTGTTTGGGTGGGAGTTAGTGGGTGCAGTATTTGGGTGGGAGTTAGTGGGCGCAGTATTTGGGTGAGAGTTAGTGGGTGCAGTATTTCGATGAGAGTTAGTGGGTGCAGTATTTGGGTGAGGGTAAGTGGGTGCAGTATTTGGATGAGAGTTAGAAGGGTGCAGTATTTGGGTGAAAATTAGTGGGTGCAGTATTTGGGGGAGAGTTAGTGGGTACAGTATTTGGGTGAGAGTTAGTGGGTGCATTATTTGGATGAGAGTTAGTGGGTGCAGTATTTGGGTGAGAGTTAGTGGGTGCAGTATTTGGGTGAGAGTTAGTGGGTGCAGTATTTGGGTGAGAGTTAGTGGGTGCAGTATTTGGATGAGAGATAGTGGGTGCAGTATTTGGGTGAGAGTTAGTGGGTGCAGTATTTGGGTAAGGGTAAGTGGGTACAGTATTTGGAGGAGAGTTAGTGGGTGCAGTATTTGGGTGAGAGTTTGTGGGTGCAGTATTTGGGTGAGAGTTAGTGGGTGCAGTATTTGGGTGGGAATTAGTGGGTGAAGTATTTGGGTGAGAGTTAGTAGGTGCAATATTTGGGTGAGAGTTAGTGGGTGCAGTATTTGGGTGAGATCAAGTGGGTGCAGTATGTGGTTGAGAATTAGTGGGTGCAGTATTTGGGTGAGAGTTAGTGGGAACAGTATTTGTGAGAGGGTTAGTGGGTGCAGTATTTGGGTGAGGGTTCGTGGGTGCAATATTTGGGTGAGAGTTAGCGGGTGCAGAATTTTGGTGAGAGCTAGTGGGTGCAATATCTGGGTGAGAGTTAGTGGGTGCATTATTTGGGTGAGAGTTAGTGGGTGCAGTATTTGGGTGAGTGTTAGTGGGTGCAGTATTTGGGTGGGAGTTAGTGCGTGCAGTATTTCCGTGAGAGTTAGTGGGTGCAGTATTTGGGTGAGAGTTAGTGGGTGCAGTATTTGGATGAGAGTTAGCGGGTGCAGTATTTGGATGAGTGTTAGTGAGTGCAGTATTTGGGTGAGAGTTAGTGGGTGCAGTATTTGGGTGGGAGTTAGTGGGTGCAGTATTTGGGAGAGAGTTAGTGGGTGCTCTATTTGGGTGAGAGTTAGTGGGTGCATTATTAGGGAGAGAGTTAGTGGGTGCAATATTTGGGTGAGAGTTAGTGGGTGCAGTATTTGGGTGAGAGTTAGTGGGTACAGTATTTGGGTGAGAGTTAGTGGGTGCAGTATTTGGGTGAGAGTTAGTGGGATCAGTATTTCGGTGAGAGTTAGTGGGTGCAGTATTTGGTTGGGAGTTAGTGGGTGCAGTATTTGGGTGAGAGTTAGTGGGTGCAGTATTTGGGTGAGAGTTAGTGGGTGCAGTATTTGGGTGAGAGTTAGTGGGTGCAGTATTTGGGTGAGAGTAAAGTGGGTGCAGTATTTGGGTGAGAGTTAGAGGGATCAGTATTCGGGTGATAGTAAGAGGGTGCAGTATTTGGGTGGGAGTTAGTGGGTGCAGTATTTGGGTGAGAGTTAGTGGGTGCAGTATTTGGGTGAGAGTTAGTGGGTGCAGTATTTGGATGAGAGTTAGTGGGTGCAGTATTTGGATGAGTGTTAGCGGGTGCAGTATTTGGGTGAGAGTTAGCGGGTGTAGTATTTGGGTGGGAGTTAGTGGGTGCAGTATTTGGGTGAAAGTTAGTGGGTGCAGTATTTGGGTGAGAGTTAGTGGGTGCAGTATTTGGGTGAGATGAAGTGGGTGCAGTATGTGGTTGAGAATTAGTGGGTGCAGTATTTCGAAGAGACTTAGTGTGTACAGTATTTGGGTGAGGGTTAGTGGGTACAGTATTTAGGTGAGGGTTAGTGGGTGCAGTATTTGGGTGAGAGTTAGTGGGTGCAGTATTTGTGTGAGAGTTAGTGGGTGCAGTATTTGGGTGAGAGTTAGTGGGTGCAGTATTTGGGTGAGCGTTAGTGGGTGCAGTATTTGGATGAGAGTTAGTGGGTGCAGTATTTGGGTGAGGGTAAGTGGGTGCAGTATTTGGATGAGAGTTAGTGGGTGCAGTATTTGGGTGAGAGTTAGTGGGTGCAGTTTTTGGGTGAGGGTAAGTGGGTGCAGTATTTGGATGAGAGTTAGAAGGGTGCAGTATTTGGGTGAAAATTAGTGGGTGCAGTATTTGGGGGAGAGTTAGTGGGTACAGTATTTGGGTGAGAGTTAGTGGGTGCAGTATTTGGGTGAGAGTTAGTGGGTGCAGTATTTGGGTGGGAATTAGTGGGTGAAGTATTTGGGTGAGAGTTAGTGGGTGCAGTATTTGGGTGAGAGTTAGTGGGTGCAGTATTTGGGTGAGATCAAGTGGGTGCAGTATGTGGTTGAGAATTAGTGGGTGCAGTATTTGGGTGAGAGTTAGTGGGAACAGTATTTGGGAGAGGGTTAGTGGGTGCAGTATTTGGGTGAGGCTTAGTGGGTGCAGTATTTGGGTGAGAGTTAGCGGGTGCAGAATTTTGGTGAGAGCTAGTGGGTGCAATATCTGGGTGAGAGTTAGTGGGTGCATTATTTGGGTGAAAGTTAGTGGGTGCAGTATTTGGGTGAGTGTTAGTGGGTGCAGTATTTGGGTGGGAGTTAGTGGGTGCAGTATTTCGGTGAGAGTTAGTGGGTGCAGTATTTGGGTGAGAGTTAGTGGGTGCAGTATTTGGATGAGAGTTAGCGGGTGCAGTATTTGGATGAGTGTTAGTGGGTGCAGTATTCGGGTGAGAGTTAGTGAGTGCAGTATTTGGGTGGGAGTTAGTGGGTGCAGTATTTGGAGAGAGAGTTAGTGGGTGCTGTATTTGGGTGAGAGTTAGTGGGTGCAGTATTAGGGAGAGAGTTAGTGAGTGCAATATTTGAGTGAGATTTAGTGGGTGCAGTATTTGGGTGAGAGTTAGTGGGTGCAGTATTTGGGTGAGAGTTAGTGGGTGCAGTATTAGGGTGAGAGTTAGTGGGTGCAGTATTTGGATGAGAGTTATTGGGTTCAGTATTTCGGTGAGAGTTAGTGGGTGCAGTATTTGGTTGGGAGTTAGTGGGTGCAGTATTTGGGTGAGAGTTAGTGGGTGCAGTATTTGGGTGAGAGTTAGTGGGTGCAGTATTTGGGTGAGAGTTAGTGGGTGCAGTATTTGGGTGAGAGTTAGTGGGTGCAGTATTTGGGTGAGAGTTAGTGGGTGCAGTATTTGGGTGAGAGTTAGTGGGTGCAGTATTTGGGTGAGAGTTAGTGGGTGCAGTATTTGGGTGAGAGTTAGTGGGTGCAGTATTTGGGTGAGAGAAAGTGGGTGCAGTATTTGGGTGAGTGTTAGTGGGTGCAGTATTTGGGTGGGAGTTAGTGGGTGCAGTAGTTGGGTGAGAGTTAGTGGGTGCAGTATTTGGGTGAGAGTTAGTGGGTGCAGTATTTGGATGAGAGTTAGTGGGTGCAGTATTTGGATGACTGTTAGCGGGTGCAGTATTTGGGTGAGAGTTAGCGGGTGCAGTATTTGGGTGGGAGTTAGTGGGTGCAGTATTTGGGTGAGAGTTAGTGGGTGCAGGATTTGGGTGAGAGTTAGTGGGTGCAGTAATTGGGTAAGAGTTAGTGGGTGCAGTATTTGGGTGAGAATTAGTTGGTGCAGTATTTGGGTGAGAGTTAGTGGGTGCAGTATTTGGATGAGACATAGTGGGTGCAGTATTTAGGTGAGAGTCAGTGGGTGCAGTATTCTGAGAGAGTTAGTGGGAGCAGTATTCTGTGAGAGTTAGTGGGTGCAGTATTTTGGTGAAAGATAGTGGGTGCAGTATTTGGGAGGGAGTTAGTGGGTGCAGTATTTGGATGAGAGTTAGTGGGTGCAGTATTTGGGTGAGAGTTAGTGGGTGCAGTATTTGGATGAGAGTTTGTGGATGCAGTATTTGGGTGAGAGTTAGTGAATGCAGTATTTGGGTGAGTGTTAGTGGGTGCAGTATTTGGGTGGGAGTTAGTGGGTGCAGTATTTGGGTGGGAGTTAGTGGGCGCAGTATTTGGGTGAGAGTTAGTGGGTGCAGTATTTCGATGAGAGTTAGTGGGTGCAGTATTTGGGTGAGGGTAAGTGGGTGCAGTATTTGGATGAGAGTTAGAAGGGTGCAGTATTTGGGTGAAAATTAGTGGGTGCAGTATTTGGGGGAGAGTTAGTGGGTACAGTATTTGGGTGAGAGTTAGTGGGTGCATTATTTGGATGAGAGTTAGTGGGTGCAGTATTTGGGTGAGAGTTAGTGGGTGCAGTATTTGGATGAGAGTTTGTGGATGCAGTATTTGGGTGAGAGTTAGTGAATGCAGTATTTGGGTGAGAGTTAGTGGGTGCAGTGTTTGGGTGGGAGTTAGTGGGTGCAGTATTTGGGTGGGAGTTAGTGGGCGCAGTATTTGGGTGAGAGTTAGTGGGTGCAGTATTTCGATGAGAGTTAGTGGGTGCAGTATTTGGGTGAGGGTAAGTGGGTGCAGTATTTGGATGAGAGTTAGAAGGGTGCAGTATTTGGGTGAAAATTAGTGGGTGCAGTATTTGGGGGAGAGTTAGTGGGTACAGTATTTGGGTGAGAGTTAGTGGGTGCATTATTTGGATGAGAGTTAGTGGGTGCAGTATTTGGGTGAGAGTTAGTGGGTGCAGTATTTGGGTGAGAGTTAGTGGGTGCAGTATTTGGGTGAGAGTTAGTGGGTGCAGTATTTGGATGAGAGATAGTGGGTGCAGTATTTGGGTGAGAGTTAGTGGGTGCAGTATTTGGGTAAGGGTAAGTGGGTACAGTATTTGGAGGAGAGTTAGTGGGTGCAGTATTTGGGTGAGAGTTTGTGGGTGCAGTATTTGGGTGAGAGTTAGTGGGTGCAGTATTTGGGTGGGAATTAGTGGGTGAAGTATTTGGGTGAGAGTTAGTAGGTGCAATATTTGGGTGAGAGTTAGTGGGTGCAGTATTTGGGTGAGATCAAGTGGGTGCAGTATGTGGTTGAGAATTAGTGGGTGCAGTATTTGGGTGAGAGTTAGTGGGAACAGTATTTGTGAGAGGGTTAGTGGGTGCAGTATTTGGGTGAGGGTTCGTGGGTGCAATATTTGGGTGAGAGTTAGCGGGTGCAGAATTTTGGTGAGAGCTAGTGGGTGCAATATCTGGGTGAGAGTTAGTGGGTGCATTATTTGGGTGAGAGTTAGTGGGTGCAGTATTTGGGTGAGTGTTAGTGGGTGCAGTATTTGGGTGGGAGTTAGTGCGTGCAGTATTTCCGTGAGAGTTAGTGGGTGCAGTATTTGGGTGAGAGTTAGTGGGTGCAGTATTTGGATGAGAGTTAGCGGGTGCAGTATTTGGATGAGTGTTAGTGAGTGCAGTATTTGGGTGAGAGTTAGTGGGTGCAGTATTTGGGTGGGAGTTAGTGGGTGCAGTATTTGGGAGAGAGTTAGTGGGTGCTCTATTTGGGTGAGAGTTAGTGGGTGCATTATTAGGGAGAGAGTTAGTGGGTGCAATATTTGGGTGAGAGTTAGTGGGTGCAGTATTTGGGTGAGAGTTAGTGGGTACAGTATTTGGGTGAGAGTTAGTGGGTGCAGTATTTGGGTGAGAGTTAGTGGGATCAGTATTTCGGTGAGAGTTAGTGGGTGCAGTATTTGGTTGGGAGTTAGTGGGTGCAGTATTTGGGTGAGAGTTAGTGGGTGCAGTATTTGGGTGAGAGTTAGTGGGTGCAGTATTTGGGTGAGAGTTAGTGGGTGCAGTATTTGGGTGAGAGTAAAGTGGGTGCAGTATTTGGGTGAGAGTTAGAGGGATCAGTATTCGGGTGATAGTAAGAGGGTGCAGTATTTGGGTGGGAGTTAGTGGGTGCAGTATTTGGGTGAGAGTTAGTGGGTGCAGTATTTGGGTGAGAGTTAGTGGGTGCAGTATTTGGATGAGAGTTAGTGGGTGCAGTATTTGGATGAGTGTTAGCGGGTGCAGTATTTGGGTGAGAGTTAGCGGGTGTAGTATTTGGGTGGGAGTTAGTGGGTGCAGTATTTGGGTGAAAGTTAGTGGGTGCAGTATTTGGGTGAGAGTTAGTGGGTGCAGTATTTGGGTGAGATGAAGTGGGTGCAGTATGTGGTTGAGAATTAGTGGGTGCAGTATTTCGAAGAGACTTAGTGTGTACAGTATTTGGGTGAGGGTTAGTGGGTACAGTATTTAGGTGAGGGTTAGTGGGTGCAGTATTTGGGTGAGAGTTAGTGGGTGCAGTATTTGTGTGAGAGTTAGTGGGTGCAGTATTTGGGTGAGAGTTAGTGGGTGCAGTATTTGGGTGAGCGTTAGTGGGTGCAGTATTTGGATGAGAGTTAGTGGGTGCAGTATTTGGGTGAGGGTAAGTGGGTGCAGTATTTGGATGAGAGTTAGTGGGTGCAGTATTTGGGTGAGAGTTAGTGGGTGCAGTTTTTGGGTGAGGGTAAGTGGGTGCAGTATTTGGATGAGAGTTAGAAGGGTGCAGTATTTGGGTGAAAATTAGTGGGTGCAGTATTTGGGGGAGAGTTAGTGGGTACAGTATTTGGGTGAGAGTTAGTGGGTGCATTATTTGGATGAGAGTTAGGGGGTGCAGTATTTGGGTGAGAGTTAGTGGGTGCAGTATTTGGGTGAGAGTTAGTGGGTGCAGTATTTGGGTGAGAGTTAGTGGGTGCAGTATTTGGATGAGAGTTAGCGGGTGCAGTATTTGGATGAGTGTTAGTGAGTGCAGTATTTGGGTGAGAGTTAGTGGGTGCAGTATTTGGGTGGGAGTTAGTGGGTGCAGTATTTGGGAGAGAGTTAGTGGGTGCTGTATTTGGGTGAGAGTTAGTGGGTGCAGTATTAGGGAGAGAGTTAGTGGGTGCAATATTTGGGTGAGAGTTAGTGGGTGCAGGATTTGGGTGAGAGTTAGTGGGTGCAGTATTTGGGTGAGAGTTAGAGGGATCAGTATTTGGGTGATAGTAAGTGGGTGCAGTATTTGGGTGAGTGTTAGTGGGTGCAGTATTTGGGTGGGAGTTAGTGCGTGCAGTATTTGGGTGAGAGTTAGTGGGTGCAGTATTTTGGTGAGAGTTAGTGGGTGCAGTATTTGGATGAGAGTTAGCGGGTGCAGTATTTGGATGAGTGTTAGTGGGTGCAGTATTTGGGTGAGAGTTAGTGGGTGCAGTATTTGGGTGGGAGTTAGTGGGTGCAGTATTTGGGAGAGAGTTAGTGGGTGCTGTATTTGGATGAGAGTTAGTGGGTGCAGTATTAGGGAGAGAGTTAGTGGGTGCAATATTTGGGTGAGAGTTAGTGGGTGCAGTATTTGGGTGAGAGTTAGTGGGCGCAGTATTTGGGTGAGAGTTAGAGGGATCAGTATTTGGGTGACAGTAAGTGGGTGCAGTATTTGGGTGAGTGTTAGTGGGTGCAGTATTTGGGTGGGAGTTAGTGGGTGCAGTATTTGGGTGAGAGTTAGTGGGTTCAGTATTTGGGTGAGAGTTAGTGGGTGCAGTATTTGGATGAGAGTTAGTGGGTGCAGTATTTGGATGAGTGCTAGCGGGTGCAGTATTTGGGTGAGAGTTAGCGGGTGCAGTATTTGGGTGGGAGTTAGTGGGTGCATTATTTGGGTGAGAGTTAGTGGGTGCAGGATTTGGGTGAGAGTTAGTGGGTGCAGTATTTGGGTAAGAGTTAGTGGGTGCAGTATTTGGGTGAGAATTAGTGGGTGCAGTATTTGGGTGAGAGTTAGTGGGTGCAGTATTAGGATGAGACTTAGTGGGTGCAGTATTTGGGTGAGAGTTAGTGGGTGTAGTATTCTGTGAGAGTTAGTGGGAGCAGTATTCTGTGAGTGTTAGTGGGTGCAGTATTTGGGTGAGAGTTAGTGGGTGCAGTATTTGGGTGAGAGTTAGTGGGTGCAGTATTTGGGTGAGAGTTAGTGGGTGCAATATTTGGGTGAGAGTTAGTGGGTGCAGTATTTGGGTGAGATCAAGTGGGTGCAGTATGTGGTTGAGAATTAGTGGGTGCAGTATTTGGGTGAGAATTAGTGGGAACAGTATTTGTGAGAGGGTTAGTGGATGCAGTATTTGGGTGAGGGTTAGTGGGTGCAGTATTTGGGTGAGAGTTAGCGGGTGCAGAATTTTGGTGAGAGCTAGTGGGTGCAATATCTGGGTGAGAGTTAGTGGGGGCATTATTTGGGTGAGAGGTAGTGGGTGCAGTAAATGGGTGAGTGTTAGTGGGTGCAGTATTTGGGTGGGAGTTCGTGGGTGCAGTATTTCCGTGAGAGTTAGTGGGTGCAGTATTTGGGTGAGAGTTAGTGGGTGCAGTATTTGGATGAGAGTTAGCGGGTGCAGTATTTGGATGAGTGTTAGTGGGTGCAGTATTTGGGTGAGAGTTAGTGGGTGCAGTATTTGGGTGGGAGTTAGTGGGTGCAGTATTTGGGAGAGAGTTAGTGGGTGCTGTATTTGGGTGAGAGTTAGTGGGTGCAGTATTAGGGAGAGAGTTAGTGGGTGCAATATTTGGGTGAGAGTTAGTGGGTGCAGTATTTGGGTGAGAGTTAGTGGGTGCAGGATTTGGGTGAGAGTTAGTGGGTGCAGTATTTGGGTAAGAGTTAGTGGGTGCAGTATTTGGGTGAGAATTAGTGGGTGCAGTTTTTGGGTGAGAGTTAGTGGGTGCAGTATTTGGGTGAGAGTTAGTGGGTGCAGGATTTGGGTGAGAGTTAATGGGTGCAGTATTTGGGTGGGAATTGGTGGGTGAAGTATTTGGGTGAGAGTTAGTGGGTGCAATATTTGGGTGAGAGTTTTTGGGTGCAGTATTTGGGTGAGATCAAGTGGGTGCAGTATGGGTGAGAGTTAGCGGGTGCAGAATTTTGGTGAGAGCTAGTGGGTGCAATATCTGGGTGAGAGTTAGTGGGTGCATTATTTGGGTGAGAGTTAGTGGGTGCAGTATTTGGGTGAGTGTTAGTGGGTGCAGTATTTGGGTGGGAGTTAGTGCATGCAGTATTTCCGTGAGAGTTAGTGGGTGCAGTATTTGGGTGAGAGTTAGTGGGTGCAGTATTTGGATGAGAGTTAGCGGGTGCAGTATTTGGATGAGTGTTAGTGGGTGCCGTATTTCGGTGAGAGTTAGTGGGTGCAGTATTTGGGTGGGAGTTAGTGGGTGCAGTATTTGGGAGAGAGTTAGTGGGTGCTCTATTTGGGTGAGAGTTAGTGGGTGCATTATTAGGGAGAGAGTTAGTGGGTGCAATATTTGGGTGAGAGTTAGTGGGTGCAGTATTTGGGTGAGAGTTAGTGGGTGCAGTATTTGGGTGAGAGTTAGTGGGTGCAGTATTTGGGTGAGAGTTAGTGGGATCAGTATTTCGGTGAGAGTTAGTGGGTGCAGTATTTGGTTGGGAGTTAGTGGCTGCAGTATTTGGGTGAGAGTTAGTGGGTGCAGTATTTGGGTGAGAGTTAGTGGGTGCAGTATTTGGGTGAGAGTTAGTGGGTGCAGTATTTGGGTGAGAGTAAAGTGGGTGCAGTATTTGGGTGAGAGTTAGAGGGATCAGTATTCGGGTGATAGTAAGAGGGTGCAGTATTTGGGTGGGAGTTAGTGGGTGCAGTATTTGGGTGAGAGTTAGTGGGTGCAGTATTTGGGTGAGAGTTAGTGGGTGCAGTATTTGGATGAGAGTTAGTGGGTGCAGTATTTGGATGAGTGTTAGCGGGTGCAGTATTTGGGTGAGAGTTAGCGGGTGTAGTATTTGGGTGGGAGTTAGTGGGTGCAGTATTTGGGTGAAAGTTAGTGGGTGCAGTATTTGGGTGAGAGTTAGTGGGTGCAGTATTTGGGTGAGATGAAGTGGGTGCAGTATGTGGTTGAGAATTAGTGGGTGCAGTATTTCGAAGAGACTTAGTGTGTACAGTATTTGGGTGAGGGTTAGTGGGTACAGTATTTAGGTGAGGGTTAGTGGGTGCAGTATTTGGGTGAGAGTTAGTGGGTGCAGTATTTGTGTGAGAGTTAGTGGGTGCAGTATTTGGGTGAGAGTTAGTGGGTGCAGTATTTGGGTGAGCGTTAGTGGGTGCAGTATTTGGATGAGAGTTAGTGGGTGCAGTATTTGGGTGAGGGTAAGTGGGTGCAGTATTTGGATGAGAGTTAGTGGGTGCAGTATTTGGGTGAGAGTTAGTGGGTGCAGTTTTTGGGTGAGGGTAAGTGGGTGCAGTATTTGGATGAGAGTTAGAAGGGTGCAGTATTTGGGTGAAAATTAGTGGGTGCAGTATTTGGGGGAGAGTTAGTGGGTACAGTATTTGGGTGAGAGTTAGTGGGTGCATTATTTGGATGAGAGTTAGGGGGTGCAGTATTTGGGTGAGAGTTAGTGGGTGCAGTATTTGGGTGAGAGTTAGTGGGTGCAGTATTTGGGTGAGAGTTAGTGGGTGCAGTATTTGCATGAGAGATAGTGGGTGCAGTATTTGGGTGAGAGTTAGTGGGTGCAGTATTTGGGTAAGGGTAAGTGGGTGCAGTATTTGGATGAGAGTTAGTGGGTGCAGTATTTGGGTGAGAGTTTGTGGGTGCAGTATTTGGGTGAGAGTTAGTGGGTGCAGTATTTGGGTGGGAATTAGTGGGTGAAGTATTTGGGTGAGAGTTAGTGGGTGCAATATTTGGGTGAGAGTTAGAGGGTGCAGTATTTGGGTGAGATCAAGTGGGTGCAGTATGTGGTTGAGAATTAGGGGGTGCAGTATTTGGGTGAGAGTTAGTGGGAACAGTATTTGTGAGAGGGTTAGTGTGTGCAGTATTTGGGTGAGGGTTAGTGGGTGCAGTATTTGGGTGAGAGTTAGCGGGTGCAGAATTTTGGTGAGAGCTAGTGGGTGCAATATCTGGGTGAGAGTTAGTGGGTGCATTATTTGGGTGAGAGTTAGTGGGTGCAGTATTTGGGTGAGTGTTAGTGGGTGCAGTATTTGGGTGGGAGTTAGTGCGTGCAGTATTTCCGTGAAAGTTAGTGGGTGCAGTATTAGGGAGAGAGTTAGTGGGTGCAATATTTGGGTGAGAGTTAGTGGGTGCAGTATTTGGGTGAGAGTTAGTGGGTGCAGTATTTGGGTGGGAGTTAGTGGGTGCAGTATTTGGGTGAGAGTTAGTGGGTTCAGTATTTCGGTGAGAGTTAGTGGGTGCAGTATTTGGTTGGGAGTTAGTGGGTGCAGTATTTGGGTGAGAGTTAGTGGGTGCAGTATTAGGGTGAGAGTTAGTGGGTGCAGTATTTGGGTGAGAGTTAGTGGGTGCAGTATTTGGGTGAGAGTTAGAGGGATCAGTATTCGGGTGATAGTAAGTGGGTGCAGTACTTGGGTGGGAGTTAGTGGGTGCAGTATTTGGGTGAGAGTTAGTGGGTGCAGTATTTGGGTGAGAGTTAGTGGGTGCAGTATTTGGATGAGAGTTAGTGGGTGCAGTATTTGGATGAGTGTTAGCGGGTGCAGTATTTGGGTGAGAGTTAGCGGGTGCAGTATTTGGGTGGGAGTTAGTGGGTGCAGTATTTGGGTGAAAGTTAGTGGGTGCAGTATTTGGGTGAGAGTTAGTGGGTGCAGTATTTGGGTGAGATGAAGTGGGTGCAGTATGTGGTTGAGAATTAGTGGGTGCAGTATTTCGAAGAGAGTTAGTGTGTACAGTATTTGGGTGAGGGTTAGTGGGTACAGTATTTAGGTGAGGGTTAGTGGGTGCAGATTTGGGTGAGAGTTAGTGGGTGCAGTATTTGTGTGAGAGTTAGTGGGTGCAGTATTTGGGTGAGAGTTAGTGGGTGCAGTATTTGGGTGAGCGTTAGTGGGTGCAGTATTTGGATGAGAGTTAGTGGGTGCAGTATTTGGGTGAGGGTAAGTGGGTGCAGTATTTGGATGAGAGTAAGTGGGTGCAGTATTTGGGTGAGAGTTAGGGGGTGCAGTATTTGGGTGAGGGTAAGTGGGTGCAGTATTTGGATGAGAGTTAGAAGGGTGCAGTATTTGGGTGAAAATTAGTGGGTGCAGTATTTGGGGGAGAGTTAGTGGGTACAGTATTTGGGTGAGAGTTAGTGAGTGCATTATTTGGATGAGAGTTAGTGGGTGCAGTATTTGGGTGAGAGTTAGTGGGTGCAGTATTTGGGTGAGAGTTAGTGGGTGCAGTATTTGGGTGAGAGTTATTGGGTGCAGTATTTGGATGAGAGATAGTGGGTGCAGTATTTGGGTGAGAGTTAGTGGGTGCAGTATTTGGGTAAGGGTAAGTGGGTGCAGTATTTGGATGAGAGTTAGTGGGTGCAGTATTTGGGTGAGAGTTTGTGGGTGCAGTATTTGGGTGAGAGTTAGTGGGTTCAGTATTTGGGTGGGAATTAGTGGGTGAAGTATATGGGTGAGAGTTAGTGGGTGCAATATTTCGGTGAGAGTTAGTGGGTGCAGTATTTGGGTGAGATCAAGTGGGTGCAGTATGTGGTTGAGAATTAGTGGGTGCAGTATTTGGGTGAGAGTTAGTGGGAACAGTATTTGTGAGAGGGTTAGTGGGTGCAGTATTTGGGTGAGGGTTAGTGGGTGCAGTATTTGGGTGAGAGTTAGCGGGTGCAGAATTTTGGTGAGAGCTAGTGGGTGCAATATCTGGGTGAGAGTTAGTGGGTGCATTATTTGGGTGAGAGTTAGTGGGTGCAGTATTTGGGTGAGTGTTAGTGGGTGCAGTATTTGGGTGGGAGTTAGTGCGTGCAGTATTTCCGTGAGAGTTAGTGGGAGCAGTATTTGGGTGAGAGTTAGTGGGTGCAGCATTTGGATGAGAGTTAGCGGGTGCAGTATTTGGATGAGTATTAGTGGGTGCAGTATTTGGGTGAGAGTTAGTGGGTGCAGTATTTGGGTGGGAGTTAGTGGGTGCAGTATTTGGGAGAGAGTTAGTGGGTACTGTATTTGCGTGAGAGTTAGTGGGTGCAGTATTAGGGAGAGAGTTAGTGGGTGTAATATTTGGGTGAGAGTTAGTGGGTGCAGTATTTGGGTGAGAGTTAGTGGGTGCAGTATTTGGGTGAGAGTTAGAGGGATCAGTATTTGGGTGATAGTAAGTGGGTGCAGTAGTTGGGTGAGTGTTAATGGGTGCAGTATTTGGGTGAGAGTTAGAGGGATCAGTATTTGGGTGATAGTAAGTGGGTGCAGTATTTGGGTGAGTGTTAGTGGTTCAGTATTTGGGTGGGAGTTAGTGGGTGCAGTATTTGGGTGAGAGTTAGTGGGTGCAGTATTTGGGTGAGAGTGAGTGGGTGCAGTATTTGGATGAGAGTTAGTGGGTGCAGTATTTGGATGAGTGTTAGTGGGTGCAGTATTTGGGTGAGAGTTAGCGGGTGCAGTATTTGGGTGGGAGTTAGTGGGTGCAGTATTTGGGTGAGAGTTAGTGGGTGCAGGATTTGGGTGAGAGTTAGTGGGTGCAGTATTTGGGTAAGAGTTAGTGGGTGCAGTATTTGGGTGAGATCAAGTGGGTGCAGTATTTGGGTGAGAGTTAGCGGGTGCAGTATTTGGGTGGGAGTTAGTGGGTGCAGTATTTGGGTGGGAGTTAGTGGGTGCAGTATTTGGGTGAGAGTTAGTGGGTGCAGGATTTGGGTGAGAGTTAGTGGGTGCAGTATTTGGGTGAGATCAAGTGGGTGCAGTATGTGGTTGAGAATTAGTGGGTGCAGTATTTGGGTGAGAGTTAGTGGGTGCAGTATTTGGATGAGAGTTAACGGGTGCAGTATTTGGATGAGTGTTAGTGGGTGCAGTATATGGGTGAGAGTTAGTGGGTGCAGTATTTGGGTGGGAGTTAGTGGGTGCAGTATTTGGGAGAGAGTGAGTGGGTTCTGTATTTGGGTGAGAGTTAGTGGGTGCAGAATTAGGGAGAGAGTTAGTGGGTGCAATATTTGCGCGAGAGTTAGTGGGTGCAGTATTTGGGTGAGAGTTAGTGGGTGCAGTATTTGGGTGAGAGTTAGTGGGTTCAAGATTTGGGTGAGAGTTAGTGGGTGCAGTATTTGGGTAAGAGTTAGTGGGTGCAGTATTTGGGTGAGAATTAGTGGGTGCAGTATTTGGGTGAGAGTTAGTGGGTGCAGTATTTGGGTGAGAGTTAGTGGGTGCAGGATTTGGGTGAGAGTTAGTGGGTGCAGTACTTGGGTAAGAGTTAGTGGGTGCAGTATTTGGGTGAGAATTAGTGGGTGCAGTATTTGGGTGAGAGTTAGTGGGTGCAGTATTTGGATGAGACTTAGTGGGTGCAGTATTTAGGTGAGAGTTAGTGGGTGCAGTATTCTCAGAAAGTTAGTGGGAGCAGTATTCTGTGAGAGTTAGTGGGTGCAGTATTCCGGTGAAAGTTAGTGGGTGCAGTATTTGGGAGGGAGTTAGTGGGTGCAGTATTTGGGTGACAGTTAGTGGGTGCAGTATTTGGGTGAGAGTTAGTGGGTGCAGTATTTGGATGAGAGTTTGTGGATACAGTATTTGGGTGAGAGTTAGTGGGTGCAGTATTTGGGTGAGAGTTAGTGTGTGCAGTATTTGGGTGGGAGTTAGCAGGTGCAGTATTTGGGTGGGAGTTAGTGGGTGCAGTATTTGGGTGAAAGTTAGTGGGTGCAGTATTTGGGTGAGAGTTAGTGGGTGCAGTATTTGGGTGAGATGAAGTGGGTGCAGTATGTGGTTGAGAATTAGTGGGTGCAGTATTTCGAAGAGAGTTAGTGTGTACAGTATTTGGGTGGGGGTTAGTGGGTACAGTATTTAGGTGAGGGTTAGTGGGTGCAGTATTTGGGTGAGAGTTAGTGGGTGCAGTATTTGTGTGAGAGTTAGTGGGTGCAGTATTTGGGTGAGAGTTAGTGGGTGCAGTATTTGGGTGAGCGTTAGTGGGTGCAGTATTTGGATGAGAGTTAGTGGGTGCAGTATTTGGGTGAGGGTAAGTGGGTGCAGTATTTGGATGAGAGTTAGTGGGTGCAGTATTTGGGTGAGAGTTAGTGGGTGCAGTATTTGGGTGAGGGTAAGTGGGTGCAGTATTTGGATGAGAGTTAGAAGGGTGCAGTATTTGGGTGAAAATTAGTGGGTGCAGTATTTGGGGGAGAGTTAGTGGGTACAGTATTTGGGTGAGAGTTAGTGGGTGCATTATTTGGATGAGAGTTAGTGGGTGCAGTATTTGGGTGAGAGTTAGTGGGTGCAGTATTTGGGTGAGAGTTAGTGGGTGCAGTATATGGGTGAGAGTTAGTGGGTGCAGTATTTGCATGAGAGATAGTGGGTGCAGTATTTGGGTGAGAGTTAGTGGGTGCAGTATTTGGGTAAGGGTAAGTGGGTGCAGTATTTGGATGAGAGTTAGTGGGTGCAGTATTTGGGTGAGAGTTTGTGGGTGCAGTATTTGGGTGAGAGTTAGTGGGTGCAGTATTTGGGTGGGAATTAGTGGGTGACGTATTTGGGTGAGAGTTAGTGGGTGCAATATTTGGGTGAGAGTTAGTGGGTGCAGTATTTGGGTGGGATCAAGTGGGTGCAGTATGTGGTTGAGAATTAGTGGGTGCAGTATTTGGGTGAGAGTTAGTGGGAACAGTATTTGTGAGAGGGTTAGTGGGTGCAGTATTTGGGTGAGGGTTAGTGGGTGCAGTATTTGGGTGAGAGTTAGCGGGTGCAGAATTTTGGTGAGAGCAAGTGGGTGCAATATCTGGGTGAGAGTTAGTGGGTGCATTATTTGGGTGAGAGTTAGTGGGTGCTGTATTTGGGTGAGTGTTAGTGGGTGCAGTATTTGGGTGGGAGTTAGTGCGTGCAGTATTTCCGTGAAAGTTAGTGGGTGCAGTATTAGGGAGAGAGTTAGTGGGTGCAATATTTGGGTGAGAGTTAGTGGGTGCAGTATTTGGGTGAGAGTTAGTGGGTGCAGTATTTGGGTGAGAGTTAGTGGGTGCAGTATTTGGGTGAGAGTTAGTGGGTTCAGTATTTCGGTGAGAGTTATTGGGTGCAGTATTTGGTTGGGAGTTAGCGGGTGCGGTATTTGGGTGAGAGTTAGTGGGTGCAGTATGTGGGTGAGAGTTAGTGGGTGCAGTATTTGGGTGAGAGTTAGTGGGTGCAGTATTTGGGTGAGAGTTAGAGGGATCAGTATTCGGGTGATAGTAAGTGGGTGAAGTATTTGCGTGGGAGTTAGTGGGTGCAGTATTTGGGTGAGAGTTAGTGGGTGCAGTATTTGGGTGAGAGTTAGTGGGTGCAGTATTTGGATGAGAGTTAGTGGGTGCAGTATTTGGATGAGTGTTAGCGGGTGCAGTATTTGGGTGAGAGTTAGCGGGTGCAGTATTTGGGTGGGAGTTAGTGGGTGCAGTATTTGGGTGAAAGTTAGTGGGTGCAGTATTTGGGTGAGAGTTAGTGGGTGCAGTATTTGGGTGAGATGAAGTGGGTGCAGTATGTGGTTGAGAATTAGTGGGTGCAGTATTTCGAAGAGAGTTAGTGTGTACAGTATTTGGGTGAGGGTTAGTGGGTACAGTATTTAGGTGAGGGTTAGTGGGTGTAGATTTGGGTGAGAGTTAGTGGGTGCAGTATTTGTGTGAGAGTTAGTGGGTGCAGTATTTGGATGAGAGTTAGTGGGTGCAGTATTTGGGTGAGGGTAAGTGGGTGCAGTATTTGGATGAGAGTTAGTGGGTGCAGTATTTGGGTGAGAGTTAGTGGGTGCAGTATTTGGGTGAGGGTAAGTGGGTGCAGTATTTGGATGAGAGTTAGAAGGGTGCAGTATTTGGGTGAAAATTAGTGGGTGCAGTATTTGGGGGAGAGTTAGTGGGTACAGTATTTGGGTGAGAGTTAGTGGGTGCATTATTTGGATGAGAGTTAGTGGGTGCAGTATTTGGGTGAGAGTTAGTGGGTGCAGTATTTGGGCGAGAGTTAGTGGGTGCAGTATTTGGATGAGAGTTAGTGGGTGCAGTATTTGGATGAGAGATAGTGGGTGCAGTATTTGGGTGAGAGTTAGTGGGTGCAGTATTTGGGTAAGGGTAAGTGGGTGCAGTATTTGGATGAGAGTTAGTGGGTGCAGTATTTGGGTGAGAGTTTGTGGGTGCAGTATTTGGGTAAGACTTAGTGGGTTCAGTATTTGGGTGGGAATTAGTGGGTGAAGTATATGGGTGAGAGTTAGTGGGTGCAATATTTGGGTGAGAGTTAGTGGGTGCAGTATTTGGGTGAGATCAAGTGGGTGCAGTATGTGGTTGAGAATTAGTGGGTGCAGTATTTGGGTGAGAGTTAGTGGGAAAAGTATTTGTGAGAGGGTTAGTGGGTGCAGTATTTGGGTGAGGGTTAGTGGGTGCAGTATTTGGGTGAGAGTTAGCGGGTGCAGAATTTTGGTGAGAGCTAGTGGGTGCAATATCTGGGTGAGAGTTAGTAGGTGCATTATTTGGGTGAGAGTTAGTTGGTGCAGTATTTGGGTAAGTGTTAGTGGGTGCAGTATTTGGGTGGGAGTTAGTGCGTACAGTATTTCCGTGAGAGTTAGTGGGAGCAGTATTTGGGTGGGAGTTAGTGGGTGCAGTATTTGGGAGAGAGTTAGTGGGTGCTGTATTTGGGTGAGAGTTAGTGGGTGCAGTATTAGGGAGAGAGTTAGTGGGTGTAATATTTGGGTGAGAGTTAGTGGGTGCAGTATTTGGGTGAGAGTTAGTGGGTGCAGTATTTGGGTGAGAGTTAGAGGGATCAGTATTTGGGTGATAGTAAGTGGGTGCAGTATTTGGGTGAGTGTTAGTGGGTGCAGTATTTGGGTGGGAGTTAGTGCGTGCAGTATTTCCGTGAGAGTTAGTGGGTGCAGTATTTGGGTGAGAGTTAGTGGGTGCAGTATTTGGATGAGAGTTAGCGGGTGCAGTATTTGGATGAGTGTTAGTGGGTGCAGTATTTGGGTGAGAGTTAGTGGGTGCAGTATTTGGGTGGGAGTTAGTGGGTGCAGTATTTGGGAGAGAGTTAGTGGGTGCTGTATTTGGATGAGAGTTAGTGGGTGCAGTATTAGGGAGAGAGTTAGTGGGTGCAATATATGGGTGAGAGTTAGTGGGTGCAGTATTTGGGTGAGAGTTAGTGGGTGCAGTATTTGGGTGAGAGTTAGAGGGATCAGTATCTGGGTGATAGTAAGTGGGTGCAGTATTTGGGTGAGTGTTAGTGGTTCAGTATTTGGGTGGGAGTTAGTGGGTGCAGTATTTGGGTGAGAGTTAGTGGGTGCAGTATTTGGGTGAGAGTTAGTGGGTGCAGTATTTGGATGAGAGTTAGCGGGTGCAGTATTTGGATGAGTGTTAGTGGGTGCAGTATTTGGGTGAGAGTTAGCGGGTGCATTATTTGGGTGGGAGTTAGTGGGTGCAGTATTTGGGTGAGAGTTAGTGGGTGCAGGATTTGGGTGAGAGTTAGTGGGTGCAGTATTTGGGTAAGAGTTAGTGGGTGCAGTATTTGGGTGAGAATTAGTGGGTGCAGTATTTGGGTGAGAGTTAGTGGGTGCAGTATTTGGATGAGACTTAGTGGGTGCAGTATTTGGGTGAGAGTTAGTGGGTGTAGTATTCTGTGAGAGTTAGTGGGAGCAGTTTTCTGTGAGTGTTAGTGGGTGCAGTATTTCGGTGAGAGTTAGTGGGTGCAGTATTTGGGTGAGAGTTAGTGGGTGCAGTATTTGGGGGAGAGTTAGTGGGTACAGTATTTGGGTGAGAGTTAGTGGGTGCATTATTTGGATGAGAGTTAGTGGGTGCAGTATTTGGGTGAGAGTTAGTGGGTGCAGTATTTGGGCGAGAGTTAGTGGGTGCAGTATTTGGATGAGAGTTAGTGGGTGCAGTATTTGGATGAGAGATAGTGGGTGCAGTATTTTGGTGAGAGTTAGTGGGTGCAGTATTTGGGTAAGGGTAAGTGGGTGCAGTATTTGGATGAGAGTTAGTGGGTGCAGTATTTGGGTGAGAGTTTGTGGGTGCAGTATTTGGGTAAGACTTAGTGGGTTCAGTATTTGGGTGGGAATTAGTGGGTGAAGTATATGGGTGAGAGTTAGTGGGTGCAATATTTGGGTGAGAGTTAGTGGGTGCAGTATTTGGGTGAGATCAAGTGGGTGCAGTATGTGGTTGAGAATTAGTGGGTGCAGTATTTGGGTGAGAGTTAGTGGGAAAAGTATTTGTGAGAGGGTTAGTGGGTGCAGTATTTGGGTGAGGGTTAGTGGGTGCAGTATTTGGGTGAGAGTTAGCGGGTGCAGAATTTTGGTGAGAGCAAGTGGGTGCAATATCTGGGTGAGAGTTAGTGGGTGCATTATTTGGGTGAGAGTTAGTTGGTGCAGTATTTGGGTGAGTGTTAGTGGGTGCAGTATTTGGGTGGGAGTTAGTGCGTACAGCATTTCCGTGAGAGTTAGTGGGAGCAGTATTTGGGTGGGAGTTAGTGGGTGCAGTATTTGGGAGAGAGTTAGTGGGTGCTGTATTTGGGTGAGAGTTAGTGGGTGCAGTATTAGGGAGAGAGTTAGTGGGTGTAATATTTGGGTGAGAGTTAGTGGGTGCAGTATTTGGGTGAGAGTTAGTGGGTGCAGTATTTGGGTGAGAGTTAGAGGGATCAGCATTTGGGTGATAGTAAGTGGGTGAAGTATTTGGGTGAGTGTTAGTGGGTGCAGTATTTGGGTGGGAGTTAGTGCGTGCAGTATTTCCGTGAGAGTTAGTGGGTGCAGTATTTGGGTGAGAGTTAGTGGGTGCAGTATTTGGATGAGAGTTAGCGGGTGCAGTATTTGGATGAGTGTTAGTGGGTGCAGTATTTGGGTGAGAGTTAGTGGGTGCAGTATTTGGGTGGGAGTTAGTGGGTGCAGTATTTGGGAGAGAGTTAGTGGGTGCTGTATTTGGATGAGAGTTAGTGGGTGCAGTATTAGGGAGAGAGTTAGTGGGTGCAATATATGGGTGAGAGTTAGTGGGTGCAGTATTTGGGTGAGAGTTAGTGGGTGCAGTATTTGGGTGAGAGTTAGAGGGATCAGTATCTGGGTGATAGTAAGTGGGTGCAGTATTTGGGTGAGTGTTAGTGGTTCAGTATTTGGGTGGGAGTTAGTGGGTGCAGTATTTGGGTGAGAGTTAGTGGGTGCAGTATTTGGGTGAGAGTTAGTGGGTGCAGTATTTGGATGAGTGTTAGCGGGTGCAGTATTTGGATGAGTGTTAGTGGGTGCAGTATTTGGGTGAGAGTTAGCGGGTGCATTATTTGGGTGGGAGTTAGTGGGTGCAGTATTTGGGTGAGAGTTAGTGGGTGCAGGATTTGGGTGAGAGTTAGTGGGTGCAGTATTTGGGTGAGATCAAGTGGGTGCAGTATGTGGTTGAGAATTAGTGGGTGCAGTATTTGGGTGAGAGTTAGTGGGTGCAGTATTTGGGTGAGTGTTAGTGGGTGCAATATTTGGGTGAGAGTTAGTGGGTGCAGTATTTGGGTGAGATCAAGTGGGTGCAGTATGTGGTTGAGAATTAGTGGGTGCAGTATTTGGGTGAGAGTTAGTGGGAACAGTATTTGTGAGAGGGTTAGTGGGTGCAGTATTTGGGTGAGGGTTAGGGGGTGCAGTATTTGGGTGAGAGTTAGCGGGTGCAGAATTTTGGTGAGAGCTAGTGGGTGCAATATCTGGGTGAGAGTTAGTGGGGGCATTATTTGGGTGAGAGTTAGTGGGTGCAGTATTTGGGTGAGTGTTAGTGGGTGCAGTATTTGGGTGGGAGTTAGTGGGTGCATTATTTCCGTGAGAGTTAGTGGGTGCAGTATTTGGGTGAGAGTTAGTGGGTGCAGTATTTGGATGAGAGTTAGCGGGTGCAGTATTTGGATGAGTGTTAGTGGGTGCAGTATTTGGGTGAGAGTTAATGGGTGCAGTATTTGGGTGGGAGTTAGTGGGTGCAGTATTTGGGAGAGAGTTAGTGGGTGCTGTATTTGGGTGAGAGTTAGTGGGTGCAGTATTTGGGAGAGAGTTAGTGGGTGCAATATTTGGGTGAGAGTTAGTAGGTGCAGTATTTGGGTGAGAGTTAGTGGGTGCAGTATTTGGGTGAGAGTTAGTGGGTTCAGGATTTGGGTGAGAGTTAGTGGGTGCAGTATTTGGGTAAGAGTTAGTGGGTGCAGTATTTGGGTCAGAATTAGTGGGTGCAGTATTTGGGTGAGAGTTAGTGGGTGCAGTATTTGGGTGAGAGTTAGTGGGTGCAGGATTTGGGTGAGAGTTAGTGGGTGCAGTATTTGGGTAAGAGTTAGTGGGTGCAGTATTTGGGTGAGAATTAGTGGGTGCAGTATTTGGGTGAGAGTTAGTGGGTGCAGTATTTGGATGAGACTTAGTGGGTGCAGTATTTAGGTGAGAGTTAGTGGGTGCAGTATTCTCAGAGAGTTAGTGGGAGCAGTATTCTGTGAGAGTTAGTGGGTGCAGTATTCCGGTGAAAGTTAGTGGGTGCAGTATTTGGGAGGGACTTAGTGGGTGCAGTATTTGGGTGAGAGTTAGTGGGTGCAGTATTTGGGTGAGAGTTAGTGGGTGCAGTATTTGGATGAGAGTTTGTGGATGCAGTATTTAGGTGAGAGTTAGTGGGTGCAGTATTTGGGTGAGAGTTAGTGGGTGCAGTATTTGGGTGGGAGTTAGTGGGTGCAGTATTTGGGTGGGAGTTAGTGGGTGCAGTATTTGGGTGAAAGTTAGTGGGTGCAGTATTTGGGTGAGAGTTAGTGGGTGCAGTATTTGGGTGAGATGAAGTGGGTGCAGTATGTGGTTGAGAATTAGTGGGTGCACTATTTCGAAGAGAGTTAGTGTGTACAGTATTTGGGTGAGGGTTAGTGGGTACAGTATTTAGGTGAGGGTTAGTGGGTGCAGTATTTGGGTGAGAGTTAGTGGTGGCAGTATTTGGGTGAGAGTTAGTGGGTGCAGTATTTGGGTGAGAGTTAGTGGGTGCAGTATTTGGGTGAGCGTTAGTGGGTGCAGTATTTGGATGAGAGTTAGTGGGTGCAGTATTTGGGTGAGGGTACGTTGGTGCAGTATTTGGATGAGAGTTAGTGGGTGCAGTATTTGCGTGAGAGTTAGTGGGTGCAGTATTTGGGTGAGGGTAAGTGGGTGCAGTATTTGGATGAGAGTTAGAAGGGTGCAGTATTTGGGTGAAAATTAGTGGGTGCAGTATTTGGGGGAGAGTTAATGGGTACAGTATTTGGGTGAGAGTTAGTGGGTGCATTATTTGGATGAGAGTTAGTGGGTGCAGTATTTGGGTGAGAGTTAGTGGGTGCAGTATTTGGGTGAGAGTTAGTGGGTGCAGTATTTGGGTGAGAGTTAGTGGGTGCAGTATTTGGATGAGAGATAGTGGGTGCAGCATTTGGGTGAGAGTTAGTGGGTGCAGTATTTGGATAAGGGTAAGTGGGTCCAGTATTTGGATGAGAGTTAGTGGGTGCAGTATTTGGGTGAGAGTTTGTGGGTGCAGTATTTGGGTGAGAGTTAGTGGGTGCAGTATTTGGGTGGGAATTAGTGGGTGAACTATTTGGGTGAGAGTTAGTGAGTGCAATATTTGGGTGAGAGTTAGTGGGTGCAGTATTTGGGTGAGATCAATTGGGTGCAGTATGTGGTTGAGAATTAGTGGGTGCAGTATTTGGGTGAGAGTTAGTGGGAACAGTATTTGTGAGAGGGTTAGTGTGTGCAGTATTTGGGTGAGGGTTAGTGGGTGCAGTATTTGGGTGAGAGTTAGCGGGTGCAGAATTTTGGTGAGAGCTAGTGTGTGCAATATCTGGGTGAGAGTTAGTGGGTGCATTATTTGGGTGAGAGTTAGTGGGTGCAGTATTTGGGTGAGTGTTAGTGGGTGCAGTATTTGGGTGGGAGTTAGTGCGTGCAGTATTTCCGTGAGAGTTAGTGGGTGC
The DNA here is from genome assembly GCF_964194155.1 of Cetorhinus maximus. Classification (NCBI taxonomy): domain Eukaryota; kingdom Metazoa; phylum Chordata; class Chondrichthyes; order Lamniformes; family Cetorhinidae; genus Cetorhinus; species Cetorhinus maximus. Next base: position 872,429 of record NC_135881.1, read on the forward strand.
AGTATTTGTGTGAGAGTTAGTGGGTGCAGTATTTGGATGAGAGTTAGCGGGTGCAGTATTTGGATGATTGTTAGTGGGTGCAGTATTTGGGTGAGAGTTAGTGGGTGCAGAATTTGGGTGGGAGTTAGTGGGTGCAGTACTTGGGAGAGAGTTAATGGGTGCTGTATTTGGGTGAGAGTCAGTGGGTGCAGTATTAGGGAGAGAGTTAGTGGGTGCAATATTTGGGTGAGAGTTAGTGGGTGCAGTATTTGGGTGAGAGTTAGTGGGTGCAGTATTTGGGTGAGAGTTAGTGGGTGCAGTATTTGGGTGAGAGTTAGTGGGTGCAGTATTTGGGTGAGAGTTAGAGGGTTCAGTATTTCGGTGAGAGTTAGTGGGTGCAGTATTTGGTTGGGAGTTAGTGGGTGCAGTATTTGTGTGAGAGTTAGTGGGTGCAGTATTTGGGTGAGAGTTAGTGGGTGCAGTATTTGGGTGAGAGTTAGTGGGTGCAGTATTTGGGAGAGAGTTAGTGGCTGCAGTATTTGGGTGAGAGTTAGAGGGATCAGTATTTGGGTGATAGTAAGTGGGTGCAGTATTTGGGTGAGTGTTAGTGGGTGCAGTATTTGGGTGGGAGTTAGTGGGTGCAGTATTTGGGTGAGAGTTAGTGGGTGCAGTATTTGGGTGAGAGTTAGTGGGTGCAGTATTTGGATGAGAGTTAGTGGGTGCAGTATTTGGAGGAGTGTTAGCGGGTGCAGTATTTGGGTGAGAGCTAGCGGGTGCAGTATTTGGGTGGGAGTTAGTGGGTGCAGTATTAGGGTGAAAGTTAGTGGGTGCAGTATTTGGGTGAGAGTTAGTGGGTGCAGTATTTGGGTGAAATGAAGTGGGTGTAGTATGTGGTTGAGAATTAGTGGGTGCAGTATTTCGAAGAGAGTTAGTGTGTACAGTATTTGGGTGAGGGTTAGTGGGTACAGTATTTAGGTGAGGGTTAGTGGGTGCAGTATTTGGGTGAGAGTTAGTGGGTGCAGTATTTGTGTGAGAGTTAGTGGGTGCAGTATTTGGGTGAGAGTTAGTGGGTGCAGTATTTGGATGAGAGTTAGTGGGTGCAGTATTAGGGAGAGAGTTAGTGGGTGCAATATATGGGTGAGAGTTAGTGGGTGCAGTATTTGGGTGAGAGTTAGTGGGTGCAGTATTTGGGTGAGCGTTAGAGGGATCAGTATTTGGGTGATAGTAAGTGGGTGCAGTATTTGGGTGAGTGTTAGTGGGTGCAGTATTTGGGTGGGAGTTAGTGGGTGCAGTATTTGGGTGAGAGTTAGTGGGTGCAGTATTTGGGTGAGAGTTAGTGGGTGCAGTATTTGGATGAGAGTTAGCGGGTGCAGTATTTGGATGAGTGTTAGCGGGTGCAGTATATGGGTGAGAGTTAGCGGGTGCAGTATTTGGGTGGGAGTTAGTGGGTGCAGTATTTGGGTGAGAGTTAGTGGGTGCAGTATTTGGGTGAGAGTTAGTGGGTGCAGTATTTGGATGAGACTTAGTGGGTGCAGTATTTGGGTGAGAGTTAGTGGGTGTAGTATTCTGTGAGAGTTAGTGGGAGCAGTTTTCTGTGAGTGTTAGTGGGTGCAGTATTTGGGTGAGAGTTAGTGGGTGCAGTATTTGGGTGAGAGTTAGTGGGTGCAATATTTGGGTGAGAGTTAGTGGGTGCAGTATTTGGGTGAGATCAAGTGGGTGCAGTATGTGGTTGAGAATTAGTGGGTGCAGTATTTGGGTCAGAGTTAGTGGGTACAGTATTTGTGAGAGGGTTAGTGGGTGCAGTATTTGGGTGAGGGTTAGTGGGTGCAGTATTTGGGTGAGAGTTAGCGGGTGCAGAATTTTGGTGAGAGCTAGTGGGTGCAATACCTGGGTGAGAGTTAGTGGGGGCATTATTTGGGTGAGAGTTAGTGGGTGCAGTAGTTGTGTGAGTGTTAGTGGGTGCAGTATTTGGGTGGGAGTTAGTGGGTGCAGTATTTCCGTGAGAGTTAGTGGGTGCAGTATTTGGGTGAGAGTTAGTGGGTGCAGTATTTGGATGAGATTTAGCGGGTGCAGTATTTGGATGAGTGTTAGTGGGTGCAGTATTTGGGTGAGAGTTAGTGGGTGCAGTATTTGGGTGGGAGTTAGTGAGTGCAGTATTTGGGAGAGAGTTAGTGGGTGCTGTATTTGGGTGAGAGTTAGTGGGTGCAGTATTAGGGAGAGAGTTAGTGGGTGCAATATTTGGGTGAGAGTTAGTGGGTGCAGTATTTGGGTGAGAGTTAGTGGTTTCAGGATTTGGGTGAGAGTTAGTGGGTGCAGTATTTGGGTAAGAGTAAGTGGGTGCAGAATTTGGGTTAGAATTAGTGGGTGTAGTATTTGGGTGAGAGTTAGTGGGTGCAGTATTTGGGTGAGAGTTAGTGGGTGCAGGATTTGGGTGAGAGTTAGTGGGTGCAGTATTTGGGTAAGTGTTAGTGGGTGCAGTATTTGGGTGAGAATTAGTGGGTGCAGTATTTGGGTGAGAGTTAGTGGGTGCAGTATTTGGATGAGACTTAGTGGGTGCAGTATTTAGTTGAGAGTTAGTGGTTGCAGTATTCTGAGAGAGTTAATGGGAGCAGTATTCTGTGAGAGTTAGTGGGTGCAGTATTCCGGTGAAAGTTAGTGGGTGCAGTATTTGGGAGGGAGTTAGTGGGTGCAGTATTTGGGTGAGAGTTAGTGGGTGCAGTATTTGGGTGAGAGTTTGTGGGTGCAGTATTTGGATGAGAGTTTGTGGATGCAGTATTTGGGTGAGAGTTAGTGGGTGCAGTATTTGGGTGAGAGTTAGTGGGGGCAGTATTTGGGTGGGAGTTAGTGGGTGCAGTATTTGGGTGGGAGTTAGTGGGTGCAGTATTTGGGTGAAAGTTAGTGGGTGCAGTATTTGGGTGAGAGTTAGTGGGTGCAGTATTTGGGTGAGATGAAGTGGGTGCAGTATGTGGTTGAGAATTAGTGGGTGCAGTATTTCGAAGAGAGTTAGTGTGTACAGTATTTGGGTGAGGGTTAGTGGGTACAGTATTTAGGTGAGGGTTAGTGGGTGCAGTATTTGAGTGAGAGTTAGTGGGTGCAGTATTTGGGTGAGAGTTAGTGGGTGCAGTATTTGGGTGAGAGTTAGTGGGTGCAGTATTTGGATGAGAGTTTGTGGAGGCAGTATTTAGGTGAGAGTTAGTGGGTGCAGTATTTGGGTGAGAGTTAGTGGGTGCAGTATTTGGGTGGGAGTTAGTGGGTGCAGTATTTGGGTGGGAGTTAGTGGGTGCAGTATTTGGGTGAAAGTTAGTGGGTGCAGTATTTGGGTGAGAGTTAGTGGGTGCAGTATTAGGGTGAGATGAAGTGGGTGCAGTATGTGGTTGAGAATTAGTGGGTGCACTATTTCGAAGAGAGTTAGTGTGTACAGTATTTGGGTGAGGGTTAGTGGGTACAGTATTTAGGTGAGGGTTAGTGGGTGCAGTATTTGGGTGAGAGTTAGTGGTGGCAGTATTTGGGTGAGAGTTAGTGGGTGCAGTATTTGGGTGAGAGTTAGTGGGTGCAGTATTTGGGTGAGCGTTAGTGGGTGCAGTATTTGGATGAGAGTTAGTGGGTGCAGTATTTGGGTGAGGGTACGTTGGTGCAGTATTTGGATGAGAGTTAGTGGGTGCAGTATTTGGGTGAGAGTTAGTGGGTGCAGTATTTGGGTGAGGGTAAGTGGGTGCAGTATTTGGATGAGAGTTAGAAGGGTGCAGTATTTGGGTGAAAATTAGTGGGTGCAGTATTTGGGGGAGAGTTAGTGGGTACAGTATTTGGGTGAGAGTTAGTGGGTGCATTATTTGGATGAGAGTTAGTGGGTGCAGTATTTGGGTGAGAGTTAGTGGGTGCAGTATTTGGGTGAGAGTTAGTGGGTGCAGTATTTGGGTGAGAGTTAGTGGGTGCAGTATTTGGATGAGAGATAGTGGGTGCAGCATTTGGGTGAGAGTTAGTGGGTGCAGTATTTGGATAAGGGTAAGTGGGTCCAGTATTTGGATGAGAGTTAGTGGGTGCAGTATTTGGGTGAGAGTTTGTGGGTGCAGTATTTGGGTGAGAGTTAGTGGGTGCAGTATTTGGGTGGGAATTAGTGGGTGAACTATTTGGGTGAGAGTTAGTGAGTGCAATATTTGGGTGAGAGTTAGTGGGTGCAGTATTTGGGTGAGATCAATTGGGTGCAGTATGTGGTTGAGAATTAGTGGGTGCAGTATTTGGGTGAGAGTTAGTGGGAACAGTATTTGTGAGAGGGTTAGTGTGTGCAGTATTTGGGTGAGGGTTAGTGGGTGCAGTATTTGGGTGAGAGTTAGCGGGTGCAGAATTTTGGTGAGAGCTAGTGTGTGCAATATCTGGGTGAGAGTTAGTGGGTGCATTATTTGGGTGAGAGTTAGTGGGTGCAGTATTTGGGTGAGTGTTAGTGGGTGCAGTATTTGGGTGGGAGTTAGTGCGTGCAGTATTTCCGTGAGAGTTAGTGGGTGCAGTATTTGTGTGAGAGTTAGTGGGTGCAGTATTTGGATGAGAGTTAGCGGGTGCAGTATTTGGATGATTGTTAGTGGGTGCAGTATTTGGGTGAGAGTTAGTGGGTGCAGAATTTGGGTGGTAGTTAGTGGGTGCAGTACTTGGGAGAGAGTTAATGGGTGCTGTATTTGGGTGAGAGTCAGTGGGTGCAGTATTAGGGAGAGAGTTAGTGGGTGCAATATTTGGGTGAGAGTTAGTGGGTGCAGTATTTGGGTGAGAGTTAGTGGGTGCAGTATTTGGGTGAGAGTTAGTGGGTGCAGTATTTGGGTGAGAGTTAGTGGGTGCAGTATTTGGGTGAGAGTTAGAGGGTTCAGTATTTCGGTGAGAGTTAGTGGGTGCAGTATTTGGTTGGGAGTTAGTGGGTGCAGTATTTGTGTGAGAGTTAGTGGGTGCAGTATTTGGGTGAGAGTTAGTGGGTGCAGTATTTGGGTGAGAGTTAGTGGGTGCAGTATTTGGGAGAGAGTTAGTGGCTGCAGTATTTGGGTGAGAGTTAGAGGGATCAGTATTTGGGTGATAGTAAGTGGGTGCAGTATTTGGGTGAGTATTAGTGGGTGCAGTATTTGGGTGGGAGTTAGTGGGTGCAGTATTTGGGTGAGAGTTAGTGGGTGCAGTATTTGGGTGAGAGTTAGTGGGTGCAGTATTTGGATGAGAGTTAGTGGGTGCAGTATTTGGATGAGTGTTAGCGGGTGCAGTATTTGGGTGAGAGCTAGCGGGTGCAGTATTTGGGTGGGAGTTAGAGGGTGCAGTATTAGGGTGAAAGTTAGTGGGTGCAGTATTTGGGTGAGAGTTAGTGGGTGCAGTATTTGGGTGAAATGAAGTGGGTGTAGTATGTGGTTGAGAATTAGTGGGTGCAGTATTTCGAAGAGAGTTAGTGTGTACAGTATTTGGGTGACGGTTAGTGGGTACAGTATTTAGGTGAGGGTTAGTGGGTGCAGTATTTGGGTGAGAGTTAGTGGGTGCAGTATTTGTGTGAGAGTTAGTGGGTGCAGTATTTGGGTGAGAGTTAGTGGGTGCAGTATTTGGATGAGAGTTAGTGGGTGCAGTATTAGGGAGAGAGTTAGTGGGTGCAATATATGGGTGAGAGTTAGTGGGTGCAGTATTTGGGTGAGAGTTAGTGGGTTCAGTATTTGGGTGAGAGTTAGAGGGATCAGTATTTGGGTGATAGTAAGTGGGTGCAGTATTTGGGTGAGTGTTAGTGGGTGCAGTATTTGGGTGGGAGTTAGTGGGTGCAGTATTTGGGTGAGAGTTTGTGGGTGCAGTATTTGGGTGAGAGTTAGTGGGTGCAGTATTTGGATGAGAGTTAGCGGGTGCAGTATTTGGATGAGTGTTAGCGGGTGCAGTATATGGGTGAGAGTTAGCGGGTGCAGTATTTGGGTGGGAGTTAGTGGGTGCAGTATTTGGGTGAGAGTTAGTGGGTGCAGTATTTGGGTGAGAGTTAGTGGGTGCAGTATTTGGATGAGACTTAGTGGGTGCAGTATTTGGGTGAGAGTTAGTGGGTGTAGTATTCTGTGAGAGTTAGTGGGAGCAGTTTTCTGTGAGTGTTAGTGGGTGCAGTATTTGGGTGAGAGTTACTGGGTGCAGTATTTGGGTGAGAGTTAGTGGGTGCAATATTTGGGTGAGAGTTAGTGGGTGCAGTATTTGGGTGAGATCAAGTGGGTGCAGTATGTGGTTGAGAATTAGTGGGTGCAGTATTTGGGTCAGAGTTAGTGGGTACAGTATTTGTGAGAGGGTTAGTGGGTGCAGTATTTGGGTGAGGGTTAGTGGGTGCAGTATTTGGGTGAGAGTTAGCGGGTGCAGAATTTTGGTGAGAGCTAGTGGGTGCAATACCTGGGTGAGAGTTAGTGGGGGCATTATTTGGGTGAGAGTTAATGGGTGCAGTAGTTGTGTGAGTGTTAGTGGGTGCAGTAGTTGGGTGGGAGTTAGTGGGTGCAGTATTTCCGTGAGAGTTAGTGGGTGCAGTATTTGGGTGAGAGTTAGTGGGTGCAGTATTTGGATGAGATTTAGCGGGTGCAGTATTTGGATGAGTGTTAGTGGGTGCAGTATTTGGGTGAGAGTTAGTGGGTGCAGTATTTGGGTGGGAGTTAGTGAGTGCAGTATTTGGGAGAGAGTTAGTGGGTGCTGTATTTGGGTGAGAGTTAGTGGGTGCAGTATTAGGGAGAGAGTTAGTGGGTGCAATATTTGGGTGAGAGTTAGTGGGATCAGTATTTGGGTGAGAGTTAGTGGTTTCAGGATTTGGGTGAGAGTTAGTGGGTGCAGTATTTGGGTAAGAGTAAGTGGGTGCAGAATTTGGGTTAGAATTAGTGGGTGTAGTATTTGGGTGAGAGTTAGTGGGTGCAGTATTTGTGTGAGAGTTAGTGGGTGCAGGATTTGGGTGAGAGTTAGTGGGTGCAGTATTTGGGTAAGTGTTAGTGGGTGCAGTATTTGGGTGAGAATTAGTGGGTGCAGTATTTGGGTGAGAGTTAGTGGGTGCAGTATTTGGATGAGACTTAGTGGGTGCAGTATTTAGTTGAGAGTTAGTGGTTGCAGTATTCTGAGAGAGTTAATGGGAGCAGTATTCTGTGAGAGTTAGTGGGTGCAGTATTCCGGTGAAAGTTAGTGGGTGCAGTATTTGGGAGGGAGTTAGTGGGTGCAGTATTTTGGTGAGAGTTAGTGGGTGCAGTATTTGGGTGAGAGTTAGTGGGTGCAGTATTTGGATGAGAGTTTGTGGATGCAGTATTTGGGTGAGAGTTAGTGGGTGCAGTATTTGGGTGAGAGTTAGTGGGGGCAGTATTTGAGTGGGAGTTAGTGGGTGCAGTATTTGGGTGGGAGTTAGTGGGTGCAGTATTTGGGTGAAAGTTACTGGGTGCAGTATTTGGGTGAGAGTTAGTGGGTGCAGTATTTGGGTGAGATGAAGTGGGTGCAGTATGTGGTTGAGAATTAGTGGGTGCAGTATTTCGAAGAGAGTTAGTGTGTACAGTATTTGGGTGAGGGTTAGTGGGTACAGTATTTAGGTGAGGGTTAGTGGGTGCAGTATTTGAGTGAGAGTTAGTGGGTGCAGTATTTGTGTGAGAGTTAGTGGGTGCAGTATTTGGGTGAGAGTTAGTGGGTGCAGTATTTGGGTGAGCGTTAGTGGGTGCAGTATTTGGATGAGAGTTAGTGGGTGCAGTATTTGGGTGAGGGTAAGTGGGTGCAGTATTTGTGTGAAAATTAGTGGGTGCAGTATTTGGGGGAGAGTTAGTGGGTACAGTATTTGGGTGAGAGTTAGTGGGTGCATTATTTGGATGAGAGTTAGTGGGTGCAGTACTTGGGTGAGAGTTAGTGGGTGCAGTATTTGGGTGAGAGTTAGTGGGTGCAGTATTTGGGTGAGAGTTAGTGGGTGCAGTATTTGGATGAGAGATAGTGGGTGCAGTATTTGGGTGAGAGTTAGTGGGTGCAGTATTTGGGTAAGGGTAAGTGGGTGCAGTATTTGGATGAGAGTTAGTGGGTGCAGTATTTGGGTGAGAGTTTGTGGGTGCAGTATTTGGGTGAGAGTTAGTGGGTGCAGTATTTGGGTGGGAATTAGTGGGTGAACTATTTGGGTGAGAGTTAGTGGGTGCAATATTTGGGTGAGAGTTAGTGGGTGCAGTATTTGGGTGAGATCAAGTGGGTGCAGTATGTGGTTGAGAATTAGTGGGTGCAATATCTGGGTGAGAGTTAGTGGGTGCATTATTTGGGTGAGAGTTAGTGGGTGCAGTATTTGGGTGAGTGTTAGTGGGTGCAGTATTTGGGTGGGAGTTAGTGCGTGCAGTATTTCCGTGAGAGTTAGTGGGTGCAGTATTTGGGTGAGAGTTAGTGGGTGCAGTATTTGGATGAGAGTTAGCGGGTGCAGTATTTGGATGAGTGTTAGTGGGTGCAGTATTTGGGTGAGAGTTAGTGGGTGCAGAATTTGGGTGGGAGTTAGTGGGTGCAGTATTTGGGAGAGAGTTAATGGGTGCTGTATTTGGGTGAGAGTTAGTGGGTGCAGTATTAGGGAGAGAGTTAGTGGGTGCAGTATTTGGGTGAGAGTTAGTGGGTGCAGTATTTGGGTGAGAGTTAGTGGGTGCAGTATTTGGGTGAGAGTTAGTGGGTGCAGTATTTGGGTGAGAGTTAGTGGCTGCAGTATTTGGGTGAGAGATAGAGGGATCAGTATTTGGGTGATAGTAAGTGGGTGCAGTATTTGGGTGAGTGTTAGTGGGTGCAGTATTTGGGTGGGAGTTAGTGGGTGCAGTATTTGGGTGAGAGTTAGTGGGTGCAGTATTTGGGTGAGAGTAAGTGGGTGCAGTATTTGGATGAGAGTTAGTGGGTGCAGTATTTGGATGAGTGTTAGCGGGTGCAGTATTTGGGTGAGAGTTAGCGGGTGCAGTATTTGGGTGGGAGTTAGTGGGTGCAGTATTTGGGTGAAAGTTAATCGGTGCAGTATTTGGGTGAGAGTTAGTGGGTGCAGTATTTGGGTGAAATGAAGTGGGTGCAGTATGTGGTTGAGAATTAGTGGGTGCAGTATTTCGAAGAGAGTTAGTGTGTACAGTATTTGGGTGAGGGTTAGTGGGTACAGTATTTAGGTGAGGGTTAATGAGTGCAGTATTTGGGTGAGAGTTAGTGGGTGCAGTATTTGGGTGAGAGTTAGTGGGTGCAGTATTTGAGTGAGAGTTAGTGGGTGCAGTATTTGGGTGAGAGTTAGTGGGTGCAGTATTTGGGTGAGAGTTAGTGGGTGCAGTATTTGGGTGAGAGTTAGTGGGTGCAGTATTTGGGTGAGAGTTAGTGGGTGCAGTATTTGAGTGAGAGTTAGTGGGTGCAGTATTTGGGTGAGAGTTAGTGGGTGCAGTATTTGAGTGAGAGTTAGTGGGTGCAGTATTTGGGTGAGAGTTAGAGGGATCAGTATTTGGGTGATAGTAAGTGGGTGCAGTATTTGGGTGAGAGTTAGTGGGTGCAGTATTCTGAGAGAGTTAGTGGGAGCAGTATTCTGTGAGAGTTAATGGGTGCAGTACTTCGGTGAGAGTTAGTGGGTGCAGTATTTGGGAGGGAGTTAGTGGGTGCAGTATTTGGGTGAGAGTTAGTGGGTGCAGTATGTGGGTGAGAGTTAGTGGGTGCAGTATTTGGATGAGAGTTTGTGGATGCAGTATTTGGGGGAGAGTTAGTGGGTGCAGTATTTGGGTGGGAGTGAGTGGGTGCAGTATTTGGGTGAGAGTTAGTGGGTGCAGTATTTGGGTGAGAGTAAGTGGGTGCAGTATTTGGATGAGAGTTAGTGGGTGCAGTATTTGGATGAGTGTTAGCGGGTGCAGTATTTGGGTGAGAGTTAGCGGGTGCAGTATTTGGGTGGGAGTTAGTGGGTGCAGTATTTGGGTGAAAGTTAATCGGTGCAGTATTTGGGTGAGAGTTAGTGGGTGCAGTATTTGGGTGAAATGAAGTGGGTGCAGTATGTGGTTGAGAATTAGTGGGTGCAGTATTTCGAAGAGAGTTAGTGTGTACAGTATTTGGGTGAGGGTTAGTGGGTACAGTATTTAGGTGAGGGTTAATGAGTGCAGTATTTGGGTGAGAGTTAGTGGGTGCAGTATTTGGGTGAGAGTTAGTGGGTGCAGTATTTGAGTGAGAGTTAGTGGGTGCAGTATTTGGGTGAGAGTTAGTGGGTGCAGTATTTGGGTGAGAGTTAGTGGGTGCAGTATTTGGGTGAGAGTTAGTGGGTGCAGTATTTGGGTGAGAGTTAGTGGGTGCAGTATTTGAGTGAGAGTTAGTGGGTGCAGTATTTGGGTGAGAGTTAGTGGGTGCAGTATTTGAGTGAGAGTTAGTGGGTGCAGTATTTGGGTGAGAGTTAGAGGGATCAGTATTTGGGTGATAGTAAGTGGGTGCAGTATTTGGGTGAGAGTTAGTGGGTGCAGTATTCTGAGAGAGTTAGTGGGAGCAGTATTCTGTGAGAGTTAGTGGGTGCAGTACTTCGGTGAGAGTTAGTGGGTGCAGTATTTGGGAGGGAGTTAGTGGGTGCAGTATTTGGGTGAGAGTTAGTGGGTGCAGTATTTGGGTGAGAGTTAGTGGGTGCAGTATTTGGATGAGAGTTTGTGGATGCAGTATTTGGGGGAGAGTTAGTGGGTGCAGTAATTGGGTGGGAGTGAGTGGGTGCAGTATTTGGGTGGGAGTTAGTGGCTGCAGCATTTGGGTGAAAGTTAGTGGGTGCAGTATTTGGGTGAGAGTTAGTGGGTGCAGTATTTGGGTGAGATGAAGTGGGTGCAGTATGTGGTTGAGAATTAGTGGGTGCAGTATTTCGGTGAGAGTTAGTGTGTACAGTATTTGGGTGAGGGTTAGTGGGTACAGTATTTGGGTGAGAGTTAGTGGGTACAGTATTTGGGTGAGAGTTACTGGGTACAGTATTTGGATGAGAGTTAGTGGTTGCATTATTTGGGTGAGAGTTAGTGGGTGCAGTATTTGGGTGAGAGTTAGTGGGTGCAGTATTTGGGTGAGAGTTAGTGGGTGCAGTATTTGGATGAGAGTTAGTGGGTGCAGTATTTGGGTGAGAGTTAGTGGGTGCAGTATTTGGGTAAGGGTAAGTGGGTGCAGTGTTTGGATGAGAGTTAGTGGGTGCAGTATTTGGGTGAGAGTTTGTGGGTGCAGTATTTGGGTGAGAGTTAGTGGGTGCAGTATTTGGGTGGGAATTAGTGGGTGAAGTATTTGGCTGCGAGTTAGTGGGTGCAGTATTTGGGTGAGAGTTAGTGGGTGCAGTATTTGGCTGAGATCAAGTGGGTGCAGTATGTGGTTGAGATTTAGTGGGTGCAGTATTTGGGTGAGAGTTAGTGGGAACAGTATTTAGGAGAGGGTTAGTGGGTGGAGTATTTGGGTGAGAGTTAGTGGGTGCAGTATTTGGGTGAAGGTTATTGGGTGCAGTATTTGGATTAGTGTTAGTGGGTGCAGTATTTGGGTGGGAGTTAGTGAGTGCAGTATTTGGGTGAGAGTTAGTGGGTGCAGTATTTGGGTGAGAGTTAGTGGGTACAGTATTTGGGGGAAAGTAAGTGGGTGCAGTATTTGGGTGAGAGTTAGTGGGTGCAGTATTTGGGTGAGAGTTAGTGGGTGCAGTATTTGGGAGAGAGTTAGTGGGTGCAGTATTTGGATGAGAGTTAGTGGGTGCAGTATTTAGGTGAGAGTTAATGGGTGCAGTATTTGGGTGAGAGTTAGTGGGTGCAGTATTTAGATGAGAGTTAGTGGGTGCAGTTTTTGGGTGAGAGTTAGTGGGTGCAATATTTTGGTGAGAGTTAGTGGGTGCAGTATTTTGGTGGGAGTTAGTGGGTGGAGTATTTGGGTGAGAGTTAGTGGGTGCAGAATTTGGGTGAGAGTTAGTGGGTGCAGTAATTGGGAGAGATTTAGTGGGTGCAGTATTTGGGTGAGAGTTTGTGGGTGCAGTATTTGGGTGAGAGTTAGTGGGTGCAGTATTTGGGTGGGAATTAGTGGGTGAAGTATTTGGGTGAGAGTTAGTGGGTGCAGTATTTGGGTGAGAGTTAGTGGGTGCAGTATTTGGGTGAGATCAAGTGGGTGCAGTATGTGGTTGAGAATTAGTGGGTGCAGTATTTGGGTGAGAGTTAGTGGGAACAGTATTTGGGAGAGGGTTAGTGGGTGCAGTATTTGGGTGAGGGTTAGTGGGTGCAGTATTTGGGTGAGAGTTAGCGGGTGCAGAATTTTGGTGAGAGCTAGTGGGTGCAATATCTGGGTGAGAGTTAGTGGGTGCATTATTTGCATGAGAGTTAGTGGGTGCAGTATTTGGGTGAGTGTTAGTGGGTGCAGCATTTGGGTGGGAGTTAGTGGGTGCAGTATTTGGGTGAGAGTTAGTGGGTGCAGTATTTGGATGAGAGTTAGCGGGTGCAGTATTTGGATGAGTGTTAGTGGGTGCAGTATTTGTGTGAGAGTTAGTGGGTGCAGTATTTGGGTGGGAGTTAGTGGGTGCAGTATTTGGGAGAGAGTTAGTGGGTGCTGTATTTGGGTGAGAGTTAGTGGGTGCAGTATTAGGGAGAGAGTTAGTGGGTGCAATATTTGAGTGAGATTTAGTGGGTGCAGTATTTGGGTGAGAGTTAGTGGGTGCAGTATTTGGGTGAGAGTTAGTGGGTGCAGTATTAGGGTGAGAGTTAGTGGGTGCAGTATTTGGGTGAGAGTTATTGGGTTCAGTATTTCGGTGAGAGTTAGTGGGTGCAGTATTTGGTTGGGAGTTAGTGGGTGCAGTAATTGGGTGAGAGTTAGTGGGTGCAGTATTTGGGTGAGAGTTAGTGGGTGCAGTATTTGGGTGAGAGTTAGTGGGTGCAGTATTTGGGTGAGAGTTACAGGGATCAGTATTTGGGTGAGAGAAAGTGGGTGCAGTATTTGGGTGAGTGTTAGTGGGTGCAGTATTTGGGTGGGAGTTAGTGGGTGCAGTAGTTGGGTGAGAGTTAGTGGGTGCAGTATTTGGGTGAGAGTTAGTGGGTGCATAATATGGATGAGAGTTAGTGGGTGCGGTATTTGGATGAGTGTTAGCGGGTGCAGTATTTGGGTGAGAGTTAGCGGGTGCAGTATTTGGGTGGGAGTTAGTGGGTGCAGTATTTGGGTGAGAGTTAATGGGTGCAGGATTTGGGTGAGAGTTAGTGGGTGCAGTATTTGGGTAAGAGTTAGTGGGTGCAGTATTTGTGTGAGAATTAGTTGGTGCAGTATTTGGGTGAGAGTTAGTGGGTGCAGTATTTGGATGAGACTTAGTGGGTGCAGTATTTAGGTGAGAGTTAGTGGGTGCAGTATTCTGAGAGAGTTAGTGGGAGCAGTATTCTGTGAGAGTTAGTGGGTGCAGTATTTTGGTGAAAGATAGTGGGTGCAGTATTTGGGAGGGAGTTAGTGGGTGCAGTATTTGGGTGAGAGTTAGTGGGTGCAGTATTTCGGTGAGAGTTAGTGGGAGCAGTATTTGGATGAGAGTTTGTGGCTGCAGTATTTGGGTGAGAGATAGTGGGTGCAGTATTTGGGTGAGAGTTAGTGGGTGCAGTATTTGGGTGGGAGTTAGTGGGTGCAGTATTTGGGTGGGAGTTAGTGGGAGCAGTATTTGGGTGAAAGTTATAGGGTTCAGTATTTGGGTGAAAGTTAGTGGGTGCAGTATTTGGATGAGATGAAGTGGGTGCAGTATGTGGTTGAGAATTAGTGGGTGCAGTATTTCGAGGAGAGTTAGTGTGTACAGTATTTGGGTGAGTGTTAGTGGGTGCACTATTTGTGTGAGAGTTAGTGGGTGCAGTATTTGGGTGAGAGTTAGTGGGTGCAGTATTTGGGTGAGGGTAAGTGGGTGAAGTATTTGGATGAGAGTTAGTGGGTACAGTATTTGTGTGAGAGTTAGTGGGTGCAGTATTTGGGTGAGAGTTAGTGGGTACAGTATTTGGGTGAGAGTTAGTGGGTGCAGTATTTGGGTGAGAGTTAGTGGGTGCAGTATTTGGATGAGAGTTAGTGGGTACAGTATTTGGGTGAGAGTTAGTGGGTGCAGTATTTGGGTGAGAGTTAGTGGGTGCAGTATTTGGGTGGGAATTAGTGGGTGAAGTATTTGGGCGAGAGTTAGTGGGTGCAATATTTGGGTGAGAGTTAGTGGGTGCAGTATTTGGGTGAGATCAAGTGGGTGCAGTATGTGGTTGAGAATTAGTGAGTGCAGTATTTGGGTGAGAGTTAGTGGGAACAGTATTTGTGAGAGGGTTAGTGGGTGCAGTATTTGGGTGATGGTTAGTGGGTGCAGTATTTGGGTGAGAGTTAGCGGGTGCAGAATTTTGGTGAGAGTTAGTGGGTGCATTTTTTGGGTGAGGGTTAGTGGGTGCAGTATTTGGGTGAGTGTTAGTGGGTGCAGTATTTGGGTGGGAGTTAGTGCGTGCAGTATTTCCGTGAGAGTTAGTGGGTGCAGTATTTGGATGAGAGTTAGCGGGTGCAGTATTTGGATGAGTGTTAGTGGGTGCAGTATTTGGGTGAGAGTTAGTGGGTGCTCATATTTGGGTGAGAGTTAGTGGGTGCAGAAATATGGAGAGAGTAAGTGGGTGCAATATTTGGGTGAGAGTTAGTGGGTGCAGTATTTGGGTGAGAGTTAGTGGGTGCAGTATTTGGGTGAGAGTTAGTGGGTGCAGTATTTGGGTGAGAGTTAGTGGGTGCAGTATTTGGGTGAGAGTTATTGGGTTCAATATTTCGGTGAGAGTTAGTGGGTGCAGTATTTGGTTGGGAGTTAGTGGGTGCAGTATTTGGGTGCGAGTTAGTGGGTGCAGTATTTGGGTGAGAGTTAATGGGCGCAGTATTTGGGTGAGAGTTAGTGGGTGCAGTATTTGGGTGAGAGTTAGTGGGTGCAGTATTTGGGTGAGAGTTAGAGGGATCAGTATTTGGGTGATAGTAAGTGGGTGCAGTATTTGGGTGAGTGTTAGTGGGTGCAGTATTTGGGTGGGAGTTAGTGGGTGCAGTATTTGGGTGAGAGTTAGTGGGTGCAGTATTTGGATGAGACTTAGTGGGTGCAGTGTTTAGGTGAGAGTTAGTGGGTGCAGTATTCTGAGAGAGTTAGTGGGAGCAGTATTCTGTGAGAGTTAGTGGGTGCAGTTTCTTGGTGAAAATTAGTGGGTGCAGTATTTGGGAGGGAGTTAGTGGGTGCAGTATTTGGGTGAGAGTTAGTGGGTGCAGTATTTGGGTGAGAGTTAGTGGGTGCAGTATTTGGATGAGAGTTTGTGGATGCACTATTTGGGTGAGAGTTAGTGGGTGCAGTATTTGGGTGAGAGTTAGTGGGTGCAGTATTTGGGTGGGAGTTAGTGGGTGCAGTATTTGGGTGGGAGTTAGTGGGTGCAGTATTTGGGTGAAAGTTAGTGGGTGCAGTATTTGGGTGAAAGTTAGTGGGTGCAGTATTTGGATTAGATGAAGTGGGTGCAGTATGTGGTTGAGAATTAGTGGGTGCAGTATTTCGAAGAGAGTTAGTGTGTACAGTATTTGGGTGAGGGTTAGTGGGTACAGTATTTAGGTGAGGGTTAGTGGGTCCTGTATTTGGGTGAGAGTTAGTGGGTGCAGTATTTGTGTGAGAGTTAGTGGGTGCAGTATTTGGGTGAGAGTTAGTGGGTGCAGTATTTGGGTGAGAGTTAGTGGGTGCAGTATTTGGATGAGAGTTAGTGGGTGCAGTATTTGGGTGAGGGTAAGTGGGTGCAGTATTTGGATGAGAGTTAGTGGGTACAGTATTTGGGTGAGAGTTAGTGGGTGCAGTATTTGGGTGAGAGTTAATGGGTGCAGTATTTGGGTGGGAATTAGAGGGTGAAGTATTTGGGTGAGAGTTAGTGGGTGCAATATTTGGGTGAGAGTTAGTGGGTGCAGTATTTGGGTGAGATCAAGCGGGTGCAGTATGTGGTTGAGAATTAGTGGGTGCAGTATTTGGGTGAGAGTTAGTGGGAACAGTATTTGTGAGAGGGTTAGTGGGTGCAGTATTTGGGTGAGGGTTAGTGGGTGCAGTATTTGGGTGAGAGTTAGCGGGTGCAGAATTTTGGTGAGAGCTAGTGGGTGCAATATCTGGGTGAGAGTTAGTGGGTGCATTATTTGGGTGAGAGTTAGTGGGTGCAGTATTTGGGTGAGTGTTAGTGGGTGCAGTATTTGGTTGGGAGTTAGTGCGTGCAGTATTTCCGTCAGAGTTAGTGGGTGCAGAATTTGGGTGAGAGTTAGTGGGTGCTCTATTTGGGTGAGAGTTAGTGGGTGCAGTATTAGGGAGAGAGTTAGTGGGTGCAATATTTGGGTGAGAGTTAGTGGGTGCAGTATTTGGGTGAGAGTTAGTGGGTGCAGTATTTGGGTGAGAGTTAGTGGGTGCAGTATTTGTGTGAGAGTTAGTGGGTGCAGTATTTGGGTGAGAGTTAGTGGGTTCATGTATTTCGGTGAGAGTTAGTGGGTGCAGTATTTGGTTGGGAGTTAGTGGGTGCAGTATTTGGGTGAGAGTTAGTGGGTGCAGTATTTGGGTGAGACTTAGTGGGTGCAGTATTTGGGTGAGAGTTAGTGGGTGCAGTATTTGGGTGAGAGTTAGTGGGTGCAGTATTTGGGTGAGAGTTAGAGGGATCAGTATTCGGGTGATAGTAAGTGGGTGCAGTATTTGGGTGAGTGTTAGTGGGTGCAGTATTTGGGTGGGAGTTAGTGGGTGCAGTATTTGGGTGAGAGTTAGTGGGTGCAGTATTTGGGTGAGAGTTAGTGGGTGCAGTATTTGGATGAGAGTTAGTGGGTGCAGTATTTGGATGAGTGTTAGCGGGTGCAGTATTTGGGTGAGAGTTAGCGGGTGCAGTATTTGGGTGGGAGTTAGTGGGTGCAGTATTTGGGTGAAAGTTAGTGGGTGCAGAATTTGGGTGAGAGTTAGTGGGTGCAGTATTTGGGTGAGATGAAGTGGGTGCAGTATGTGGTTGAGAATTAGTGGGTGCAGTATTTCGAAGAGAGTTAGTGTGTACAGTATTTGGGTGAGGGTTAGTGGGTACAGTATTTAGGTGAGGGTTAGTGGGTGCAGTATTTGGGTGAGAGTAAGTGGGTGCAGTATTTGTGTGAGAGTTAGTGGGTGCAGTATTTGGGTGAGAGTTAGTGGGTGCAGTATTTGGGTGAGCATTAGTGGGTGCAGTATTTGGATGAGAGTTAGTGGGTGCAGTATTTGGGTGAGGGTAAGTGGGTGCAGTATTTGGATG
Source organism: Cetorhinus maximus (assembly GCF_964194155.1). Classification (NCBI taxonomy): domain Eukaryota; kingdom Metazoa; phylum Chordata; class Chondrichthyes; order Lamniformes; family Cetorhinidae; genus Cetorhinus; species Cetorhinus maximus. Next base: position 889,573 of record NC_135881.1, read on the forward strand.
AGAGTTAGTGGGTGCAGTATTTGGGTGAGAGTTAATGGGTGCAGTATTTGGGTGAGGGTAAGTGGGTGCAGTATTTGGATGAGAGTTAGTGGGTGCAGTATTTCGGTGAGAGTTAGTGGGTGCAGTATTTGGGTGAGAGTTAGTGGGTGCAGTATTTGGGTGAGAGTTAGTGGGTGCAGTATTTGGGTGGGAGTTAGTGGGTGCAGTATTTGGGTGGGAGTTAGTGGGTGCAGTATTTGGGTGTAAGTTAGTGGGTGCAGTATTTGGGTGAGAGTTAGTGGGTGCAGTATTTGGGTGAGATGAAGAGGGTGCAGTATGTGGTTGAGAATTAGTGGGTGCAGTATTTCGAAGAGAGTTAGTGTGTACAGTATTTGGGTGAGGGTTAATGGGTACAGTATTTAGGTGAGGGTTAGTGGGTGCAGTATTTGGGTGAGAGTTAGTGGGTGCAGTATTTGTGTGAGAGTTAGTGGGTGCAGTATTTGGGTGAGAGTTACTGGGTGCAGTATTTGGGTGAGAGTTAGTGGGTGCAGTATTTGGGTGAGGGTTAGCGGGTGCAGAATTTTGGTGAGAGCTAGTGGGTGCAATATCTGGGTGAGAGTTAGTGGGTGCATTATTTGGGTGAGAGTTAGTTGGTGCAGTATTTGGGTGAGTGTTAGTGGGTGCAGTATTTGGGTGGGAGTTAGTGGGTGCAGTATTTCCGTGAGAGTTAGTGGGTGCAGTATTTGGGAGAGAGTTAGTGGGTGCAGTATTTGGATGAGAGTTGGCGGGTGCAGTATTTGGATGAGTGTTAGTGGGTGCAGTATTTGGGTGAGAGTTAGTGGGTGCATTATTTGGGTGGGAGTTAGTGGGTGCAGTATTTGGGAGAGAGTTAGTGGGTGCTGTATTTGGGTGAGAGTTAGTGGGTGCAGTATTAGGGAGAGAGTTAGTGGGTGCAGTATTTGGGTGAGAGTTAGTGGGTGCAGTATTTGGGTGAGAGTTAGTGGGTGCAGTATTTGGTTGGGAGTTAGTGGGTGCAGTATTTGGGTGAGAGTTAGTGGGTGCAGTATTTGGGTGAGAGTTAGTGGGTGCAGTATTTGGGTGAGAGTTAGTGGGTGCAGTATTTGGGTGAGAGTTAGTGGGTGCAGTATTTGGGTGAGAGTTAGAGGGATCAGTATTTGGGTGAGAGTAAGTGGGTGCAGTATTTGGGTGCGTGTTAGTGGGTGCAGTATTTGTGTGGGAGTTCGTGGGTGCAGTAGTTGGGTGAGAGTTAGTGGGTGCAGTATTTGGGTGAGAGTTAGTGGGTGCAGTATTTGGATGATAGTTAGTGGGTGCAGTTTTTGGATGAGTGTTAGCGGGTGCAGTATTTGGGTGAGAGTTAGCGGGTGCAGTATTTGGGTGGGAGTTAGTGAGTGCAGGATTTGGGTGAGAGTTAGTGGGTGCATTATTTGGGTAAGAGTTCGTGGGTGTAGTATTTGGGTGAGAATTAGTGGTTGCAGTATTTGGGTGAGAGTTAGTGGGTGCAGTATTTGGATGAGACTTAGTGGGTGCAGTATTTGGGTGAGAGCTAGTGGGTGCAGTATTCTGTGAGAGTTAGTGGGAGCAGTATTCTGTGAGTGTTAGTGGGTGCAGTATTTCGGTGAGAGTTAGTGGGTGCAGTATTTGGGAGGGATTTAGTGTGCGCAGTATTTGGGTTAGTGTTAGTGGGTGCAGTATTTGGGTGAGAGTTAGTGGGTGCAGTATTTGGATGAGAGTTTGTGGATGCAGTATTTGGGTGAGAGTTAGTGGGTGCAGTATTTGGTTGAGAGTTAGAGGGTGCAGTATTTGGGTGGGAGTTAGTGGTTGCAGTATTTGTGTGGGATTTAGTGGGTGCAGTATTTGGGTGAAAGTTAGTGGGCGCAGTATTTGGGTGAGAGTTAGTGGGTGCAGTATTTGGGTGAGATGAAGTGGGTGCAGTATGTGGTTGAGAATTAGTGGGTGAGGTATTTCGGTCAGAGTTAGTGTGTACAGTATTTGGGTGAGGGTTAGTGGGTACAGTATTTGGGTGAGGGTTAGTGGGTGCAGTATTTGGGTGAGAGTTAGTGGGTGCAGTATTTGTGTGAGAGTTAGTGGGTGCAGTATTTGGGTGAGAGTTAGTGGGTGCAGTATTTGGGTGAGAGTTAGTGGGTGCAGTATTTGGATGAGAGTTAGTGGGTGCAGTAATTGGGTGAGGGTAAGTGGGTGCAGTATTTGGATGAGAGTTAGTGGGTGCAGTATTTGGGTGAGAGTTAGTGGGTGCAGTATTTGGGTGAGGGTAAGTGGGTGCAGTATTTGGATGAGAGTTAGAAGGGTGCAGTATTTGGGTGAAAGTTAGTGGGTGCAGTATTTGGGTGAAAATTAGTGGGTGCAGTATTTGGGTGAGAGTTAGTGGGTACAGTATTTGGGTGAGAGTTAGTGGGTGCAGTATTTGGATGAGAGTTCGTGGGTGCAGTATTTGGGTGGGAGTTAGTGCGTGCAGTATTTGGGTGAGAGTTAGTGGGTGCAGTATTTGGCTGAGAGTTAGTGGGTGCAGTATTTGGGTGAGAGTTAGTGGGTGCAGTATTTGGCTGAGTGTAAGTGGGTGCAGTATTTGGGTGAGAGTTAGTGGGTGCAGTATTTGGCTAAGGGTAAGTGGGTGCAGTATTTGGATGAGAGTTAGTGGGTGCAGCATTTGGTTGAGAGTTAGTGGGTGCAGTATTTGGGTGAGGGTAAGTGGGTGCAGTATTTGGATGAGAGATAGTGGGTGCAGTATTTGGGTGAAAGTTAGTGGGTGCAGTATTTGGGTGAAAGTTAGTGGGTGCAGTAGGTGGTTGAGAATTAGTGGGTGCAGTATTTGGGTGAGAGTTAGTGGTTACAGTATTTGGGTGAGGGTTAGTGGGTGCAGTATTTTTGTGAGAGTTAGTGCGTACAGTATTTGGGTGAGGGTTAGTGGGTACAGTATTTGGGTGAGGGTTAGAGGGTGCAGTACTTGGGTGAGAGTTAGTGGGTGCAGTATTTGGGTGAGAGTTAGTGGGTGCATTATTTGGGTTGAGAGTTAGTGGGTGCAGTATTTGGGTGAGAGTTAGTGGGTGCAGTATTTCGGTGAGAGTTAGTGGGTGCAGTATTTGGGTGGGAGTTAGTGGGTGCAGTATTTGGGTGAGTGTTAGTGGGTGCAGTATTTGGGTCAGAGTTAGTGGGAGCAGTATTTGGGTGATATCAAGTGGGTGCAGTATGTGGTTGAGAATTAGTGGGTGCAGTATTTCGGTGAGAGTCAGTGTGTACAGTATTTGGGTGACGGTTAATGGGTACAGTATTTGGGTGAGGGTTAGTGGGTGCAGTATTTGGGTGAGAGTTAGTGGGTGCAGTATTTGGGTGGGAGTTAGTGGGAGCAGTATTTGGATGAGAGTTAGTGGCTGCAGTATTAGGGTGAGAGTTCGTGGGTGCAGTATTTGGGTGAGAGTTAGTGGGTGCAGTATTTGGGTGAGAGTTTGTGGGTGCAGTATTTGGGTGAGAGTTAGTGGGTGCAGTGTTTGGGTGAGAGTTAGTGGGTGCAGTATTTGGGAGAGAGTTAGTGGGTGCAGTATTGGGGTGAGAGTAAGTGGGTGCAGTACTTGGGTGAGAGTTAATGGGTGCAGTATTTGGCAGGGAGTTAGTGGGTGCAGTATTTCGGTGAGAGTTAGTTGGAGCAGTATTTGAGTGAGAGTTAGTGGGTGCAGTATTTGGGAGAGAGTTAGTGGGTGCAGTAATTGGGTGGGAGTAAATGGGTGCAGTATTTGGGTGAGAGTTAGTGGGTGCAGTATTTCGGTGAGAGTTAGTGGGTGCAGTATTTGGGTGAGAGTTAGTGGTTGCAGTATTTGGTTGAGACTTTGTGGGTGCAGCACTTGAGTGAGAGTTAGTGGGTGCAGTTTTTGGGTGAGATTTAGTGGGCGCAGTATGTGGGTGAGAGTTAGTGGGTGCAGTAATTGGGTGAGATCAAGTGGGTGAAGTATGTGGTTGAGAATTTGTGGGTGCAGGATTTCGGTGATAGTTAGTGGGTACAGTATTTGGGTGAGGGTTAGTGGGTGCAGTATTTTGGTGAGAGTTAGTGGGTACAGGATTTGGGTGAGGGTTAGTGGGTACAGTATTTGGGTGAGGGTTAGTGGGTGCAGTATTTGGCTGAGAGTTAGTGGGTGCAGTATTTGGGTGAGAGTTAGTGGGTGCAGTATTTGGGTGAGAGTTAGTGGGTGCACTATTTGGGTGAGAGTTTGTGGGTGCAGTATTTGGGTGAGAGTTAGTGGGTGCAGTATTTCGATGACAGTTAGTGGGTGCAGTATTTCGATGTCAGTTAGTGGTTGCAGTATTTGGGTGAGAGTTAGTGGGTGCAGTATTTGGGTGAGAGTTAGTGGGTGCAGTATTTGGGTGAGAGTTAGTCGGTGAAGTATTTGGTTGAGAGTTAGTGGGTGCAGTATTTGGGTGAGAGTTAGTGGGAGCAGTATTTGGGTGAGAGTTAGTGGGTGCAGTATTTGGGTGGGAGTTAGTGGGTGCAGTATTTGTGTGAGAGTTAGTGGGTGCAGTATTTGGGTGAGAGTTAGTGGGTGCAGTATTTGGGTGAGATCAAGTGGGTGCATTATGTGTTTGAGAATTAGTGGGTGCAGTATTTCGGTGAGAGTTAGTGTGTACAGTATTTGGGTGAGGGTTAGTGGGTACAGTATTTGGGTGAGGGTTATTAGGTGCAGTATTTGGGTGAGAGTTAGTGGTTGCAGTATTTGGGTGAGAGTTAGTGGGTGCAGTATTTAGGTGAGAGTTAGTAGGTGCAATATTTGGGTGAGAGGTAGCGGGTGCAGTATTTGCGTGAGAGTTAGTGGGTCCAGTATTTGGCTGAGAGTTAGTGGGTGCAGTATTTGGGCGAGAGTTAGTGGATGCAGTATTTGGATGAGAGTTAGTGGGTGCAGTATTTGGATGAGTGTTAGTGGGTGCAGTATTTGGGTGGGAGTTAGTGAGTTCAGTATTTGGGTGAGAGTTAGTGGGTGCAGTATTTGGGTGAGAGTTAGTGGGTGCAGTATTTGGGTGAAAGTAAGTGGGTGCAGTATTTGGGTGAGAGTTAGTGGGTGCAGTATTTGAGTGAGAGTTAATGGGTGCAGTATTTGGGTGAGAGTTAGTGGGTGCAATATTTGGGTGAGAGTTAGTGGGTGCAGTATTTGGGTGAGAGTTAGTGGGTGCAGTATTTGGGTGAGTGTTAGTGGGTGCAGTATTTGGGTGAGAGTTAGTGGGTGCAGTATTTGGGTGAGTGTTAGTGGGTGCAGTATTTGGGTGGGAGTTAGTGGGTGCAGTTTTTGGGTGAGATTTAGTGGGTGCAGTATTTGGATGCGAGTTAGTGGGTGCAGTATTTGAATGAGTGTTAGTGGGTGCAGTATTGGGGGTGAGAGTTAGTGGGTGCAGTATCTGGGTGGGAGTTATTGGGTGCAGTATTTGGGTGATAGTTAGTCGGTGCGGTATTTGGGTGAGAGTTAGTGGGTGCAGTAATTGGGTGGGAGTTAGTGGGTGCAGTATTTTGATGAGCGTTACTGGGTGCAGTATTTGGGTGAGAGTTAGTGGGTGCAGTATTTGGGTGGGAGTTAGTGGGTGCAGTATTTGGGTGAGAGTTAGTGGGTGCAATATTTGTGTGAGAGTTAGTGGGTGCAGTATTTGGATGGGAGATAGTGGGTGCCGTATTTGGGTGGGAGTTAGTGGGTGCAGTATTTGGGTGAGATCAAGTGGGTGCATTATGTGTTTGAGAATTAGTGGGTGCAGTATTTCGGTGAGAGTTAGTGTGTACAGTATTTGGGTGAGGGTTAGTGGGTACAGTATTTGGGTGAGGGTTATTAGGTGCAGTATTTGGGTGAGAGTTAGTGGTTGCAGTATTTGGGTGAGAGTTAGTGGGTGCAGTATTTAGGTGAGAGTTAGTAGGTGCAATATTTGGGTGAGAGGTAGCGGGTGCAGTATTTGCGTGAGAGTTAGTGGGTCCAGTATTTGGCTGAGAGTTAGTGGGTGCAGTATTTGGGCGAGAGTTAGTGGATGCAGTATTTGGATGAGAGTTAGTGGGTGCAGTATTTGGATGAGTGTTAGTGGGTGCAGTATTTGGGTGGGAGTTAGTGAGTTCAGTATTTGGGTGAGAGTTAGTGGGTGCAGTATTTGGGTGAGAGTTAGTGGGTGCAGTATTTGGGTGAAAGTAAGTGGGTGCAGTATTTGGGTGAGAGTTAGTGGGTGCAGTATTTGAGTGAGAGTTAATGGGTGCAGTATTTGGGTGAGAGTTAGTGGGTGCAATATTTGGGTGAGAGTTAGTGGGTGCAGTATTTGGGTGAGAGTTAGTGGGTGCAGTATTTGGGTGAGTGTTAGTGGGTGCAGTATTTGGGTGAGAGTTAGTGGGTGCAGTATTTGGGTGAGTGTTAGTGGGTGCAGTATTTGGGTGGGAGTTAGTGGGTGCAGTTTTTGGGTGAGATTTAGTGGGTGCAGTATTTGGATGCGAGTTAGTGGGTGCAGTATTTGAATGAGTGTTAGTGGGTGCAGTATTGGGGGTGAGAGTTAGTGGGTGCAGTATCTGGGTGGGAGTTATTGGGTGCAGTATTTGGGTGATAGTTAGTCGGTGCGGTATTTGGGTGAGAGTTAGTGGGTGCAGTATTTGGGTGGGAGTTAGTGGGTGCAGTATTTTGATGAGCGTTACTGGGTGCAGTATTTGGGTGAGAGTTAGTGGGTGCAGTATTTGGGTGGGAGTTAGTGGGTGCAGTATTTGGGTGAGAGTTAGTGGGTGCAATATTTGTGTGAGAGTTAGTGGGTGCAGTATTTGGATGGGAGATAGTGGGTGCCGTATTTGGGTGGGAGTTAGTGGGTGCAGTATTTGGGTGAGAGTTAGTGGGTGCAATATTTGCGTGAGAGTCAGTGGGTGCAGTATTTGGATGGGACATAGTGGGTGCAGTATTTGGGTGGGAGTTAGTGGGTGCAGTATTTGGGTGAGTGTTAGTGGGTGCAGTATTTGGGTGGGAGTTAGTGGGTGCAGTATTTGGGTGAGAGTTAGTGGGTGCACTATTTGGGTTAGAGTTAGTGGGTCCAGTATTTGGATGAGAGTTAGTGGGTGAATTATTTGGATGAGTGTTAGTTGGTGCAGTATTTGGGTGAGAGTTAGTGGGTGCAGTATTTGGGTGAGAGTTAGTGGGTGCAGTATTTGGATGAGTGTTAGTGGGTGCAGTATTTGGGTGAGAGTTCGTGAGTGCAGTATTTGGGTGAGAGTTAGTGGGTGCAGTATTTGGGTGAGAGTTAGTGGGTGCAGTATTTGGGTGAGTGTTAGTGGGTGCAGTATTTGGGTGGGAGTTAGTGGGTCCATTATTTGTGTGAGAGTTAGTGGGTGCAGTATTTGGGTGAGAGTTAGTGGGTGCAGTATTTGGGTGAGTGTTTTTGGATGCAGTATTTCGGTGAGAGTTAGTGGGTGCAGTATTTGGGTGAGAGTTCGTGGGTGCAGTTTTTGGGTGAGAGTTAGTGGGTGCAGTATTTGGGTGGGAGTTAGTGGGTGCAGTATTTTGATGAGAGTTAGTGGGTGCAGTATTTGGGTGAGAGTTAGTGGGTGCAGTATTTGTGTGAGAGTTAGTGGGTGCAGTATTTGGGTGAGAGTTAGTGGGTGCAGTATTTGGATGGGAGATAGTGGGTGCAGTATTTGGGTGGGAGTTAGTGGGTGCAGTATTTGGGTGAGAGTTAGTGGGTGCAGTATTTGTGTGAGAGTTAGTGGGTGCAGTATTTGGGTGAGACTTAGTGGGTGCAGTATTTGGATGGGAGATAGTGGGTGCAGTATTTGGGTGGCAGTTAGTGGGTGCAGTATTTGGGTGAGAGTTAGTGGGTGCAATATTTGGGTGAGAGTTAGTGGGTGCAGTATTTGGATGGGATATAGAGGGTGCAGTATTTGGGTGAGAGTTAGTGGGTGCAGTATTTGGGGGAGAGTTAGTGGGTGCAGTATTTGAGTGGGAGTTAGTGGGTGCAGTATTTGGGTGAGAGTTAGTGGGTGCAGTATTTGGGTGAGAGTTAGTGGGTGCAGTATCTGGGTGAGAGTTAGTGGGTGCAGTATCTGGGTGAGTGTTAGTGGGTGCAGTACTTGGGTGAGATTTAGAGGGTGCAGTATTTGGGTGAGAGTTAGTGGCTGCAGTGTTTGGTTGAGGGTTAGTGTTTTCAGTATTTGGATGGGAGATAGTGGGTGCAGTATTTGAGTGGGAGTTAGTGGGTGCAGTATTTGGGTGAGAGTTAGTGGGTGCAGTATTTGGGTGAGATTTAGTGGGTGCAGTATTTGGGTGAGAGTTAGTGGGTGCAGTATTTGGATGGGAAATAGTGGGTATAGTATTTCGGTGGGAGTTAGTGGGTGCAGTATTTGTGTGCGAGTTAGTGGGTGCAGTATTTGGATGAGAGTTAGTGGGTGCAGGTTTTGGGTAAGCGTTAGTGGGTGCAGTATTTGTGTGAGAGTTAGTGGGTGCAGTATTTGGGTGAGACTTAGTTGGTGCAGTATTTGGATGGGAGATAGTGTGTGCAGTATTTGGGTGGGAGTTAGTGGGTGCAGTATTTGGGTGAGAGTTAGTGGGTGCAATATTTGGGTGAGAGTTAGTGGTTGCAGTATTTGGGTGAGAGTTCGTGGGTGCAGTTTTTGGGTGAGAGTTAGTGGGTGCAGTATTTGGGTGGGAGTTAGTGGGTGCAGTATTTTGATGAGTGTTAGTGGGTGCAGTATTTGGGTGAGAGTTAGTGGGTGCAGGATTTGGGTGGGAGTTAGTGGGTGCAGTATTTGGGTGAGAGTTAGTGGGTGCAATATTTGGGTGAGAGTTAGTGGGTGCAGTATTTGGATGGGAGATAGTGGGTGCAGTATTTGGGTGGGAGTTAGTGGGTGCAGTATTTGGGTGAGAGTTAGTGGGTGCAATATTTTTGTGAGAGTTAGTGGGTGCAGTATTTGGATGGGACATAGTGGGTGCAGTATTTGGGTGGGAGTTAGTGGGTGCAGTATTTGGGTGTGTTAGTGGGTGCAGTATTTGGGTGGGAGTTAGTGGGTGCAGTATTTGGGTGAAAGTTAGTGGGTGCACTATTTGGGTGAGAGTTAGTGGTTGCAGTATTTGGATGAGAGTTAGTGGGTGAATTATTTGGATGAGTGTTAGGTGGTGCAGTATTTGGGTGAGAGTTAGTGGGTGCAGTATTTGGGTGAGAGTTAGTGGGTGCAGTATTTGGATGAGTGTTAGTGGGTGCAGTATTTGGGTGAGAGTTCGTGGGTGCAGTATTTGGGTGAGAGTTAGTGGGTGCAGTATTTGGGTGAGAGTTAGTGGGTGCAGTATTTGGGTGAGTGTTAGTGGGTGCAGTATTTGGGTGGGAGTTAGTGGGTGCAGTATTTGGGTGAGAGTTAGTGGGTGCAGTATTTGGGTGAGAGTTAGTGGGTGCAGTATTTGGGTGAGTGTTTTTGGATGCAGTATTTGGGTGAGAGTTAGTGGGTGCAGTATTTGGGTGAGAGTTCGTGGGTGCAGTTTTTGGGTGAGAGTTATTGGGTGCAGTATTTCGGTGGGAGTTAGTGGGTGCAGTATTTTGATGAGAGTTAGTGGGTGCAGTATTTGGGTGAGAGTTAGTGGGTGCAGTATTTGTGTGAGAGTTAGTGGGTGCAGTATTTGGGTGAGAGTTAGTGGGTGCAGTATTTGGATGGGAGATAGTGGGTGCAGTATTTGGGTGGGAGTTAGTGGGTGCAGTATTTGGGTGAGAGTTAGTGGGTGCAGTATTTGGATGGGAGATAGTGGGTATAGTATTTCGGTGGGAGTTAGTGGGTGCAGTATTTGGGTGAGAGTTAGTGGGTGCAGTATTTGGGTGAGAGTTCGTGGGTGCAGTTTTTGGGTGAGAGTTAGTGGGTGCAGTATTTGGGTGGGAGTTAGTGGGTGCAGTATTTGGATGAGAGTTAGTGGGTGCAGTTTTTGGGTAAGAGTTAGTGGGTGCAGTATTTGTCTGAGAGTTAGTGGGTGCAGTATTTGGGTGAGACTTAGTGGGTGCAGTATTTGGATGGGAGATAGTGGGTGCAGTATTTGGGTGGGAGTTAGTGGGTGCTGTATTTGGGTGAGAGTTAGTGGGTGCAATATTTGGGTGAGAGTTAGTGGGTGCAGTATTTGGATGGCACATATTGGGTGCAGTATTTGGGTGAGAGTTAGTGGGTGCAGTATTTGGGTGAGAGTTAGTGGGTGCAGTATCTGGGTGAGAGTTAGTGGGTGCAGTATCTGGGTGAGTGTTAGTGGTTGCAGTACTTGGGTGAGATTTAGAGGGTGCAGTATTTGGGTGAGAGTTAGTGGCTGCAGTGTTTGGGTGAGGGTTAGTGTTTTCAGTATTTGGATGGGAGATAGTGGGTGCAGTATTTGAGTGGGAGTTAGTGGGTGCAGTATTTGGGTGAGAGTTAGTGGGTGCAGTATTTGGGTGAGAGTTAGTGGGTGCAGTATTTGGGTGAGAGTTAGTGGGTGCAGTATTTGGATGGGAGATAGTGGGTATAGTATATTGGTGGGAGTTAGTGGGTGCAGTATTTGGGTGAGAGTTAGTGGGTGCAGTATTTGGGTGAGAGTTCGTGGGTGCAGTTTTTGGGTGAGAGTTAGTGGGTGCAGTATTTGGGTGGGAGTTAGTGGGTGCAGTATTTGGATGAGAGTTAGTGGGTGCAGTTTTTGGGTAAGAGTTAGTGGGTGCAGTATTTGTGTGAGAGTTAGTGGGTGCAGTATTTGGGTGAGACTTAGTGGGTGCAGTATTTGGATGGGAGATAGTGGGTGCAGTATTTGTGTGGGAGTTAGTGGGTGCAGTATTTGGGTGAGAGTTAGTGGGTGCAATATTTGGGTGAGAGTTAGTGGGTGCAGTATTTGGATGGGACATAGTGGGTGCTGTATTTGGGTGGGAGTTAGTGGGTGCAGTATTTGGGTGAGAGTTAGTGGGTGCAGTATTTGGGGGAGAGTTAGTGGGTGCAGTATTTGAGTGGGAGTTAGTGGGTGCAGTATTTGGGTTAGAGTTAGTGGGTGCACTATTTGGGTGAGAGTTTGTGGGTGCAGTATTTGGGTGAGAGTTAGTGGGTGCAGTATTTCGATGACAGTTAGTGGGTGCAGTATTTCGATAACAGTTAGTGGTTGCAGTATTTGGGTGAGAGTTAGTGGGTGCAGTATTTGGGTGAGAGTTAGTGGGTGCAGTATTTGGGTGAGAGTTAGTCGGTGAAGTATTTGGTTGAGAGTTAGTGGGTGCAGTATTTGGGTGAGAGTTAGTGGGAGCAGTATTTGGGTGAGAGTTAGTGGGTGCAGTATTTGGGTGGGAGTTAGTGGGTGCAGTATTTGTGTGAGAGTTAGTGGGTGCAGTATTTGGGTGAGAGTTAGTGGGTGCAGTATTTGGGTGAGATCAAGTGGGTGCATTATGTGTTTGAGAATTAGTGGGTGCAGTATTTCGGTGAGAGTTAGTGTGTACAGTATTTGGGTGAGGGTTAGTGGGTACAGTATTTGGGTGAGGGTTATTAGGTGCAGTATTTGGGTGAGAGTTAGTGGTTGCAGTATTTGGGTGAGAGTTAGTGGGTGCAGTATTTAGGTGAGAGTTAGTAGGTGCAATATTTGGGTGAGAGGTAGCGGGTGCAGTATTTGCGTGAGAGTTAGTGGGTCCAGTATTTGGCTGAGAGTTAGTGGGTGCAGTATTTGGGCGAGAGTTAGTGGATGCAGTATTTGGATGAGAGTTAGTGGGTGCAGTATTTGGATGAGTGTTAGTGGGTGCAGTATTTGGGTGGGAGTTAGTGAGTTCAGTATTTGGGTGAGAGTTAGTGGGTGCAGTATTTGGGTGAGAGTTAGTGGGTGCAGTATTTGGGTGAAAGTAAGTGGGTGCAGTATTTGGGTGAGAGTTAGTGGGTGCAGTATTTGAGTGAGAGTTAATGGGTGCAGTATTTGGGTGAGAGTTAGTGGGTGCAATATTTGGGTGAGAGTTAGTGGGTGCAGTATTTGGGTGAGAGTTAGTGGGTGCAGTATTTGGGTGAGTGTTAGTGGGTGCAGTATTTGGGTGAGAGTTAGTGGGTGCAGTATTTGGGTGAGTGTTAGTGGGTGCAGTATTTGGGTGGGAGTTAGTGGGTGCAGTTTTTGGGTGAGATTTAGTGGGTGCAGTATTTGGATGCGAGTTAGTGGGTGCAGTATTTGAATGAGTGTTAGTGGGTGCAGTATTGGGGGTGAGAGTTAGTGGGTGCAGTATCTGGGTGGGAGTTATTGGGTGCAGTATTTGGGTGATAGTTAGTCGGTGCGGTATTTGGGTGAGAGTTAGTGGGTGCAGTATTTGGGTGGGAGTTAGTGGGTGCAGTATTTTGATGAGAGTTACTGGGTGCAGTATTTGGGTGAGAGTTAGTGGGTGCAGTATTTGGGTGGGAGTTAGTGGGTGCAGTATTTGGGTGAGAGTTAGTGGGTGCAATATTTGTGTGAGAGTTAGTGGGTGCAGTATTTGGATGGGAGATAGTGGGTGCCGTATTTGGGTGGGAGTTAGTGGGTGCAGTATTTGGGTGAGAGTTAGTGGGTGCAATATTTGCGTGAGAGTCAGTGGGTGCAGTATTTGGATGGGACATAGTGGGTGCAGTATTTGGGTGGGAGTTAGTGGGTGCAGTATTTGGGTGAGTGTTAGTGGGTGCAGTATTTGGGTGGGAGTTAGTGGGTGCAGTATTTGGGTGAGAGTTAGTGGGTGCACTATTTGGGTTAGAGTTAGTGGGTCCAGTATTTGGATGAGAGTTAGTGGGTGAATTATTTGGATCAGTGTTAGTTGGTGCAGTATTTGGGTGAGAGTTAGTGGGTGCAGTATTTGGGTGAGAGTTAGTGGGTGCAGTATTTGGATGAGTGTTAGTGGGTGCAGTATTTGGGTGAGAGTTCGTGAGTGCAGTATTTGGGTGAGAGTTAGTGGGTGCAGTATTTGGGTGAGAGTTAGTGGGTGCAGTATTTGGGTGAGTGTTAGTGGGTGCAGTATTTGGGTGGGAGTTAGTGGGTCCATTATTTGTGTGAGAGTTAGTGGGTGCAGTATTTGGGTGAGAGTTAGTGGGTGCAGTATTTGGGTGAGTGTTTTTGGATGCAGTATTTCGGTGAGAGTTAGTGGGTGCAGTATTTGGGTGAGAGTTCGTGGGTGCAGTTTTTGGGTGAGAGTTAGTGGGTGCAGTATTTGGGTGGGAGTTAGTGGGTGCAGTATTTTGATGAGAGTTAGTGGGTGCAGTATTTGGGTGAGAGTTAGTGGGTGCAGTATTTGTGTGAGAGTTAGTGGGTGCAGTATTTGGGTGAGAGTTAGTGGGTGCAGTATTTGGATGGGAGATAGTGGGTGCAGTATTTGGGTGGGAGTTAGTGGGTGCAGTATTTGGGTGAGAGTTAGTGGGTGCAGTATTTGTGTGAGAGTTAGTGGGTGCAGTATTTGGGTGAGACTTAGTGGGTGCAGTATTTGGATGGGAGATAGTGGGTGCAGTATTTGGGTGGCAGTTAGTGTGTGCAGTATTTGGGTGAGAGTTAGTGGGTGCAATATTTGGGTGAGAGTTAGTGGGTGCAGTATTTGGATGGGATATAGAGGGTGCAGTATTTGGGTGAGAGTTAGTGGGTGCAGTATTTGGGGGAGAGTTAGTGGGTGCAGTATTTGAGTGGGAGTTAGTGGGTGCAGTATTTGGGTGAGAGTTAGTGGGTGCAGTATTTGGGTGAGAGTTAGTGGGTGCAGTATCTGGGTGAGAGTTAGTGGGTGCAGTATCTGGGTGAGTGTTAGTGGGTGCAGTACTTGGGTGAGATTTAGAGGGTGCAGTATTTGGGTGAGAGTTAGTGGCTGCAGTGTTTGGTTGAGGGTTAGTGTTTTCAGTATTTGGATGGGAGATAGTGGGTGCAGTATTTGGGTGGGAGTTAGTGGGTGCAGTATTTGGGTGAGAGTTAGTGGGTGCAGTATTTGTGTGAGAGTTAGTGGGTGCAGTATTTGGGTGAGACTTAGTGGGTGCAGTATTTGGATGGGAGATAGTGGGTGCAGTATTTGGGTGGCAGTTAGTGGGTGCAGTATTTGAGTGGGAGTTAGTGGGTGCAGTATTTGGGTGAGAGTTAGTGGGTGCAGTATTTGGGTGAGAGTTAGTGGGTGCAGTATTTGAGTGGGAGTTAGTGGGTGCAGTATTTGGGTGAGAGTTAGTGGGTGCAGTATTTGGGTGAGATTTAGTGGGTGCAGTATTTGGGTGAGAGTTAGTGGGTGCAGTATTTGGATGGGAAATAGTGGGTATAGTATTTCGGTGGGAGTTAGTGGGTGCAGTATTTGTGTGCGAGTTAGTGGGTGCAGTATTTGGATGAGAGTTAGTGGGTGCAGTTTTTGGGTAAGCGTTAGTGGGTGCAGTATTTGTGTGAGAGTTAGTGGGTGCAGTATTTGGGTGAGACTTAGTTGGTGCAGTATTTGGATGGGAGATAGTGTGTGCAGTATTTGGGTGGGAGTTAGTGGGTGCAGTATTTGGGTGAGAGTTAGTGGGTGCAATATTTGGGTGAGAGTTAGTGGGTGCAGTATTTGGGTGAGAGTTCGTGGGTGCAGTTTTTGGGTGAGAGTTAGTGGGTGCAGTATTTGGGTGGGAGTTAGTGGGTGCAGTATTTTGATGAGTGTTAGTGGGTGCAGTATTTGGGTGAGAGTTAGTGGGTGCAGTATTTGGGTGGGAGTTAGTGGGTGCAGTATTTGGGTGAGAGTTAGTGGGTGCAATATTTGGGTGAGAGTTAGTGGGTGCAGTATTTGGATGGGAGATAGTGGGTGCAGTATTTGGGTGGGAGTTAGTGGGTGCCGTATTTGGGTGAGAGTTAGTGGGTGCAATATTTTTGTGAGAGTTAGTGGGTGCAGTATTTGGATGGGACATAGTGGGTGCAGTATTTGGGTGGGAGTTAGTGAGTGCAGTATTTGGGTGTGTTAGTGGGTGCAGTATTTGGGTGGGAGTTAGTGGGTGCAGTATTTGGGTGAGAGTTAGTGGGTGCACTATTTGGGTGAGAGTTAGTGGGTGCAGTATTTGGATGAGAGTTAGTGGGTGAATTATTTGGATGAGTGTTAGGTGGTGCAGTATTTGGGTGAGAGTTAGTGGGTGCAGTATTTGGGTGAGAGTTAGTGGGTGCAGTATTTGGATGAGTGTTAGTGGGTGCAGTATTTGGGTGAGAGTTCGTGGGTGCAGTATTTGGGTGAGAGTTAGTGGGTGCAGTATTTGGGTGAGAGTTAGTGGGTGCAGTATTTGGGTGAGTGTTAGTGGGTGCAGTATTTGGGTGGGAGTTAGTGGGTGCAGTATTTGGGTGAGAGTTAGTGGGTGCAGTATTTGGGTGAGAGTTAGTGGGTGCAGTATTTGGGTGAGTGTTTTTGGATGCAGTATTTGGGTGAGAGTTAGTGGGTGCAGTATTTGGGTGAGAGTTCGTGGGTGCAGTTTTTGGGTGAGAGTTATTGGGTGCAGTATTTGGGTGGGAGTTAGTGGGTGCAGTATTTTGATGAGAGTTAGTGGGTGCAGTATTTGGGTGAGAGTTAGTGGGTGCAGTATTTGTGTGAGAGTTAGTGGGTGCAGTATTTGGGTGAGAGTTAGTGGGTGCAGTATTTGGATGGGAGATAGTGGGTGCAGTATTTGGGTGGGAGTTAGTGGGTGCAGTATTTGGGTGAGAGTTAGTGGGTGCAGTATTTGGATGGGAGATAGTGGGTATAGTATTTCGGTGGGAGTTAGTGGGTGCAGTATTTGGGTGAGAGTTAGTGGGTGCAGTATTTGGGTGAGAGTTCGTGGGTGCAGTTTTTGGGTGAGAGTTAGTGGGTGCAGTATTTGGGTGGGAGTTAGTGGGTGCAGTATTTGGATGAGAGTTAGTGGGTGCAGTTTTTGGGTAAGAGTTAGTGGGTGCAGTATTTGTCTGAGAGTTAGTGGGTGCAGTATTTGGGTGAGACTTAGTGGGTGCAGTATTTGGATGGGAGATAGTGGGTGCAGTATTTGGGTGGGAGTTAGTGGGTGCTGTATTTGGGTGAGAGTTAGTGGGTGCAATATTTGGGTGAGAGTTAGTGGGTGCAGTATTTGGATGGCACATAGTGGGTGCAGTATTTGGGTGAGAGTTAGTGGGTGCAGTATTTGGGTGAGAGTTAGTGGGTGCAGTATCTGGGTGAGAGTTAGTGGGTGCAGTATCTGGGTGAGTGTTAGTGGTTGCAGTACTTGGGTGAGATTTAGAGGGTGCAGTATTTGGGTGAGAGTTAGTGGCTGCAGTGTTTGGGTGAGGCTTAGTGTTTTCAGTATTTGGATGGGAGATAGTGGGTGCAGTATTTGAGTGGGAGTTAGTGGGTGCAGTATTTGGGTGAGAGTTAGTGGGTGCAGTATTTGGGTGAGAGTTAGTGGGTGCAGTATTTGGGTGAGAGTTAGTGGGTGCAGTATTTGGATGGGAGATAGTGGGTATAGTATTTTGGTGGGAGTTAGTGGGTGCAGTATTTGGGTGAGAGTTAGTGGGTGCAGTATTTGGGTGAGAGTTCGTGGGTGCAGTTTTTGGGTGAGAGTTAGTGGGTGCAGTATTTGGGTGGGAGTTAGTGGGTGCAGTATTTGGATGAG
Organism: Cetorhinus maximus; assembly: GCF_964194155.1. Taxonomy (NCBI): domain Eukaryota; kingdom Metazoa; phylum Chordata; class Chondrichthyes; order Lamniformes; family Cetorhinidae; genus Cetorhinus; species Cetorhinus maximus. The sequence continues at coordinate 906,071 of NC_135881.1, forward strand.
AGTTAGTGGGTGCAGTTTTTGGGTAAGAGTTAGTGGGTGCAGTATTTGTGTGAGAGTTAGTGGGTGCAGTATTTGGGTGAGACTTAGTGGGTGCAGTATTTGGATGGGAGATAGTGGGTGCAGTATTTGTGTGGGAGTTAGTGGGTTCAGTATTTGGGTGAGAGTTAGTGGGTGCAATATTTGGGTGAGAGTTAGTGGGTGCAGTATTTGGATGGGACATAGTGGGTGCTGTATTTGGGTGGGAGTTAGTGGGTGCAGTATTTGGGTGAGAGTTAGTGGGTGCAGTATTTGGGGGAGAGTTAGTGGGTGCAGTATTTGAGTGGGAGTTAGTGGGTGCAATATTTGGGTGAGAGTTAGTGGGTGCAGTATTTGGGTGAGAGTTAGTGGGTGCAGTATCTGGGTGAGAGTTAGTGGGTGCAGTATTTGGGTGAGTGTTAGTGGGTGCATTACTTGGGTGAGAGTTAGAGGGTGCAGTATTTGGGTGAGAGTTAGTGGCTGCAGGATTTGGGTGAGGGTTAGTGTTTTCAGTATTTGGATGGGAGATAGTGGGTGCAGTATTTGGGTGAGAGTTAGTGGGTGCAGTATTTGGATGAGAGTTAATGGGTGCAGTATTTGGATGAGAGTTAGTGGGTGCAGTATTTGGGTGAGAGTTAGTGGGTGCAGTATTTGGATGAGAGTTAGTGGGTGCAGTATTTGGATGAGAGTTAGTGGGTGTAGTATTTGGGTGAGAGTTAGTGGGTGCAGTATTTGGGTGACAGTTAGTGGGTGCAGTATTTCTGTGGGAGTTAGTGGGTGCAGTATTTGGGTGAGAGTTAGTGGGTGCAGTATTTGGGTGAGAGTTAGTGGGTGCAGTATTTGGATGATAGTTAGCGGGTGCAGTATTTGGGTGAGAGTTAGTGGGTGCAGTATTTGGATGAGAGTTAGTGGGTGCAGTATTTGGATGAGGGTTAGTGGGTGCAGTATTTGGGTGAGAGTTAGTGGGTGCAGTATTTGGGTGAGAGTTAGTGGGTGCAATATTTGGGTGAGAGTTAGTGGGTGCAGTATTTGGGTGAGAGTTAGTGGGTGCAGTATTTGGGTGAGAGTTAGTGGGTGCAGTATTTGGGTGAGAGTTAGTGGGTGCAGTATTTGGGTGAGAGTTAGTTGGTGCCGTATTTGGGTGAGAGTTAGTGTGTGCAGTATTTGGGTGGGAGTTAGTGGGTGCAGTATTTGGATGAGAGATAGTGGGTGCAGTATTTGGATGAGAGATAGTGGGTGCAGTATTTGGATGAGAGATAGTGGGTGCAGTATTTGGTTGGGAGTTAGTGGGTGCAGTATTTGGATGAGAGATAGTGGGTGCAGTATTTGGATGAGAGATAGTGGGTGCAGTATTTGGGTGACAGTTAGTGGGTGCAGTATTTGGATGAGAGTTAGTGGGTGCAGTATTTGGATGAGAGATAGTGGGTGCAGTATTTGGATGAGAGATAGTGGGTGCAGTATTTGGTTGGGAGTTAGTGGGTGCAGTATTTGGATGAGAGATAGTGGGTGCAGTATTTGGATGAGAGATAGTGGGTGCAGTATTTGGTTGGGAGTTAGTGGGTGCAGTATTTGGATGAGAGATAGTGGGTGCAGTATTTGGTTGGGCGTTAGTGGCTGCAGTATTTGGATGAGAGATAGTGGGTGCAGTATTTGGATGAGAGATAGTGTGTGCAGTATTTGGATGAGAGTTAGTGGGTGCAGCATTTGGATGAGAGATAGTGGGGTGCCTCATGGCTGGACCAGGTCAGGCATCATTTGGGCTGGGAATTGGGGCCCAGGGTTGGGAGATTGTGGTTCAGAATAGGGAGTGACAGAAATTGGTTCCTTTAATCAGGAAGAAGATTCTTGGTCGGGCTGGAGCAGAGTAACAGCAACATAAGATCATAAAAATTAGGAGGAGGCAATTTGGCCCATCGAGCCTGCTCTGGCATTCAGTACAATCCTGGCTGATCGAATTCACTCTCCTGACTGCAACCCCACAACCCACCCCTCCCCCTGACCCCCGCTATCCCACCTGGAAGGATGCTGCTTTCCCCTACAACAGACATGGGGAGGCGGTGGTCACTGACTAGTCTTCCAGCGACCCAGCATAATGCTCTGAGGACCCGGGTTTGAATCCCCCCACATTAGACGGTGGATTTTGAGTTCAATAAATATCTGGAATTAAAATCTAACGATGATTGTCATAAAAGTCTGGTTCACTGTCCTTACCTGGTCTGGCCTGCATATGACTCTCCCTGAACAAGGGCAATTAGGGATGGGCAATAAATGCTAGCAAACCCCACATCCCACAACGAGAGACGTCCCTTTCCTGTTTGTGACCAGTGTTATTACTGCAAGCTCAGTATTGGTGGATTTTCCCACTGTGTTGTGACCGTCTGTCATTCCTGATTCACTCCTTTGCCTAAATTTTCTCATGTCCAGATCAACAAAATCTGGACTTAAGTTGCTGTTGGTCATCGAGACCCAGTGCTGGAGACCATCCTAGTGCATGCACGTGTGCCCGGGGAGTTTAAACTTCCAATGGGCTGGTTTACACTGCCCTGGACCCTGCACAAAAGTCTGAATACTGAACACAGGGACTGTGGTTTACCTCCAACAGAAAATGTTACACTACTGAGTACCTGGTCTAACTCGTAACTGAACTCAGAACCTACAACTGACCCATCTAATCACCTCCTCAACCTGACCACTACCACACCCCCCCCAACCCGACTGCCCCCCACAACCTGACTCAATTCACCCTCCATCTGAGCCAATTACTCAGCCTAACCAGACCATCCCCAACCCAACTAACCCCCCCCCAACCTGACCCAACTACCCCACCCGACATGACAGCCTTCTCACCCACCACGCCACCCAGTCACCATGCCACCCACCCACCACGCCACCCACCCACCACGCCACCCGCCCACCACGCCACCCGCCCACCACGCCACCCGCCCACCACGCCACCCACCCACCATGCCACCCACTCACCCCACCACCCACCCACCCACCCACCACGCCACCCACCCACCACGCCACCCACCCACCACGCCACGCACCCACCACGCCACCCACCCACCACGCCACCCATCCACCACACCACGCACCCACCACGCCACCCACCCACCACGCCACCCACTCACCCACCACGCCACCCACCATGCCACCCACCACGCCACCCACCCACCACGCCACCCACCCACCACGCCACCCACCCACCACGCCACCCACCCACCACGCCACCCACCCACCACTCTCTCATTAAAAGACTTGAGACCTTTAAAAACTTAACTGAATCCAACAGCTAATGTGACCTTTCTTCTGGGGTCTCTCTTACATTTGCCAGATTTGCGCTGCACTAGTCTATTTCAGAGTCCTGGCTGAAAGTGGGCACTGTCACTGGGATACGGAAAACTTTGCTTTGGCACTGACAGGAAAATCTGGGCCTCTCTCTCTTGACAGATTCAATGGAAATAAATGAGTCTGTGTACATGGACATTCAGAGAATTGCAGTAGTGCAGGATGACGTGAGCCTGGAATATGAATGACCGTACTATGCTAAATGTTTATGAGAATAACAGATGGGTGTGTGACAGAACAATTAGACTCTTTATAATAAAACTATAAAGAGAAGATAAGGAAAGGAAGACAAACAGGGTGGAGAGTTTCTGGAGAACAATATACAGCAACATGAGTGAGGCACCAAAGAAAGCAGAGAACGAATCTATCTGTCTGCCTATACACTAATGGTGTCAGCCACATATACTAACCACATTCTCACATTAGGCTCACACTCACTATATGTGATTAACCAGGTATATTGGAGATTTACCTCATGTTGTATCAGGGGTACTGCAAGTGAAATTGGTTCATCTCAGGAATTTTGCCTATAATAGGCTAAGTAACAGTAAGTGTGAGAGAAAGAGAGAGGGAGTGAGAGACAGAATGCGTGAGAGAGTGTGTGTGAGAGAGAGAAAGAGAGTGTGTGAGAGAAAGGGAGAGAGAGAGAATGTGAGTGAGAGAGAGAGAGGGAGTGAGAGACAGAATGCGTGAGAGAGTGTGTGTGAGAGAGAGAAAGAGAGTGTGTGAGAGAAAGGGAGAGAGAGAGAATGTGAGAGAGAGAGAGAGAGAGTGAGAGTGTGTGAGAGAGTCTGTGTGTGTGAGAGTGTGAGAGAGTGTGTGTGTGAGAGAGAGAGAGCGTGAGAGAGTGTGTGTGAGAGAGAGAAAGAGAGTGTGTGAGAGAAAAGGAGAGAGAGAGAATGTGAGAGAGAGAGAGAGTGAGAGTGTGTGAGAGAGTCTGTGTGTGTGAGAGTGTGAGAGAGTGTGTGTGTGAGAGAGAGAGTGTGAGAGAGTGTGTGTGAGAGAGAGACTGTGAGTGTGTGTGTGTGGGAGAGAGTGAGAGAGAGAGAGTATGTGTGTGTGTGAGAGAGTGTGTGTGTGAGAGAGAGAGAGTGAGCGTATTTGAGAGAGAAAGTGTGTGTGTGTGAGACAGAGAGAGAGAGCGTATTAGAGAGAGAGAGAGCGTGTGTGAGAGAGAGCATGTGTGAGAGAGAGAAAGACTATGTGAGAGAGAGAGTGTATGTGAGAGAGAGTGTGTGAGAGAGAGAGTGTGTGAGAGAGCGTGTGAGGGAGAGAGTGTGTGAGGGAGAGAGTGTGTGAGGGAGAGAGTGTGTGAGGGAGAGAGTGTGTGAGGGAGAGAGTGTGTGAGGGAGAGAGTGTGTGAGAGAAAAGAGTGTGTGTGAGCGAGAGAGAGAGTGTGTGTGAGAGAGAGTGGGCAAGAGACAGTGCGTCAAAGAGGGTGTGTGTGAGAGAGAGAGAGCAGGTGTGTGTGTGAGAGAGTGTGTGTTTGTGTGAGAGAGAGAGAGAGTGTGAGAGAGTGTATGTGAGTGAGAGAGAGTGTATGTGAGTGAGAGACAGAGTGTGTGAGGGAGAGTGTGTGCAAGAGAGAGTATGAAACAGAGAGAGTGTGTGAGAGTGTGTGAGAGAGCGAGTGTGTGAGAGCGAGTGTGTGTGTGAGAGAGCGTGTGTGAGAGAGAGAGCGGGTGTGTGTGAGAGAGAGTGTGTGTTTCTGTGAGAGAGAGTGTGTGAGAGAGAGTGTGTGAGAGAGTGTATGTGAGTGAGAGAGAGAGAGAGTGTATGTGAGTGAGAGACAGAGTGTGTGAGGGAGAGTGTGTGCAAGAGAGAGTATGAAACAGAGAGAGTGTGTGAGAGTGTGTGAGAGAGCGAGTGTGTGAGAGCGAGTGTGCGTGAAAGAGAGTGTGTGTGAGAGAGAGTATTGGAGTATTGTGTGCAGTGCTGGTCACCTAACTACAGGAAGGATATCAGTAAGATTGAGAGATTGCAGAGAAGATTTACTAGGATGTTGCCGGGTCTTAAGGAGTTGAGTTACAGGGAAAGATTAAACAGGTTAGGACTTTATTCCTTGGAACGTAGAAGAATGAGGGGAGATTTGATAGAAGTTTACAAAATTGTGAGGGGTATAGACAGAGTAGATGCGAGTAGGCTCTTTCCACTTAGATTCGGAGAGATAAACACGAGAGGACATGGCTTTAGGGTGAAAGGGGAAAGGTTTAGGGGGAACATTAGGGGGAACATTAGGGGGAACTCCTTCACTCAGAGAGTGGTGAGAGTGTGGAACGAGCTACCATCTGACGTGGTAAATGTGGGCTCACTCTTAAGTTTTAAGAATAAATTAGATAGATACATGGATGGGAGAGGTCTGGAGGGTTATGGACTGGGTGCAGGTCAATGGGACTAGCGGAATAATATTTCGGCACAGACTAGAAGGGCCGAATGGCCTGTTTTCTATGCTGTAGTGTTCTATGGTTCTATGGTTCTATGCATGTGAGAGAGTGTGTGAGAGAGAGGGTGTGTGTGGGAGCGTGTGAGAGAGAGAGTATGTGAGTGAGTGAGAGAGTGTGTGCAAGAGAGAGAGTGTGCAAGAGAGAGTATGAGACAGGGAGAGAGTGTGAGAGAGAGTGTGAGAGACAGAGTGTGTGAGAGTGTGTGTGTGTGAGAGAGTGTGTGAGAGAGAGAGCGTGCAAGAGAGAGTGTGCGAGAGAGAGAGAGTGTGCAAGAGAGAGTGTGTGAGAGAGAGAGAGTGTGCAAGAGAGAGTATGAGACAGAGAGAGTGTGTGAGTGTGTGAGAGAGCGAGTGTGTGAGAGCGAGTGTGTGGGAGCGAGTGTGTGTGAGAGAGAGAATGTGAGAGAGAGAGTGTGAGGGAGAGAGTGTGAGAGAGAGCGAGAGAAAGAGAGAGTGTGTGCGTGAGTGAGAGTATGTGTGTGTGAGAGAGAGATTGTGTGTGAGAGAGAGAGAGTCTGTGTATTTGAGAGAGAGAGTGTGTGTGTGTGACAGAGAGAGAGCGTATGAGAGAGAAAGAGAGCGTGTGTGACAGAGAGCATGTGAGAGAGAGAGTGTATATGAGAGAGAGAGTGTGTGAGAGAGAGTGAGTGAGAGATAGAGTGTGTGAGGGAGAGACAGTGTGTGAGAGAGAGTGTGTGTGAGAGAGAGGAGTGTGTCAGAGTGAGAGAGAGTGTGTGAGAGGGAGTGAGTGTGTGGGAGCGAGTGTGTGGGAGCGAGTGTGTGGGACTGAGTGTGTGGGAGTGAGTGTGTGTGAGAGAGAGAGTGTGTGAGAGAGAGAGAAGAGTGTTTCAGAGTGAGAGAGAGTGTGTGAGAGAGAGTGTGAGAGGGAGAGTGTGTGAGAGAGAGAGCGTGCAAGAGAGAGTGTGTGAGAGAGAGAGTGTGCAAGAGAGAGTATGAGACAGAGAGAGTGTGTGAGTGTGTGAGAGAGCGAGTGTGTGAGAGCGAGTGTGTGTGAAGAGAGAGTGTGTGTGAGAGAGAGTGTGTGTGAGAGAGAGTGTGTGTGAGAGAGAGAAGAGTGTGTCAGAGTGAGAGAGAGTGTGTGAGAGAGTGTGAGAGGGAGCGAGTGTGTGAGAGTGAGTGTGTGTGAAGAGAGAGTTTGTGTGAGAGAGTGTGTGTGAGAGAGAGAAGAGTGTGTCAGAGTGAGAGAGAGTGTGTGAGAGAGAGTGTGAGAGGGAGCGAGTGTGTGGGAACGAGTGTGTGGGAACGAGTGTGTGGGAACGAGTGTGTGGGAACGAGTGTGTGTGAGAGAGAGTGTGAGGGAGAGAGTGTGAGAGAGAGCGAGAGAGAGAGAGTGTGTGTGTGAGTGAGAGTATGTGTATTTGAGAGAGAGTGTGTGTGTGTGACAGAGAGAGAGAGCGTATGAGAGAGAAAGAGAGCATGTGTGAGAGAGAGCATGTGTGAGAGAGAGAGTGTATATGAGAGAGAGAGTGTGTGAGAGAAAGAGAGTGAGCGAGAGATAGAGTGTGTGAGGGAGAGAGAGTGAGTGAGGGATAGAGTGTGTGAGGAGAGAGAGTGTGTGAGGGAGAGTGTGTGAGAGAAAAGAGTGTGTGTGTGAGTGTGTGCGAGAGAGAGAGAGAGTGTGTGTGAGAGAGAGAGAGTGTGTGCGCAACAGTGTGTGTGTGTGAGAGTGGGCGAGAGAGAGTGTGTCAGAGAGAGAGGGTGTGTGTGTGAGAGAGAGTGTGTGTGTGAGAGAGAGGGTGTGTGTGAGAATGTGTGTGAGAGAGAGAGTGCGTGAGTGTGTGAGAAAGTGTGTGCAAGAGAGAGAGTATGCGAGGCAGAGTATGAGGGAGAGTGTGTGGGAGAGAGAGTGTGAGATAGTGTGTGTGTGAGAGTGTGCGAGAGAGAGAGTGTGTGTGAGAGAGGGAGTGTGTGAGAGAGAGAGTGGGTGTGAGTGAGAGAGTGGGCGTGTGTGAGGGAGAGTATGTGAGAGAGAGAGTGTGTGCGAGAGAGGTTGTGTTGAGAGTGAGTGTATGTGAGAGAGTGTGTGAGAGAGAGTGGGCGTGTGTGAGGGAGAGTGTGTGAGAGAGGGTGTATCTGAGAGAGAGTGTGTGTATGTGTGTGTGTGTGTGTGTGTGCAAGAGAGAGTGCGTGCGAGAGAGAGATTGTATTTGAGAGTGAGTGTATGTGAGAGAGTGTGTGAGAGAGAGTGTGAATATGTGTGTATGAGAGAGAGAGAGAGTGTGCGTGAGTGAGTCAGAGAGAGTGTGCAAGAGAGAGTGTGTGTGTGTTTGTGTGAGAGAGAGAGTAGGCGTGTGAGAGAGAGAGTGGGTGTGTGAGAGACAATGTGTATCTGAGAGAGAGTGTGTGCGTGTGTCTGTGCGAGAGAGAATGCTTGCGAGAGAGAGTGTATGCGAGAGACAGAGTGTGTTTGAGAGAGAGTGTGTATCTGAGAGAGAGAGAGTGTGCGTGTGTGTGCGCGATAGAGAGTGTTTGTGAGAGAGAGTGTGTGCGAGAGAGAGAGTGTGTTTGAGAGAGAGTGTGTGTGTGTGAGAGGGTGGGTGTGTGTGAGAGAGTGTGTGTGAGAGAGAGTATGTATCTGAGAGAGAGAGAGAGTGTGTGCGTGTGTGTGCGCGATAGAGTGTTTGTGAGAGAGAGTGTGTGCGAGAGAGAGAGTGTGTTTGAGAGAGAGTGTGTGTGTGTGAGAGGGTGGGTGTGTGTGAGAGAGTGTGTGTGAGAGAGTGTGTGTGAGAGAGTGTGTGTATCTGAGAGAGAGAGAGTGTGTGTGTGTCTGTGCGAGAGAGATTGCTTGCGAGAGAGAGTGTGTGCGAGAGAGAGAGTGTGTTTGAGAGAGAGTGGATGTGAGTGAGAGGGTGGGTGTGTGTGAGAGAGTGTATGTGTGAGAGAGAGAGTGTGTATCTGAGAGAGAGAGAGAGTGTGTGTGTGCGCGATAGAGTGTTTGCGAGAGAGAGTGTGTGCGAGAGAATGTGTGTGCGAGAGAGGGAGTGTGTTTGAGAGAGTGGGCCTGTGTGAGGGAGAGTGTGTGTGAGACAGAGTGTGTGTGAGAGAGTGTATATCTGAGAGAGAGAGAGAGTGTGTGTTTGAGAGAGTGTATGTGAGAGAGTGTGTGAGAGAGTATGTGTGTGTGAGAGAAAGAGTGTGTGTGAGTGTGAGAGAAAGAGTGTGTGTGTGTGAGAGAGTGTGTGTGAGAGAGAGTGTGTGAGAGAGAGTGTGTGTGAGTGTGTGAGAGGGTGTGTGTGAGAAAGAGTGTGTGTGTGAGAGAGTGTTTTTGAGAGAGAAAGTGTGTTTGAGACAGTGTATGTGAGAGAGTGTGTGCGAGAGAGAATGTTTGCGAGAGTGTGCAAGAGAGAGAGTGTTTGAGAGAGAGTGTATGAGAGACTGTGTGAGAGAGACTGAGTATGTGTGTGTGAGAGAGAGAGAGAGAGAGTGTGCGTGAGTGTCTGAGAGAGAGTGTGTGTGTGTGAGAGAGAGTGGGCGTATGTGAGAGTGGGCATGTGTGTGTGAGAGAGAGTGTGTGTGTGAGAGAGAGAGGGAGTGTGTGAGAGAGAGGGAGTGTGTGAGAGGGAAAGTGGGTGTGTGAGAGAGAGTGTGTGAGAGAGAGAGAGTGTACAAGGCAGAGAGAGAGTGTGCAAGAGAGAGAGTGTGTGTGTGTGAGAGAGGAAGAGTGTGTGTGTGTATCAGAGGGAGAAGACTGTGTGAGACAGAGAAGAGTGTGTGGAGAGAAGGAGTGTGTGAGAGAAGGAATGTGTGAGAGAAGGAGTGTGTGTGAGATGGAGAAGAGTATGTGGGACAGAGAAGAGTGTGTGAGAGAAGTGTGAATGTGAGAGAGAGTGTGTGTGAGAGAGAGTGTGCGAGAGAGAGTATGTGTGAGAGAGAGTTTGTGAGAAAGAGTTTGTGAGAGTGTGTGTGAGCGAGTGTGTGAGGGAGAGACTGTGTGTGAAGGAGAGAGTCTGAGAGAGAGTGTGTGAGAGAGACAGTGTATGTGAGAGAGAGTGTGTGAGCGAGAGTGTGAGACAGAGTGTGCGAGAGAGAGAATGGTGTGTGAGAGAGAATGTGTGTGTGTGTTGTATTTGTGTGAGGGAGAGAGAGTGTGGTGTGTGTGTGAGGGAGAGTGTGTGTGAGAGTGAGAGAGAGTGAGAGTGTGTGTGTGTGTGTATGTGTGTGTGTGTGCATGAGTGAGAGTGTGTGTGAGAGAGTATGTCTGTGTGCATGAGAGTGAGTTTGTGTGTGCGTGTGTGAGAGAGAGAGTATGCGTGAGTGAGTCAGAGAGAGTGTCTGTATGAGAAAGAGTGTGCAAGAGATTGTGTAAGAGGGAGAATGTATCTGTGTGTGAGAGAGATTGTGTGTGAGAAAGTGTGCGTGTGTGTGAGTATTTATGTGAGTGTGTGTGTGTGTTTATGAGAGAGTGTGTGTGTGCACAAGTGTGCTTGTGTGTGTGTTTGTGTGTGTGTGTGCGTGTGTTTGTGCGCATTTGAAAATAAGAGTGTTTCTGTCCATAGCATGCTGCGACAAGTGTTAACATTTCAGGTTGAGATGACCTTTGATCAGAAAACTGATTAACCCAGTTCTGATGAAAGGCCGATCCTAACCGGAAACATTACCGTTTGTGTGCGTATGTGTGTTTGTGTCCGTGTGTGTGTGTGTGTGTATGTGTGCGAGTGTGTGTGTGTGTATGTGTGCGAGTGTGTGTATGTGCACGAGTGAGTGTGTGTGCATGAGTGAGTGTGTGTGTTTGTGTGTGTGAATTTTCCTGGCGCAAAAGTAAAACAGGAAAGGTGGCCAAACCATGGCTTACAAGGGAAATTAGAGATAGTATTAGATCCAAGGAAGAGGCATACAAATTGGCCAGAAAAAAACAACAGACCTGAGGATTGGGAGCAGTTTAGAATTCAGCAAAGGAGGACCAAGGGATTGATTAAGAAGGGGAAAATAGAGTACGGGAGTAAGCTTGCAGGGAACATAAAAACTGACTGTAAAAGTTTCCATAGGTATGTGAAGAGAAAAAGATTGGTGAAGACAAATGTAGGTCCCTTACAGTCAGAAACTGGGGAATTTATAATGGGGAACAAAGAAATGACTGACCAACTAAATACATACTTTGGTTCTGTCTTCACAAAGGAGGACACTAATAACATACCAGAAATGTTGGGGAACACAGGGTGTAGTGAGAAGGAGGAACTGAAAGAAATCAGTATTAGTAGGGAAATGGTGTTGGGGAAATTGATGGGACTGAAGACCGATAAATCCCTGGGGCCTGATAATCTACATCCCAGAGTACTTAAGGAAGTGGCCCTAGAAATAGTGGATGCATTGGTGGTCATCTTCTGAGATTCTATAGACTCTAGAACAGTTCCTACAGATTGGAGGGTAGCTAATGTAACCCCCACTATTTAAAAATGGAGGACAAGAGAAAACAGGGAATTATAGACCAGTCAGCCTGACGTCAGTAGTGGGGAAAATTCCAGAGTCCATTATAAAAGATTTAATAGCTGAGCACTTGGAAAACAGTGGCAGAATCAGATAGAGTCAGCATGGATTTGCAAAAGGGAAATCATGCTTGACAAATCTACTGGAATTGTTCGAGGATGTAACTAGTAGAGTTGATGAGGGGGAGCCAGTGGATATGGTTTATTTGGACTTTCAGAAGGCTTTCGACAAAGTCCCACATAAGAGATTGGCACGTAAAATTAAAGCGCATGGGATTGGAGGTAGCGTGTTGAGATGGATAGAAAACTGGTTGGCAGACAGGAAACAAAGAGGAGGAATAAACGGGTCTTTTTCCAAATGGCAGGCAGTGACTAGTGGGGTACTGCAGGGATTGGTGCTGAGGGAGCTAAATATATCTCCAAATTTGCAGATGACACAAAGCTGGGTGGGAGGGTGAGCTGTGAGGAGGATGTAGAGATGCTTCAGTGTGATTTGGACAATCTGAGTGAGTGGGCAAATGCATGGCAGATGCAGTATAATGTGGATAAATGTAAGGTTATCCATTTTGGTAGCAAAAACACGAAGGCAGATTATTATCTGAATGGCTATAAATTGAGAGAGGGGAATGTGCAACGAGACCTGGGTGTCCTTGTACACCAGTCGCTGAAGGTAAGCATGCAGGTGCAGCAGGCGGTAAAGAAGGCAAATGATATGTTGGCCTTCATAGCCAGAGGATTCGAGTACAGGAGCAGGGATGTCTTGCTGCAATTATACAGGGCCTTGGTGAGACCACACCTGGAATATTGTGTGCAGTTTTGGTCTCCTTCTCTGAGGAAGGATGTACTTGCTACAGAGGGAGTGCAGCGAAGGTTTACCCGACTGATTCCTGGGATATTGGGACTGACATATGAGGAGAGATTGAGTCGATTAGGATTATATTCGCTGGAGTTCAGAAGAATGAGGGGGGATCTCATAGAAACCTATAAAATTCTAACAGGACTAGACAGGGTAGATGAAGGAAGGATGTTCCCGATGGTGAGGGAGTCCAGAACCAGGGGTCACAGTCTGAGGATACGGGGTAGACCATTTAGGACTGAGATGAGGAGAAATTTCTTCACCCAGAGAGTGGTGAGCCTGTGGAATTTGTTACCACAGAAAGTAGTTGAGGCCAAAACATTGTATGTTTTCAAGAAGGTGTTAGGTATAGCTCTTGGGGCGAAAGGGATCAAAGGGTATGGGGAGAAAGCAGGAGCAGGCTATTGAGTTGGATGATCAGCCATGATCATAATGAATGGCGGAGCAGGCTCGAAGGGCCGAATGGCCTATTCCTGCTCCTAGTTTCTGTGTTTCTGTGTATGTGTGCGTATGTGTGTGTGTATCTGTGTGTTTGTGTGTGTGTGCACGTGTGTGTGTATCTGTGTGTGCAAGTGTGAGTGTGATTGTGAGTGTGTGTGTGCGTTTGTTTGTGTGTGTCTGTGTGTGATTGTGAGTGTGTGTGTGTGTGTTTGTTTGTGTGTGTCTGTGTGTGATTGTGAGTGTGTGTGTGTTTGTTTGTGTGTGTCTGTGTGTGATTGTGAGTGTGTGTGCGTGTGTTTGTTTGTGTGTGTCTGTGTGTGATTGTGAGTGTGTGTGCGTGTGTTTGTGTGTGTCTGTGTGTGATTGTGTGTGTGTGTGTGTGTGTTTGTTTGTGTGTGTCTGTGTGTGATTGTGAGTGTGTGTGCGTGTGTTTGTGCGCATATGCAAACAATAGTGTTTCTGTCCATAGAATGCTGCGACAAGTGTTAACATTTCAGGTGAGATGACCTTTGATCAGAAAACTGATGAACCCAGTTCTGATGAAAGGCCCATCCTAACCTGAAACGTTAACGCTGTTTCTCTCCCTGTCACTGCCTGACCTACTGAATATTTCCAGCATTTTTTTATGGCAGATTTCTAGCATCCGCAGTATTTTGCTTTTCTAAGAGGGTGTGAGGGAAATGGGGCTCCACAGTGTCCAGGTGAAGACAGCCAGAAGTACTCGCCACTAAACTCATCAGGGACTGTTATCTAGAGGCAGTATAGGCACTGTGACATGATGGTTATGTTCATGGGCTGGTAAACCAAGACATGTGAATTCAAACCCCACACTATTAATTTAACAATGTGAATCTCCTTCACCGGGCTGCAATCCCTCTCATTGAACACTGTTTGTGTTGAATGTAATTCCTGGGATGTCCGTGAAAACAATCTGCAGAGCAGCATAAGGAAACGTTTATCTAACCCTGCATTGTAGGAGTGTCAAAGTGAACAACAGCTATTGGTCTGACCTTTACCCAGTTAGTATTGAAGTTATCTCAGCTCCATTTAATACAAGATATGGCATAAAACACTGGCATCGACTCCTTAAACTGAATGGCCTGTGGGGAAATCTGCAGCAGCTGTCCGATTGGCTGGAGCTGGAGGTGGGGTGTGTGTGGGTGAGGGAGAGGGTGGGGTGCTCGCTGCACCTGTCAGAGATGCTGTCCTCCAGGCCAGACTTGGCATCCAGTCTGCCCTCTCACACACCAAAAAAAGGTCATCTGTTCATTATCACATTAGTTTGTGGGATCTTGCTGTGTGCAAATTGGCGACCAGGTTTTCTTTAACAGAACAGTGCCTACACTTCAAATAGTATTCATTGGATGTGAAGCGCTTGGGCAGACAGAGGTGCTATAGAAATGAAAGTCTTTAGCACCCAAACAACCTGAACAGTGAGTTTTCTGCACAGGACAGTGACTGCGAATCCTTTGCCTCTGTTTGAAGCCTGAACAACACCAGCTGCTGGCTCAACAACAACAACTTTAACGGAAAGATCATCCCCCAAGGCTCTTTACAGAGGGCATTGTAACACATCAGACAACTCCAACCCACCGTCAAAATCCTGGAACTCCCTCCCTAACAGCACCGTGGGTGTACCTACACCACATGGACTGCAGCAGTTCAAGAAGGCAGCTCACCACCACCTTCTCAAGGGCAACTAGGGATGGGCAATAAATGCTGGCCCAGCCAGCAGCGCCCACATCTTGTGAATGAATAAAACAATTAGGTCAGATGACCAAAACCTGGTCAAAGAGGTCGCTTTTAAACAGTGTTTTGAAGGATGGAAGTGAGGTGGAGGGGCAGAGAGGTTTAGGGATGGAATTCCAGAGCTTAGGGCCCAGGCAGCTGAAGGCACAGCCGCCAATGCTGGAGTGATTATAACTGGGAATGCAGAATTAGAGGAGCTCAGAGATCTCAGAGAGTTGTGGGGGTTAGAGAGAAGGTCGAAGCTATGGATGGAGTTGAAAACAAGGGTCAGAATTTTAAAGTAAAGACTCCACTCAAAAACCTACCAGAAGAGAGCAATGCAATGTAAACTGGTTGAGTCCTCAAATCTCCAGCCTGGATATAAATCAGGGACACGTTGGTCATTATAAGCCAGGTCCTACTGCTCCAAGAGCTCCTGTCTGTACCTGTACCTCAGCCTGCCTTTGTACCCCTAGATTTCTACATTTTTTACCTGCAGGAATATAGGAATATGGGGAGGCCATTCAGCCCCAAAGTCCGTTCCACCATTCAATGAGATCATGGTGAGGCCACAGCTGGAGTACTGTGTGCAGTTCTGGTCGCCACATTATAGGAAGGATGTGATTGCACTGGGGGGGGTGCAGAGGAGATTCACCAGGATGTTGCCTGGGATGAAACATTTAAGTTATGAAGAGAGGTTGGATAGACTTGGGTTGTTTTCGGTGGAGCAGAGAAGACTGAGGGGCGACCTGATGGAGGTGTACAAGATTATGAGGGGCATGGACAGTGTGGATAGGGAGCAGCTGTTCCCCTTAGTTGAAGGGTCAGTCACGAGGGGTCACAAGTTCAAGATGAGGGGCAGGAGGTTTAGGGGGGATGTGAGGAAAAACTTTTTTACCCAGAGGGTGGTGACAGTCTGGAATGCACTGCCTGGGAGGGTGGTAGAGGCGGGTTAGCCTCACATCCTTTAAAAAGTACCTGGATAAGCACTTGGCACATCATAACATTCAAGGCTATGGGCCAAGTGCTGGTAAATGGGATTAGGTAGGTAGGTCAGGTGTTTCTCACGTGTCGGTGCAGACTCGATGGGCCGAAGGGCCTCTTCTGCACTGTGATTCTGTGATTCTGTGATGGCTGATATATATAGTAACTCTAGATACCCAACCTGGCTCCACATCCCTTAATACCCCTTGTCCAGCAAATGTCTCTCAATCTAAGAGTTAACATTATTAACTAAGCAAGTATTGTTTTTTGAGGGAGTGATTTCCACTTTTCAAGAGTCAAGTGTTTGACTTGACAAACACTTTTTCATGATCAAGTGTTTCCTCGCCTCTCCCCGAATGGTCTGGCTCTGAGTTTAAGGTTAGACCCGCCTGTCCTAGACCCACCTGTCAGCAGGAAACGTTTCTATTTACCCAAAAATTCCTTTCACAAATTCTAAAAGCTTCAATCAAACCATCCCTAAATCTTCCATACTGCATGGATATGCCTTCTTGGTGTCAGTCCTCCTCTCAATCTAGCCCATGGAGCCTTGGCAACATTGTGGTGAATCTTTGCTTCCTTCCTTCAATATGTCCCTTCTAAGGTTATGGCCCTGAGCTGCATGCAGTGCTCCAGATATAAGCAGGGCTTTGTACAGCTTTCAGCAAACCTCCCTTTTCTAGTTCTCTATTTATAAAGGCTAACAATCCCTTGGGTCTCTTTGTTTTTTTTTGTACCTGCCCCACTAGGTGATCTCTGTGAGCCCAAAATCTCTGGACCTCCATTGTTCCCAGCTTTACAACATTTAAGTACAGTCTGTCCTTTCCTGGTCCAAAATAAATGACTCAGTGCCACAGTTTTGCTCACTCATTTAATCTATTAATGTCTCATAGTAATTTTAAGCTGCTATCTACATTGCTTACTATACCACCAATTTTTGTATAATTGATAATTGTGCCTGTATAGCTCCCGATTGTGTTATCTAAGTTATCAATAAATATAGTAAAATATAGTTGAGGCCCCAGCACAGATCCTTGTGAATCACCACTAGCCTTTCTTTGCAATTTGAGTATATACCCATATTATTCCCCCCTCTCCACCTCTGAATTAACCTGCAATTTCATCAGCTTTAATTGAAGCAAATTGTCTCAGTTTCCATCCCTGGTCACCCTGCAGCCATGTCTCCATAATCCCGACTATATCATACCTGTTTACATCTATTTGCGTGGTTATTTCATCCACTTGACTGCGAATGCTTCTCGCGTTAAGGCACAAAGCCATAAGGCTTGTTTTTTTAACATTACTTGTCCCGTTCCTACTATTTTTCACTGAGGCCCTGTTTGATTCTTGCCCTTGATTTCTCTGCCTATCACTTTTCTTATTCCGCTTTCTGTCTTTTGTTCTTGTCTTTGATTCCCCCTCCTCTGACTCATTGCACAGGTTCCCATCCCCCTGCCATTTTAGTTTAAACCCTCCACAACCACTCTTGCAAATGTTCCCCCCAGGACATCAGTCCCGGTCCTGCCCAGGTGTAACCCGTCGAGTTTAATATCCCACCCAGTCTAATCCCACTCTCCCCCTCACTCCCCGCACCCTTTAATATGCCACCCGGTCTAATCCCACTCTCCCCCTCACTCCCCACACCCTTTAATATCCCACTCAGTCTAATCCCACTCACCCTCACTCCCTGCACCCTTTAATATCCCACCCAGTCTAATCCCACTCTGCCCCTCACTCCCCGCACCCTTTAATATCCCACCCAGTCTAATCCCGCTCTCCCCCTCACTCCTCACACCCTTTAATATCCCACCCAGTCTAATCCCACTCTCCCCCTCACTCCCCGCACCCTTTAATATGCCACCCGGTCTAATCCCACTCTCATCCTCACTCCCCGCACCCTTTAATATCCCACCCAGTCTAATCCCACTCTCCCCCTCACTCCCCGCACCCTTTAATATCCCACCCAGTCTAATCCCACTCTCCCCCTCACTCCCCACACCCTTTAATATCCCACCCAGTCTAATCCCACTCTCCCCCTCACTCCCCGCACCCTTTAATATCCCACCCAGTCTAATCCCACTCTCCCCCTCACTCCCCGCACCCTTTAATATCCCACCCAGTCTAATCCCACTCTCCCCCTCAGTCCCCGCACTCTTTAATATCCCACCCGGTCTAATCCCACTCTCCCCCTCACTCCCCGCACCCTTTAATATCCCACCCAGTCTAATCCCACTCTCCCCCTCACTCCCCACACCCTTTAATATCCCACCCAGTCTAATCCCACTCTCCCCCTCACTCCCCGCACCCTTTAATATCCCACCCAGTCTAATCCCACTCTCCCCCTCACCCTTTAATATCCCACCCAGTCTAATCCCACTCTCCCCCTCACTCCCCGCACCCTTTAATATCCCACCCAGTCTAATCCCACTCTCATCCTCACTCCCCGCACCCTTTAATATCCCACCCAGTCTAATCCCACTCTCATCCTCACTCCCCACACCCTTTAACATCCCACCCAGTCTAATCCCACTCTCCCCCTCACTCCCCGCACCCTTTAATATCCCACCCAGTCTAATCCCACTCTCCCCCTCACTCCCCGCACCCTTTAATATCCCACCCAGTCTAATCCCACTCTCATCCTCACTCCCCACACCCTTTAACATCCCACCCAGTCTAATCCCACTCTCATCCTCACTCCCCACATCCTTTAATATCCCAACCAGTCTAATCCCACTCTCATCCTCACTCCCCACACCCTTTAACATCCCACCCAGTCTAATCCCACTCTCATCCTCACTCCCCACACCCTTTAATATCCCACCCAGTCTAATCCCACTCTCATCCTCACTCCCCGCACCCTTTAATATCCCACCCAGTCTAATCCCACTCTCATCCTCACTCCCCACACCCTTTAACATCCCACCCAGTCTAATCCCACTCTCATCCTCACTCCCCGCACCCTTTAATATCCCACCCAGTCTAATCCCACTCTCATCCTCACTCCCCACACCCTTTAATATCCCACCCAGTCTAATCCCACTCTCATCCTCACTCCCCGCACCCTTTAATATCCCACCCAGTCTAATCCCACTCTCATCCTCACTCCCCACACCCTTTAACATCCCAACCCTGACCCAATCCCACCCTTTTTTTGTTTAAACCCTGACCCAGCCCCCAGAAAGGACCTGCTCTGTTGGACACTGTCCAGTTGCACCCAGTTTCTGCCCAGTTCCCCTCTCCCTGATTCCGGAGAGATTTGGGGATTTTAGCTGAGCCGGATTGAGACTGTGAACCTGTCACTGACCGAACAGCCCAAGGGGCAGAGGCGACCGAGTTAGACTGTCTGTACCTGTCTGCTGCTCCGACCTGGGACACCTCACAGAGTTAAAACTGTTGTTCTGATCAAACAGTTCTGTTGGAGGGCCGTGAGGACTCGAAACGTTAGCTGTGTTCCTCTCCGCCGATGCTGCCAGACCTGCTGAGTTTTTGCAGGTATTTCTGTTTCTGTCTGGGACACCTCACTCTGGCTCTTTCTCAGCTCGCCCTAGTTACATGTAGAGAGAGTTTGAGAGGTCCGGCTCTCTCACTCCTGCTCGGGCTCCGGTTGTCCCTGTCTGAACCTTGTCTCTGTAGCAGGGAGTCCCCACCCTGATGTTTGTACTGTCAGGTCAGCAGCTTTGAGCTCCAGCTTTTTTTTGTTGTGAAGGCGGAGCAGTATCAGATAAGACCGAATCTGCAGGACGGAATGTGGAGAATGGGATCAGATCACAGCAAATTTCAAATAAAATCAGGAGATGCTGCAAAAGCCGAGCAGCTCTGTCAGCGGGGAACAGAGTTAACCTTTCCAGCCCAACGTGACTCTCCTTTGGAGCAAACATCACTCACACCGATCCCTCCTCCACTCATCACCCTAACCCTAACCCTAACCGATCCCTCCTCCACTCATCACCCTAACCCTAACACAAACCCCAAACACTAACCCTAACCCCAAACACTAACCCTAACCCCAATACAAACCCCAAACACTAACCCTAACCCTAACCGATCCCTCCTCCACTCATCACCCTAACCCTAACACAAACCCCAAACACTAACCCTAACCCCAAACACTAACCCTAACCCCAATACAAACCCCAAACACTAACCCTAACCCCAAACACTAATACTAACCCCAACACAAACCCCAAACACTAACCCTAACCCCAAACACTAACCCTAACCCCAATACAAACCCCAAACGCTAACCCTAACCCCAACCCTAACCGATCCCTCCTCCACTCATCACCCTAACCCTAACACAAACCCCAAACACTAACCCTAACACCAAACACTAACCCTAACCCCAATACAAACCCCAAACACTAACCCTAACCCCAAACACTAACCCTAACCCCAATACAAACCCCAAACACTAACCCTAACCCCAAACACTAACCCTAACCCCAATACAAACCCCAAACACTAACCCTAACCCCAACCCTAACCAATCCCTCCTCCACTCATCACCCTAACCCTAACACAAACCCCAAACACTAACCCTAACCCCAAACACTAACCATAACCCCAATACAAACCCCAAACACTAACCCTAACCCCAACCCTAACCGATCCCTCCTCCACTCATCACCCTAACCCTAACCCCTAACCCTAACCCCAATACAAACCCCAAACACTAACCCTAATCCCAACCCTAACCGATCTGTCCTCCACTCATCACCCTAACCCTAACCCCTAACCCTAACCCCAATACAAACCCCAAACACAAACCCTAACCCCAAACACTAACCCTAACCCCAATACAAACCCCAAACACTAACCCTAACCCCAAACACTAACCCTAACCCAAATACAAACCCCAAACACTAACCCTAACCCTAACCGATACCTCCTCCACTCATCACCCTAACCCTAACCCTAACCGATCCCTCCTCCACTCATCACCGTAACCCTAACACAAACCCCAAACACTAACCCTAACCCCAAACACTAACCCTAACCCCAATACAAACCCCAAACACTAACCCTAACCCCAAACACTAACCCTAACCCCAACACAAACCCCAAACACTAACCCTAACCCCAATCACTAACCCTAACCCCAAACACTAACCCTAACCCAAATACAAACCGCAAACACTAACCCTAACCCTAACCGATCCCTCCTCCACTCATCACCCTAACCCTAACCCTAACCGATCCCTCCTCCACTCATCACCCTAAACCTAACACAAACCCCAAACACTAACCCTAACCCCAAACACTAACCCTAACCCCAATACAAACCCCAAACACTAACCCTAACCCCAACCCTAACCGATCCCTCCTCCACTCATCACCCTAACCCTAACCCCTAACCCTAACCCCAATACAAACCCCAAACACTAACCCTAACCCAAATACAAACCCCAAACACTAACCCTAACCCTAACCGATACCTCCTCCACTCATCACCCTAACCCTAACCCTAACCGATCCCTCCTCCACTCATCACCCTAACCCTAACACAAACCCCAAACACTAACCCTAACCCCAAACACTAACCCTAACCCCAATACAAACGCCAAACACTAACCCTAATCCCAACCCAAACCGATCCCTCCTCCACTCATCACCCTAACCCTAACCCTTAACCCTAACCCCAATACAAACCCCAAACACTAACCCTAACCCCAATACAAACCCCAAACACTAACCCTAACCCCAAACACTAACCCTAACCCAAATACAAACCCCAAACACTAACCCTAACCCCAATACAAACCCCAAACACTAACCCTAACCCAAATACAAACCCCAAACACTAACCCTAACCCTAACCGATACCTCCTCCACTCATCACCCTAACCCTAACCCTAACCGATCCCTCCTCCACTCATCACCGTAACCCTAACACAAACCCCAAACACTAACCCTAACCCCAAACACTAACCCTAACCCCAATACAAACCCCAAACACTAACCCTAACCCCAAACACTAACCCTAACCCCAACACAAACCCCAAACACTAACCCTAACCCCAATCACTAACCCTAACCCCAAACACTAACCCTAACCCAAATACAAACCGCAAACACTAACCCTAACCCTAACCGATCCCTCCTCCACTCATCACCCTAACCCTAACCCTAACCGATCCCTCCTCCACTCATCACCCTAAACCTAACACAAACCCCAAACACTAACCCTAACCCCAAACACTAACCCTAACCCCAATACAAACCCCAAACACTAACCCTAACCCCAACCCTAACCGATCCCTCCTCCACTCATCACCCTAACCCTAACCCCTAACCCTAACCCCAATACAAACCCCAAACACTAACCCTAACCCAAATACAAACCCCAAACACTAACCCTAACCCTAACCGATACCTCCTCCACTCATCACCCTAACCCTAACCCTAACCGATCCCTCCTCCACTCATCACCCTAACCCTAACACAAACCCCAAACACTAACCCTAACCCCAAACACTAACCCTAACCCCAATACAAACCCCAAACACTAACCCTAATCCCAACCCAAACCGATCCCTCCTCCACTCATCACCCTAACCCTAACCCCTAACCCTAACCCCAATACAAACCCCACACACTAATCCTAACCCCAATACAAACCCCAAACACTAACCCTAACCCCAAACACTAACCCTAACCCAAATACAAACCCCAAACACTAACCCTAACCCCAATACAAACCCCAAACACTAACCCTAACCCCAAACACTAACCCTAACCCAAATACAAACCCCAAACACTAACTCTAACCCCAATACAAACCCCAAACACTAACCCTAACCCTAACCGATCCCTCCTCCACTCATCACCCTAACCCCAACACAAACTCCAAACACTAACCCTAACCCCAAACACTAACCCTAACCCCAACACAAACCCCAAACACAAACCCTAACCCCAAACACTAACCCTAACCCCAACACAAACCCCAAACACTAACCCTAACCCCAAACACTAACCCTAACCCCAATACAAACCCCAAACACTAACCCTAACCCCAAACACTAACCCTAACCCCAAACACTAACCCAAACCCCAAACACTAACCCTAACCCCAAACACTAACCCTAACCCCAAACACTAACCCTAACCCTAACCGATCCCTCCTCCACTCATCACCCTAACCCTAACCCTAACCCTAACCGATCCCTCCTCCACTCATCACCTTAACCCTAACACAAACCCGAAACACTAACCCTAACCCCAAACACTAACCCTAACCCCAACACAAACCCCAAACACTAACCCTAACCCCAAACACTAACCCTAACCCCAACACAAACCCCAAACACTAACCCTAACCGCAAACACTAACCCTAACCCCAATACAAACCCCAAACACTAACCCTAACCCCAAACACTAACCCTAACCCCAATACAAAGCCCAAACACTAACCCTAACCCTAACACAAACCCCAAACACTAACCCTAACCCCAAACACTAACCCTAACCCCAACGCAAACCCCAAACACTAACCCCAAACACTAACCCTAACCCCAAACACTAACCCTAACCCCAATTCAAACCCCAAACACTAACCCTAACCCCAAACACTAACCCTAACCCCAACACAAACCCCAAACACTAACCCTAACCCTAACCGATCCCTCCTCCACTCATCACCCTAACCCTAATCCTCCACTCATCACCCTAACCCTAACCCCAACACAAACTCCAAACACTAACCCTAACCCTAACACAAACTCCAAACACTAACCCTAACCCCAACACAAACTCCAAACACTAACCCTAACCCCAACGCAAACCCCAAACACTAACCCTAACCCCAACACAAACCCCAAACACTAACCCTAACCCCAATGCAAACCCCAAACACTAACCCTAACCCCAACGCAAACCCCAAACACTAACCCTAACCCTAATGCAAACCCCTAACCCAAACCCTAACACAAACACCAAATCCCAACGCAACATCCAAGCCCTAACCCTAACTCAAACCCCAAACACTGACCCTAGCCCTAACGCAAACCCTGCATCCTAACCCTAATGCAAATCCTAACCCTAACGCAAACACTGCACCCAAAAGCTTAACGCAATCCCTAACCTAAACGCAAACACTGCATCCTAACCCTAACCCTAACACAAACCCTAACCCTAGCACAAACCCCGCTCCCTAACACTAATGCAAACCCTAACCCTAATGCAAACCCTAACCCTAAACCTAACGCAAACCCCAAACCCTAACGCAAACCCTGCACCCTAACCCTAACACAAATCCTAACCCTAACACAAACCCTGCAACCTAACCCTAGTACAAACCCTAACCCTAATGCAAACCCTAACCGTAACGCAAACCCTGCATCCTAACCCTAACGCAAACCTTAACCCTAACACAAACCCTAGCCCAAATGCAAACCCTAACCCTAACGCAAAACTCAAACCCTAGCCCTAACCCAACTCACAACATGAACCCTAACCCGAACCCTAACGCAAACCCCAAACCTTAACCCGAACCCTAATGCAAACCCTGCATCCTAACATAACACAAACCCTAACCCTAACCCTAACTCACAACATTAACCCTAACCCGAACTCTAATGCAAACCCCGAACCTTAACCCGAACACAAACCCTAACCCTAACGCAAACCCTGCATCCTAACCCTAACGTAAACCCTAACCCTAACCCTAACTCACAACATGAACCCTAACCCTAACGAAAACCCCGAACCCTAACCCTAACCCTAACACAAACTCCAAACCGACTCAATCTCTCCTCATATGTCAGTCCCGCCATCCCGGGAATCAGTCGGGTAAACCTTCGCTGCACTCCCTCTGTACCAAGAGCACCCTTCCTCAGGTAAGGAGACCAAAACTGCACACAGCATTCCAGGTGTGGTCTCACCAAGGCCCTGTACAATTGCAGCAAGACATTCCTGTTCCTGTACTCGAATCCTCTCACTATGAAGGCCAACATACCATTTGCCTTCTTTACCTCCTGCTGCACCTGCATGCTTACCTTCAGTGACTGGTGTTCAAGGACACCCAGGTCTCGTTGCAAATTCCCCTCTCTCAATTTATAGACATTCAGATAATAATCTGCCTTCCTGTTTTTGCTACCAAAGTGATAACCTCACATTTATCCACATTATACTGCATCTGCCATGCATTTGTCCACTCACTCAGCTTGTCCAAATCACACTGAAGCATCTCTGCATCCTCCTCACAGCTCGCCCTCCCACCCAGCTTTGTGTCATCTGCAAATTTGGAGATATTACATTTAATTCCCTCATCTAAATCCCTCATCTAAATCATTAATATATATTGTGAATAACTGGGGTCCCAGCACCAATCCCTGCGGTACCCCACTAGTCACTGCCTGCCATTTGGAAAAAGACCCGTTTATTCCTAAACAAAAATAGAAACAGAATTACCTGGAAAAACTCAGCAGGTCTGGCAGCATCGGCGGAGAAGAGCAAAGTTGACATTTCGAGTCCTCATGACCCTTCAACAGAACTGAGTAAAAATAGGAAAGGGGTGAAATATAAGCTGGTTTAGGGGGTGGGGGGGGGCTAGTGGGGGGGGGTTGTTGGGACAAGCAGCCAGTGATAGGTGGAGATAACCAAAAGTTGTCACAGACAAAAGAACAAAGAGGTGTTGAAGGTGGTGATATTATCTGAGGAATATGCTAATTAAGAGTAGAAAGCAGGACGAGCAAGGTACAGATAGCCCTAGTGGGGGTGGGGTGAAGGAATACTAAAAGGGCTAAATGGTAGAGATAAACCATGGGTGGAAATACATTTAAAAATAATGGAAATAGGTGGGAAAAGAAAAATCTATATAAATTATTGGAAAAAACAAAAAGGAGGGGGAAGAAATGGAAAGGGGGTGGGGATGGAGGAGATAGTTCAAGATCTAAAATTGTTGAACTCAATATTCAGTCCGGAAGGCTGTAAAGTGCTTAGTCGGAAGATGAGGTGCTGTTCCTCCAGTTTGCGTTGAGCTTCACTGGAACAATGCAGCAGGCCAAGGACAGACATGTGGGCAAGAGAGCAGGGTGGGGTGTTAAAATGGCAAGCGACAGGGAGGTCTGGGTCATGCTTGCGGACAGAGCGAAGGTGTTCTGCAAAGCGGTCACCCAGTCTGCGTTTGGTAAAATTTATTCCTACTCTTTGTTTCCTGTCTGCCAACCAGTTTTCTATCCATCTCAATACATTACCCCCAATCCCATGCGCTTTAATTTTACACGCTAATCTCTTATGTGGGACTTTGTCGAAAGCCTTCTGAAAGTCCAAATAAACCATATCCACTGGCTCCCCCTCATCAACTCTACTTGTTACATCCTCAAAAAATTCCAGTAGATTTGTCAAGCATGATTTCCCTTTTGCAAATCCATGCTGACTCTATCCGATTCTGCCACTGTTTTCCAAGTGCTCAGCTATTAAATCTTTTATAATGGACTCCGGAATTTTCCCCACTTCTGACGTCAGGCTGACTGGTCTATAATTCCCTGTTTTCTCTTGTCCTCCATTTTTAAATAGTGGGGTTACATTAGCTACCCTCCAATCTGTAGGAACTGTTCTAGAGTCTATAGAATCTCAGAAGATGACCACCAATGCATCCACTATTTATAGGGCCACTTCCTTAAGTACTCTGGGATGTAGATTATCAGGCCCTGGAGATTTATCGGTCTTCAATCCCATCAATTTCCCCAACACCATTTCCCTACTTATACTGATTTCTTTCAGTTCCTCCTTCTCACTAAACCCTGTGTTCCCCAACATTTCTGGTATATTATTAGTGTCCTCCTTTGTGAAGACAGAACCAAAGTATGTATTTAGTTGGTCAGTCATTTCTTTGTTCCCCATTATAAATTCCCCTGTTTCTGACTGTAAGGGACCTACATTTGTATTCACCAATCTTTTTCTCTTCACATACCAATAGAAACTTTTACAGTCAGTTTTTATGTTCCCTGCAAGCTTACACTCATACTCTATTTTCCCCTTCTTAATCAATCCCTTGGTCCTCCTTTGCTGAATTCTAAACTGCTCCCAATGCTCAGGTCTGTTGTTTTTTCTGGTCAATTTGTATGCCTCTTCCTTGGATCTAATACTTTCTTTAATTTCCCTTGTAAGCCATGGTTTGGCCATCTTTCCTGCTTTACTTTTGTGCCAGACAGGAATAAACGATTGTTGCAGTTCACCCATGCGCTCTTTGAATGTTTGCCATTGCCTATCCACCATCATCCCTTTAAGTAACGTTTCCCAATCCATCATAGCCAACTCGTGCCTCATACCATCGTAGTTTCCTTTATTAAGATTCAGGACCCAAGTCTCAGAATCAACTACGTCACTCACCATCTTGATGAAGAATTCTATCATATTATGGTTGCTCATCCCCAAGGGGCCTCGCACAACTAGATTGCCAATTATTCCTTACTCATTACACAATAACCAGTCTAGGATGGCCTGTTCTCAAGTTGGTTCCTTAATGTATTGGTCCAGAAAACCATCCCGTACACACTCCAGGAATTCCTCCTCTACGGTATTGTTACTAATTTGATTTGCCCAATCTATATGCAGATTAAAGTCACCCATAATTACAGATGTCCCTTCATTACATGCGTCTCTAATTTCCTGTTTAATGCCATTCCCAACATCACCACTACAGTTTGGGGGTCTATATACAACCCCCACTAACGTTTTCTGCCCCTCAGTGTTTCTCAGCTCTACCCATACAGTTTCCACATCGTCGGAGCTAATATCTTTCCTCGCTATTACTTTAATTTCCTCTTTCACCAGCAATGCAACTCCACCACTTTTTCCTTTTTGTCTGTCCTTCCTAAATACTGAATACCCCTGGATATTCAGTTCCCATCCCTGGTCACCCTGCAGCCATGTCTCCGTAATCCCGACTATATCATACCTGTTTACATCTATTTGCGCGGTTAATTCATCCACTTTATTGTGAATGCTCCTCATGTTAAGGCACAAAGCCTTAAGGTCTGTCTTTTTAACATTATTTGTCCCGTTCCCACTATTTTTCACTGAGGCCCTGTTTGATTCTTGCCCTTGATTTCTCTGCCTATCACTTTTCTTATTCCCCTTTCTATCTTTTGTTCTTGTCCTTAATTCCCCCTCCCCTGACTCCTTGCATAGGTTCCCATCCCCCTGCCATTTTAGTTTAAACCCACTCCCCAAACCTGTAATGTAACATGTCTCCAAAGCCCTCAATAACCCCCTCCCCATTCCCCTCAGTAACCCCCTCCCCATTCCCCTCAGTAACCCCCTCCCCAAGCCTGTCACAGATTTAATAACTTTCCATTTGGATAATTACTTGGAAATGAAGTCGAGTGCCACTCGTTCCATTGCTCTTTCACGGAGTCAGCACCGGAATGCTAACCAAATAGACTTCCTCTGTTTTGCATGATTCTGTGATTTGCGATTTTAGCGGTTGACATCCTGAAGGGATTAGGTTCAGTGGGTGCTGAACAGTGCCACATTAAAGAGTTGATGTGAGAGAGGATAATGAACATGACAGAATCTTTCATTCTCAGATGTCAGCATTGTTTCCAGGGCAGCAACTATTACCCCTCCCGAGTGGCCTGAGGGCAGACGGAATTCCCAGTGTAGCACGGGACTGACATCATTTGCACCCCTGACAGGTTCCTTTCCCTGAGCCATTTGGGTTTTTGCAAGGTGGCAGTTTTCATTAACTATTTATTAAATCTGAGATCAACCACAAATAATCAGTTTTGCTGAATTCATTTCCCAGCTTGGTCTGCCGGGATTTCAACTCAGTGTATTAGTCAGGGACCGGAGATTGCTGACCTATCAGAGTGAATGATGCTGAGGTTGTAAGTGGTGACTTGGTTGTAAAACGGGCTGTGTGTGTTTAAACCCCACTCGACTTCAGCTCAATATTTCAGCTGACAGTTCAGTGCAGTGCCCATTAAGTGTAGCAATGTCATATGGTCAATGCCTGGCTGAGGGTGCACTACACTGTCAGAATGGCAGTACTGAGGCAGGGCTGGATTGTCAGGTGGTTAGTTTTGAGGGAGTGTGGCACTGTCAGAAAGTGAGATTTGGGGGTGATGGACACTTAGTTATAGAGTCATAGAGGTCTACAGCACAGAAAAAGGCTCTTCGGCCCATCGAGTCTACACCAGTCAAACAAGTGTCTAACTATTCTAATCCCATTTTCCAGCACTAGGCCCAGAGCTTTGTATGCTATGGCATTGCAAGTGCACATCCAAATACTTCTTCAATGTTATTAGTGTTTCTACCTCTACCACTATTTCAGGCAGTGAGTTCCAGATTCCCACCACCCTCTGGGTGAAAAAATTCTTCCTCACATCTCCTCTAAACCTCCTGCCCATTACCTTAAATCTAGGCCCCAGGTTATTGATCCCTCCACCAAGGGGAAAAGTTCCCTCCTGTTTACCCTATCTATGCCCCTCATAATACTTCATGGGTAGAAACTCTGTGTTTACTCATAGTCATCCTCACGGAATCGTACCTTACAGATAATGTCCCAAACACCACCATCACCATCCCTGGGTATGTCCTGTCCCACCGGCAGGACAGACCCAGCAGAGGTGGCAGCACAGGGGTATACAGTCGGGAGAGAGTTGCCCTGGGAGTCCTCAACATCGACTCCGGACCCCGTGAAGTCTCATGGCATCAGGTCAAACATGGGCAAGGAAACCTCCTGCTGATTACCACGTACCGCCCCCCCTCAGCTGATGAATCAGTGCTCCTCCATGTTGAACATCACTTGGAGGAAGCACTGAGGGTGGCAATGGTGTAGAATGTACTCTGGGTGGGGGACTTCAATGTCCATCACTGAGAGTGGCTCGGTAGCACCACTGCTGATCGAGCTGGCCGAGTCCTAAAGGACATAGCTGCTTCTGGGTCTGCGGCAGGTGGTGAGGAACCAACAAGAGGGGAAAAACATACTTGATCTCATCCTCACCAACCTGCCTGCCACAGATGCAGTGCACAGTCATTGTGGAGACGAAGTCCAGCCTTCACACTGAGGATGCCCTCTATCATGCTGTGTGGCACTACCACCATGCTAAATGGGATAGATTTCAAACAGATCCAGAAACTCAAGTATGGGCATCCATGAGGCGCTGTGGGCCATCAACAGCGGCAGAATTGTACTAGAACACAATCTATAATCTCATGGCCCGGCTTATCCCCGCTCTACCATTACCATCAAGCCAGTGGATCAACCTGATTCAATGAAGAGTGGCGGGGGGGGTCATGCCAGGAGCAGCACCAGGTATACTTAAAAATGAGGTGTCAACCTGGTGAATCTATAACACAGGGCTACTTGCGTGCCAAACAGCATAAGCAGCAAGGGATAGACAGAGCTAAGCAATGCCACAATCAATGGATCAGATCTAAGCTCTGCAGTCCTGCCACATCCAGTTGTGAATGGTGGTGGACAATTAAACAACTCACTGGAGGAGGAGGCTCCACAAATATCCCCATCCTCAATGATGGAGGAGCCCAGCACATCAGTGCAAAAGATGAGGCAGAAGCATTTGCTACAATCTTCAGTCGGAAGTGCCGAATGAAGGCATTGGATATTGAAAAGGCTTTGGGACCTGACAATACTCTGGCAATAGTACTGAAGACTTCTGCTCCAGAACTTGCCGCGCCCCTAGCCAAGCTGTTCCAGTAAAGCTACAATACTGGCATCTACCCGGCTATGTGGAAAATTGCCCAGGTGTATCCTGTACACAAAAAGCAGGGCAAACCCAACCCAGTCAATTACCGGCCCATCAGTATACTCTTGATCATTAGTAAAGTAATGGAAGGGGTCATCAACAGTGCTATCAAGCAATAACCTGCTCACTGATGCCGTTTGGGTTCTGTCTGGGCCACTCAGCTCCTGACCTCATTACAGCCTTGGTTCAAACATGGACAAAAGAGCTGAACTCCTGAGGTGAGGTGAGAGTGACTGCCCTTGACATCAAGGCAGCATTTGACTGAGTGTGGCATCAAGGAGCCCTAGCAAAACTGGAGTCAATGGGAATCAGGGGAAAAACTCTCCGCTGGTTGGAGTCATACCTAGCACAAAGGAAGATGGTTGTGGTTGTTGGAGGTCAGTCATCTCAGCTCCAGGGCATCACTGCAGGAGTTCCTCAGAGTAGTGTCCTAGGGCCAACCATCTTCAGCTGCTTCATCAATGCCCTCCCTTCCTTCCATCGTAAGGTCAAAGTGGGGATGTTCGCTGATAACTGCACAATGTTCAATATAGATGGGTTGGTGGAGTGGGCGGTAAAGTGGCAGATGGATTTTAACATAGAGAAATGTGAGGTCTTACATTTAGGGAGGTCAAACAGTTACAGGGATTACACCCAGGTGCCCTTTCTAATCCCACCTTCCTGCACCCGGCCCATAGCCCTGCAGTTTACAGCACTCTAAACGCTAAAGTACCCGGATCTGCACCTTAGAGTTTCTGCCTCTACCCCCAACTTGGGCAGCGAATTCCAGACACCCACTACCCTCTGCGTAAAAAAGTTCTTCCTCATGTCCCCACTACACCTTCTGCCACTTATCTTGAATCTATGTCCCCTGGTTCTAGAATTCTCCACCAAGGGAAACAATTTGATCCTGTCCACTCTATCTATTCCCCTCATAATTTTGTACACCTCAATCAAGTCACCTCTCAGCCTTCTTTGTTCCAAGGAAAATAACCCCAACCTATCCAATCTTTCCTCGTAGCTACACTTTTCTAACCCTGGCCTGTAATTTCCGTTTTTTGCCTCACTCCCTTCTTAAACAGGGGGGTTACATTAGCGATTTTCCAGTCCTCTGGGACCCTCCCTGACTCCAGTGATTCCTGAAAGATCACCACTAACGCTATCTCTTCAGCTATCTCCTTCAGAACTCTGGGGTGTAATCCATCTGGTCCAGGTGATTTATCCACCTTCAGACCTTTCAGTTTTCCTAGCACCTTCTCCTTGGTAATGGCCACCATACTCACCTCTGCCCCCCCGACTCTCTTGAACTTTGGGGATGTTACGCGTGTCTTCCACTGTGAAGACTGATGCAAATTACCTATTCAGTTCCTCCGCCATTTCTTTGTTCCCCACTACTACTTCTCCAGCGTCATTTTCCAGTGGCCCAATGTTCACTTTTGCCTCTCTCTTACCCTTTATATATCTAAAAAACCTCTTGCAATCTTCTTTTATATTACTGGCTAGTTTACCCTCATATTTAATCTTCTCCCTCCTTATTTCTTTTTTAGTTATCCTCTGTTGGTCTTTGTAGGCTTCCCAATCCCCTGGTTTCCCACTGCTCTTCGCCGCATTGTATGCTTTCTCTTTAGCTTTTATGCTGTCCCTGACTTCCCTTGTCAACCATGGTTGCCTCGTCCTCCCTTTAGTATGCTTCTTCTTCCTAGGGATGAATTTTTGCTCCTGGTGTTCCTCCTGGACTACTATCTCTATATCCTCCCTTTCCTTTGTAAACACGGAGACAAAATATTCATTCAAAACCCTTCCCACAGCCTCTGCATCTACACACAAGTTTCCATATTCATCTCTGATAGGTCCCACTTTTTCTTGAACTTACCTTTTAGCATTAATGTATTGGTAAAACATCTTTGGGTTATCTTTAACTTTACTTGCTAATCTTTTTTCATGCCCTTTCTTTGATTTCCTTATTTCCTTTTTTACTTTGTCCCTGTACTTCCTATATTCGTCTAGGCTATCTGCAGTGCTTAATTCTTTGTGCCTATCGTACGCTTTCTTTTTCGTTTGATCTTCCCCTGTATTCCTCTAGACAACCAGGGAGGTCTAGATTTGGCAGTACCACTCTTATTTTTGTTGGGTCATGTCTACCATTGATTGTGAAGAATTTGAATAACCGCAGCAAACTTTTCATGGGTTTGAATAAAGAGGCTTGTTTATTCACGCACTCACCCTGAAATGTAACACTACGTCACTGTCGGGAAGATATAATAATTCGTATGATGTTATTGGAATTTATTGTAAAATGGAGTAATAGTGGGATGTGTCTATGTGCCTATGTGTGTGTGTGTGTGTGTGTCTGTCTGTGTGTCTGTGCGTGTGAGAGAGAGAGAGACATAATTCAATTAGAGACAGCTAGTCTGGGTGTTTTGATTTAAGAATAGAAGTTAGGTTGGAAATGTTAATTAGGTAAACATGGGGTAGTTTAGAAACATAGGTGTGAAGGGAAAATTTACATTTTAAAATAAACCAGATTAGGTTGTTTTCAAAAGAGGGAGTGAAATGTGTCACCTAGCCAGATGAAGTTTAGAAAGAGTGTAAAAGCAAAAAACTGCGGATGCTGGAAATCCAAAACAAAAACAAGAATACCTGGAAAAACTTAGCAGGTCTGACAGCATCTGCGGAGAGGAACATGGTTAACGTTTTGAGTCTGTATGAGTTGAAGAGTCATACCGTCTCAAAACGTTAACTGTGTTCCTCTCCACAGATGCTGTCAGACCTGCTGAGTTTTTCCAGGTATTTTAGTTTTTGTTTTAGAAAGAGTGTGTTTATTTTTCCCTATGTTTACTGGTAAAACTTAGTGCTATGAGAGATTTTTATTATCATAGTAGTACAGTCCAAAGACAGAGTGTAACAATGGATATTTGCATGCAAAGGGGAAAATATATATAAAGGAGAGAAGGCTGTGTGTAAGGGCAGGCATTCTAAGATTCAACAAGTGTGAAATGCCTTCAGCCTGTATGTACCAAACTGCTGCCTTCAGGGACTGAAGTTAAGAGAACTCACTTTGAATTCGACTACTCAGAGTATCGTTTACTTTGCCTGGGTCTTTTAAAATCTTTGTGTCTTATTTGTAACTGGGAGTCAGAGTAAGTAGGGGGTTTAGGAGTTATCATAGTAGTAATTTATAGATCTATGTATTTAAAGTAATTTCTTCTGTTAATAAATGTTTAATCTAGTTTTGTAAAAACCTATAAGACTTGGTGGTCTTATTACTACTGAATTCAGGGCACGCACCTCGAAATTTATACAAATTGCAAAACAAGTTGTGGCAGTTGTTTCACGTTTCCCTTTAGGATTTGAACAACTCAGCATTTACCATCAGCTGTGTCATAACAAGCACTCACTCACGCAGTCTCACGCATAAACACACTCAAGGAAAGCGCAGTTCAAGAGAATAGTGCACTTTTACAGGTTAAAAGCGAAAAGAATAGTTCACAATTTACGTGACTGTCCTGCTCTGGAGAACACACGTTGCAGGCCTGATGCTCCTGAAGGTTCGTTTATTGAATTCAACAGCTGAAATCAAATGTCAATGTTGTTTCAGGATTCTCTCAAAGGGATGAACTTTCTGCAAGTCACAAAGTTAGATGCTTGTACTCTCGTTACCAGGAGGTCAGTTTGCTGTGTTGGTGGACCCGTAAAGGAACAGGCTTGGAGACCTTGTGATGTTCCAGTTTCCGGTTCTTTAAAGATGTTATTGTCCTTTCTGCTGCTGCTGTCTCTTACTTTCTGTAGTCAGCATTTAAAAATTACAAAGGGACAATGTGGCTGTCTTACCATGTGACTCCTCAAAATTCCAAATATGGTGGTGGTCTTGGGCAGATTAGCTACTTTCTGGTTTATTGTTTGAAGACATTCACCCTGAACGGTTTCAGACAATCACCTTCCTTGTTTCAAAAAAGACCTAAATGCTTTAGAAGCTGTTCAAAGAAGGCTCTTTCGATTGATAGGTGGTGTTATCTTATGAGGAAAGATTGGACAGGCTGGGCCTGTATCCATTGGAATTTAGAAGAATGAGAGGTGATCTTATTGAAACATAGAAGATCCTGAAGGAATTTGACAGGGTGAATGCTGAGAGGATCTGTACCCTTGTCGGGGAGAGGCTAGAACTAGGGGGCACAAATTAAAAATAAGGGGTCTCCTGTTTAAGACAGAGATGAGAAGAATTTTTTTTCTCTCAGACAGTCATGAATCTTTTCAACTCTCTTCCCCAAAGAGTGATGGAGGCAGGGTCAATGAATATTTTTAAGGTAGAGGTAGATAGATCCTTTTCTATCAAGGGAATCAAAGGTTACTGGGGGTAGGCGGAATGTGGAATTGAAGCCATAATCAGATCAGCCATGATCTTATTGAATGACAGAGCAGCCTCAAGGGCCAAATGGCCTCCTCCTGCTCAGAATTCATATGTTCGTATATATGTTCATAGAACCATAGAACCATAGAACACTACAGCACAGAAAACAGGCCATTCGGCCCTTCTAGTCTGTGCCGAGTCATATGTCATAGTCATATGTCCTCTTTTGATTCTGTTAGACAGTGAGTCAGGTTTTGAATACATAAGCCAGGTCATCTGACCTGTGGTGGCCACCTTTGCAGCATATGGTCTACCTTTTAGAGGAAAAGTCAATTTCTAAGCATCCACATTGAATAAAGTTTGTGTTGTGAAAACTAGGAACATGATATGCCGTTACTGAGCTCGTTGGGCAGGAAACATACTCATCAAGGAAATTTGACACGAGCGACATAAGGAATATTCGGACAGATAACCAAAAACCACAGCCAAAAAGGTATGATTTTAAGAAGTACCTTTATGGAGGAGAGAAAAGTTGAGGGAGGGAATTCCAGAGCTTAGGGTCTTGGCAGCTGAAGGCACACTGGAGTCAATGGTGGAATGATTAAAATGTGCAAGAGATCAGATACTCCCGTCTGTGTGAGGAAGTGCTTCCTTGAAGACCCTGCCTCTAATTTGAAGGTCGTGTTCCTTTGGTTTAGGCATGTCTATACCAGCATCTAGCGATATGAATACCCACCAGAAAATAGGTTCTCTCTATTTATCCTATCAACTCCCTTAATCATTTTAAAAACCCCAATTATTCTAAACTCATGAGAATACAAGGCTATTCTATACAACTTGTTCTGATAATTTAACACTTGTAAACCTGGTATCATTCTGGCTAAACTGCACTGCGAGGACTCCAAGGAAAATACATCCTTCCTGAGGTGCAGTGCCCAGAAATGAGCAGGTGATTATTGATTCTCCATGGACCTTCTCTTCCCATGTTCGCTTCTGAGCAAGCTGTCATGGACTGTGTCAATTCAGATTGTTGGGTGTTGGCAGGACGTTAGTCAGTGCTATTCTTTGGAACTGCCTCATTGCTGGTCCTGACTTGTCTGACGGGCAGTCTTTTTTTCCATGAGAAGGTGACTTTCTCACTGTTAATTTCACAGGTAGATAAAATGCTGAGCGAGGAAGTCTGGAATTGGCTGAGCGTGCAAGTACTTGAGGGTTGTTGACATAAATGCCAAAGTATTTCCGACGCTAGTGAAATGGATCCCTCCTCCATTGGTGCAGCCTCTGCAGCTCTTCATACCAGTACATAACCAGTATAGACTAGAGTTAACAACACCCCTAGCCAAGATGTTCCAGTACCTATACAACACCATCATCAACTTGACAGTGTAGGAAATTGGCCAGATATCTCCGATCCACATAAAACAGGACAAATCTAGTTCAGCTGTCATATTAGCAAATCATTTAATCCATTTCTTGTTAGAAGGATTAGGAGAAGCTTTTACTGTTAATGTCAGGTTTTTAAACATGTATTTACATGCATTCTAACCTCACACCAAATCCCATTCACCCAGCACCCACCTGTGCTCTCCTGCCTGCACCTGGTTCCTAGACCAGCAATGACTCAATTTTAAAATTCTTATACAAAAGCAAAACACTGCAGATGCTGGAAATCTGAAATAAAAACACAAAATGCTGGGAACACTCAGCAGGTCTGGCAGTATCTGTGGAGAGAGAAACAGAGTCAACACTTCAGGTCAATGACCTTTCATCTGAACTCTGTACCTGTCATTTTCTTTTGTAGTAATTATAGTTTTGATAAATGTAGGACTGTAACTTTAACAATAATCCTGTGTTGTAAAATCACAAAATCTGTGTAAATATTATGACCTATGCAGTTGGTAAAGTGGAGTTATTTAAAAATCCCAGAGGGAAACTTTAAACAACTGTCATAACCTATAATTTTAAGTGTTATGTTTGAGATGCAACTCTAAATTCAGAAATCAGACCACCAGTTCTTGAAGTTTTACATCAAACTAATTGAAACATTTTATTAATTTACACAGGTTAAAGTATATATACACATGGGGCTGTATCTTCTGGTCGGCGAGCGGGGGTGGGGCCCTCTCGCCGACGCGTCAAATTATGTGGGGTGACATTGCGTCCCGATGTCACGGCGCGTCATTCAGACTTTCAGATCGGCGGGCACACACCCGAGTCGACTGCACGCCCGCCGACCTATCAACGGCCTAATAAGGCCATTAACAAAGTAGCTGAAGTCATTAATGGAACTGCCCGCCCAGCCTTAAAGGTTGGCGGGCAGGCCGGGAGCCCTGGCGGGCTTCTGAAAAAGCATGAAACCTCATCCACGGGCGGGATGAGGTTTCATGAGGATTTAAAAATCTCACAATATTTTAAAATAAAAGTTATGGACATGCCCCAACTGATGTGACAGTGTCACAAGAGGGGACATGGCAGGGAAGTGTTTTGCTCAGTTTTATTTAAAGTTTAAAATGTGAGCCGATCTCCTTAAGGCAGCACTTTGCCTCAGTGAGATCTGTGCACTCTTCCGCGTGCATGCATGAAAGAGCGCACTTACAGCTGAGGGAATCCCCCCCCCCCCGGCCCGCACAGCGAGTGCATAGCGTTTCCTGGCGGACAACATGATGGGCAGTCCTTAATTGGCTCACCCACGTAAAATGGCAGTGCACCCCCAACTGGGGGCGCTGATTGGAAACCAGCCCGCCCCCACTCCTGCACTTGCCCCCGCCATCGGGAGGAAAATGTTGCCCATGGCCACAAATTACTATTATCATAACTTTTAACAAATTCTCAAACGAATCTCCATTAAGGCAGCAGCTACCCATAGACTTAACCAAACATCAGGCAAAGCATTTTCATCTTACAAATTCAAAATGAGGTTCCTCTCACTGTGGAGACAGTTGGATGCTTACAGCTGCCTTTTGATCTTACATTGCCTCTGCCCTGCACACCCAAAAACTACTGAAGTTATACCGACCACCACTGATAGAATTCAAATTCTCATTGTCTCACCAGTATCTTTGAACTTTATCTTTTAACAATGAAACCCCTCTCATTGTACCCAATTTTATCAGTAATATAAACATATTGCTTGGTAGCTGTTAGAAAAGCATCAAGCCTTTACCCCACTTCTTGAATGCTCTATTCAAAAAATGCAACTGCATGCTATCTCTCTTCCATATCAAAACTAGTACATATCAAAGCACCCAGACTAGCTGGCTTTAATCCAATTAGGACACACCCGCAGACTAACCCTCTATTTAAAAGAAAAATATTTTCCAAAATATTATATACATTAATAGCTTAATGACAGTAAACCAATTAGTTTGTAGCATGGCAACCTCCAGGAGAGAGTTCTTCTTTAGTTATAGAGTTAGGTGCACACATGCAGCTGCTGCTGCTGTCTTATAAATAAAGTTCAATGTTTCCACCAAGAAAAGTTGCCTAGACAATCAACTCTATAACAAACTGGTGACGAGGATAAATCAGATCCGGTGCTGTCCCTCGCCCAGCAATTGTGAGTATCTAAGATAATTAAAATAAAAGGAAGATATACTCATTCAAGATGCTACAGTTTGGCAGAATCGATCCCTTTGAGCCTGCCACAGATGTTTGGTCTCAATATATAGAACATCTTACGTTCTTCTTTCAAGCCAACAAAATCACAGGGGAGGAAAAGAGGAGAGTGATTCTCCTAAGTATTTTTGAGAGCAAAACCTACAGTTTAATTCGAAGCTTGATGCCCCCCCAGTGCCCCAGGCCCGGAGACCTTCAGTGAATTAGTAGACCTCATTAAGGGACATTTTCAACCCAAGCCCTCAGTCCCAATGCAGAGGTTCACTTTCAATTCATGGAATAGTGCCCCAGGGGAGACCATTGCTACCTACATGGCAAAATTAAAACAACTAATGGAATATTGTGAATTCGGGGAAACCCTGAATGATATGCTCAGGGATCATTTGGTCTGTGGTGTGCAAGAGGATGCTATTCAGCAAGATTGCTGACTGAAGTGGATCTTGATTTTAAGAAAGCGGTAGAAATAGTGCTTGCGATTGAAAGTGCTGTAAGGGATGCACAAGCGATTCAAGGTGCACAAAATGGCACCATTTTCCTTTTTGGGCAGGAATGGTCAGCCGAAACTGGCGCAAAAAGCCAGAACTCAGCCGCAAAACAGGAAACAGCCCCCGCTAACTGAAAATACATGTAAATTAGAGGAAACAGCTCAGCAGAAAATTCAAAAACTAACTTTTATCAACGTGGAAACAATCATACTCCTAACAATTGGTCATTTAAAGAGGGCACATATTGAAACATTGCAAAGTGAGATTAAAACAGGCTTCCAGGCAACAAACAAAGTCAAGTGCAGTATATAATGTGGAAGAACCAGAGCAACCAATTATGTCATTTATTCCTTCTTCAACGTAAGAACATAAGAAATAGCAACAGGAGTAGATCATTCGGCCCCTCGAGCCCGCTCCGCCATTCAATAAGATCATGGCTGATCTTCTCACGTTTCGATTTCCACATTCCTATCTTTCCCCGATAACCTTTGATTCCCTAGCAAGAATCTATCTACCTCCGCCTTAAAAATATTCAATGACCCCCACCTCCACCATCTTCTGAGGCAGAGTGTTCTAAAGTCACACAACCCTCTGAGAGAAAGCAATTCTCCTCATCTCTGCCTTAAAAGGGTGACCCCTAATTTTAAGACAGTGCCCCCTAGTTCTGGACTCACCCACAAGAGGAAACATCCTTTCCACGTCCACCTTGTCAAGGCCGTTCAGGGTCTTGTAAACTTCAATCAAATCACCCCTCACTCTTCTAAACTCCAGTGGAAACAAGCCCAGCCTGTCCAACCTTTCCTCATAACACAACCCACTCATTCCAGGTATCAACCTAGTAAACCTCCTTTGAACCACCTCCAATGCATTTACACCCTACTTTAAATAAGGAGACCAAAACCACACACACTATTCGAGCTGTGGTCTCACCAATGCCCTGTATAGCTGAAGCACAACATCCTTAC
This sequence comes from Cetorhinus maximus, assembly GCF_964194155.1. Taxonomy (NCBI): domain Eukaryota; kingdom Metazoa; phylum Chordata; class Chondrichthyes; order Lamniformes; family Cetorhinidae; genus Cetorhinus; species Cetorhinus maximus. The sequence goes on from NC_135881.1 coordinate 945,434, forward strand.
CTTTATGTTCAATCCCTCTCATGATAAAGGATAGCATTCCATTAGCCTTCTTAATTACTTGCTGTACCTGCATACTAACTTTTTGTGACTCATGTACTCGAACACCTAGATCCCTCTGCACCTCAGAAATATGCATGTGCTTTTATTTTCCATAATAATCTTTGATGTGGCCCCTTATCAAATGCCTTCTGGAAATCTAAGTACAGCACGTCTACAGGCTCCCCTTTATCCACTGCGCATGTCACTCCTTCAAAAGACTCCAATAAATTGGTTAAACATGATTTTGCTTTCACAAAACCATGCTGACTCTTGCCAATTGCCTTGAGCTCATCTGAGTGCCCAGCTATAACCTCCTTAATGATTTATTCTAATAACTTCCCCATGAAAGACGGTCAAGCTAACTGGCCTATAGTTTTCTGCCTCCCTCCCTTCTTGAATAGAGGGGTTATATTTGCTACTTTCCAATCTGATGGAACCTTTCCAGAATCTTGCAAATTTTGGAAAATTAACATCAGCGCATCGACTACCTCATTAACCACCTCTTTTAAGATCCTAGGATGTAGGCCATCGGTACCCAGAGACTTGTCAGCCGGCAGCTCCATCAGTTTGCTCAGTACCGCTTCCCTAGTGATTTCAATTTCACCAAGTTCCCCTATCCCTTTCACTTCCTGATTTGCAGCAATTACTGGAATGTGTTTTGTATCCTTTATAGTGAACACAGAATGAGGAGGCAGTGGTATAGTAGTATTGTCACTGGAATAGTGTTGTGGTCACTTTGACAAACGGACCACAGGAGTCATGATCGTTTATTCGAGCAATTGCAAGGAGAGAACCATCCCAATGCAACTTGAGACAGTACTCTGCTAAACTACAAGTGTTCACCATATTTATACATCATTGATCACGTACAAGAACAGTTTTCAGATTCCGATCTCATCAACATATTGGTTTATATTAAACAGACATCTCTCTAGTAACAAAGGTACCAAGGTACAGGCATCATCTGTCCCTACTTTCACCCCCAGTGGAGACCTTCCCTCCCATCTCAACTAGGACCATCTGTTCTTTCCTTATCTGCTAGAAACAGACCCAATCTTGGTTGTTTTTCAACCTAAGGCTCTGGTCTGACTCCTCAGACACCCAATCTATCATATTTACATTCCTCTCTGTTCGGCCTGGCCTTGCTGATGGTCGCAGGCTCTGAGGGTGTGCAAGGTTCAGATTCCTCTCTGTCCAGCCTGGCCTTTAACTGTACTTGCAGGCACTGGCTGCTTGGATATTTTAAGTGGTCCATTCCCTTTCAATAACTTATTAATGTACCCCTATATTCCCCCCCTAACAGTCCCCCCTTTTGGCCCTTGGCCTAGCCCAAGGTAGCCAACCACAGTGTTGCTGTCCACCCTCTTTACTCACCGCCACCCATTGATACTGGCCAGGTATCCAGCTTTGGTATGTAAAAAGTACAGGTCAGACCATCTGTATCATCGGGTCCTTTAATTTAAGCCTCTGACTTGCCAAATTCCTTCTCCACCTGTTAAAACTCCCCCAGCGCCACATTTGTTGTGATTTCCAGGTGTGATGAATCAAGAATGTTAGATAGATAATCAATATCAGCTGAAGTATAACTAGGGCATGGGAGATAACCCGAATCCAGGGGCGTATCTGTACGTTCGAGCCCCAGTTCCACAGGTCCTCCCACCATGTGGAAGAATCTACTTGTTCGATATCCTCCTTTAAGGCTCTAACCTGTTGCTGCAGTGTATAGTAAGTTCTGTATATTTGTTCAGCCTGCCTCCGAATCGTGGTTAGGTGCTCTGGTAATAGGGGAATTTCACAGGAGAACTGGTTCAGATACTGTGTCAGGTTATCTTTAAGGTTTTCCACGAGCTGAATAGTAGTCATTCCTCTCTTGTATATTTCAACCAGTTCCACCTTCCCCACCCTTGCTGGCGCCTGTGGGTGTAGGCACACTGAATGATTGTGGATGGGGCATATCCGGTTACTCCTGTACTGGATTCTTTCCTGCCACGTGGTAATACAATATCTCCCATTCCCTGTATATGCAACATGGGTCAGTTCTTTTGCAAATTTTGGAAAATTAACATCAGCGCATCGACAATAGTTTCCATTGTACAGTTTGCTGCTGCTTTAAATCTACACTTCGCTTCCTCTGTCTCACATATTGAATGTGCACATACTACTGCAGTGGTCTCTATACCATACCCTTCTAATGTGGTGCTCACTATATTTCCTTCTATGTCTACTGCGTATGGTGGAATATCATGGTACTAATATAGTAATCCCCCTGTATAAACCCCAATATTTTCTACTCTATATAATGTCCTGCTGGGTGTTGACATAGGTATGACAGGTATTACTAATGCAATGCCTATTAGCATATTATTATTTACTATCCATTCAACATTCATTCTATATATGCGTGTTAAACCTCTGAGCTGGCAACCGGTCAAGTCATGATCCTTGTGTCGTGAAAGATTAAATAAATGCTCATTAGTTACCCATAAAGGAACTACCCCTTTATTAATCTGTCTTAAATTCTCTCGGGCTTGTTCCAGTGCCCAGGATCCATAGGTGCTACAAACATCATTTCTGCTCATTTCATCTGAAATATTTTCCCTAGTGATTTCAATTTCACCAAGTTCCTCTCTCCCTTTCACTTCCTGATTTGCAGCAATTACTGGAATGTTTTTTGTATCCTCTATAGTGAACACAGAATGGGGAGTCAGTGGTAAAGTAGTATTGTCACTGGAATAGTAACCCAGAGATCCCAGCGGAATGCTGTGGGGACCCAGGTTCAAATCCCACCACAACAGATTGTGGAATTTGTATTTAACAAATATCTGGAATTGACCATGAAACCATTGCCAATTGTTGTAAAAACCCATCTGGTTCACCAATGTCTTTTAGGGAAGGAAATCTGTTGCCCTTACCTGGTCTGGCCTACATGTGACTCCAGGCACAAACAATGTGGTTGACTCTGAAATGCCCTCTGAACAAGAGCAATTAGGGATGGGCAATAAATGCTGTCCTAGCCAGTGACGTCCACATCTCATGAATGAATAATAAAAAAAGCAAAATATTTCTTCATTTCTTCCGCCATTTCCTTATTATCTACTATTAACTCCCCACTGTCACTCTCTAGAGGATCAACAATCACTTTACTTACTCTTTTCCTTTTTAAACACCTGTAGAAACTCTTGCTATCTGTTTTTATATTTCTAGCTAGCTTCCTCTCATACTCTAATTTCTTACTCCTGATTAACCTTTTAGTCTTCTCTGCTGTTCTTTCTATTCTGTCCAATCATCTGTCCTGCCACTCATCTTTGTGGAGTTTTATGCTTTTCCCTTCAGTTTGGTTAACCAGCCATAATAATTTGCCATCCATAAAATGATTTAAGTTCAGAGACGTACTTAGATGCAGCTGCCTCTCCGATTGCTTTAACCTTCTCTTCAACAGGGTGTAACCCTTGGTCATCTACCCGGTGGCCCAGATAAATAAAATTTGCCTCGGTGAGCTTTTCCTGCGCGCACATTATCAAAGTTCCCACTTGCCCTCCCCCCGCTGAGTGCTGCAGCACATGTTTCATGCTTGGTGGCCCGTAATTGGCTCACCAGCATGAAATCATGGTCAGGCCCCGATCGCGGGTTGCAGTCGGCTCCCCTACCATTCCAGCCCACCAAGCCTGCCCTTTGAGGGCTAAATCTTGGCCATGGGTCTGAAAGAGAGGTAATGATGATGCTAAAGCTGAGGGGGCAATGGAGAGGAGTAATGAAGATGCTGAAGATGAAGCTTTGCTGTTCCCTCTGGACTGTGAATAATACATTAGCTATTCTCAATGATCAATAATCTTTTTGGGTCCATTGTTTGGGGAGTCATTGGTTTCCCAGCAGATCAGGACTTCCCTTCCTGGCCACGAATAACAAAAGCTTAAACATGTTCACAAAGAGCAGGACAAATCCAACCCGACCAATTACCGCCCCATCAGTCTACTCACGATCATCAGTATAGTAACAGAATGAGTCATCAACAGTGCTATCAAGCGACACTTACCCAGTAATAACCTGCTCACTGATGCCCAGCTTGGGTTCCACCAAGGTCGCTCACTCCTGGCCACTCTTGATTAACAAGGGGGTGAAAGGATATCATGGGTAGGTAGGAATGTGCATTTGAGGTTACATTCAGATCAGCCATGATCTTATTGAATGGCAGAGCAGGTTCAGGGGGCCAAGTGGCCTAAACCTGCACCTATTTTGTGTGTTTGGATCACAGCCTTGGACTAAACATGGACTAAAAAGCAGAACTCCCAAGGTGAGGTGAGAGTGACTGTCCTTGACATCAAGGCAGCATTTGACCGAGTGTGACATCAAGGAGCCCTAGCAAAACTGGGGTCAATGGAATGAGGGTAAAACAATGCACTGGTTGGAGTCATACCTAGCACAAAGGAAGGTGGTTGTGGTTGTTGGAGGTCAGTCATCTCAGTTCCAGGACATCACTGCAGGAGTTCCTCAGGATAGCGTCCTAGGCCCAATCGTCTTCAGCTGCTTCATCAATGACCTTCCCTCCATCATAAGGTCAGAAGTGGGGATGTTCGCTGATGATTGCACAATGTTCAGCACCATTCACAATTCCTCAGATACTGAAGCAGTCCATGTCCAAATGCAGCAAGACCTGGACAATATCCAGGCTTGGGCTGACAAGTGGCAAGTAATATTCGTGCCACACAAGTGCCAGGCAATGACCATCTCCAACAAGGGAGAATCTAAGCAACACCCCTTGACATTCAATGGCATTACCATCGCTGAATCCCCCACTCTCAACATCCTGGGGTTACCATTGACCAGAAACTGAACTGGACTAGCCATTTAAGTACTGTGGTTACAAGAGCAGGTCAGAGGCTAGGAATCCTGTGGCAAGTAACTCACCTCCTGACTCCCCAAGGCCTGTCCACCATCTTCAAGGCACAAGTCAGGAGTGTGATGGAATATTCCCCACTTGCCTGGATGAGTGCAGTTCCCACAACACTCAAGAAGCTTGACACCATCCAGGACAAATAAGCTCACTTCATTGGCACCCCATCCACAACATTCATTCCCTCCACCACCGACGCACAGTAGCAGCAGTATGTACCATCTACAAGATGCACTGCAGGAATTCACCAAGATTCCTTCGACAGCACCTTCCAAACCCACGACCACTACCATCTAGAAGGACAAGGGCAGCAGGCACATGGGAACACCACCACGTGGAAGTTCCCCTCCAAGTCACTCACCACCCTGACTTGGAAATATATCGCTGTTCCTTCACTGTCACTGGGTCAAAATCCTGGAACTCCCTCCCTAACAGCACTGTGGATGTACCTACACCACATGGACTGCAGCGGTTCAAGAAGGCAGCTCACCACCACCTTCTCAAGGGCAATTAGGGATGGGCAATGCCACATCCCATGAATAAATTTTTTTAAAATTATGAGGGAGGACTCCAAGAACGGGCATGCTTCACATTTCTGAATAGGCGCGGTTCAGAAATCTCAGCCAGAAATGTGGAACTTCGGTGTTGTGTAAGAAAATCCAATGGTGATTTCTGCTCCTTGGAAGGTGCAGCCCACGACATGAGATGACTGAAAGCTTGGTCAAAGACATAGGTTTTAAGAAGTCTCAAAGATGGAAAGTGAGATGGAAAGGCCGAGAGGTATTGGGTGGGTATTCCAAAGCTGGAGGCAGAGGCAAATGAAGGCATGGCTACCAATGGTGGAGCAATTATATTTGGAAATTCACAACAGACTAGAATGAGCAACCAGGCTCTGCAAATGAATGTTTCTGCAGAAGCTTTAAATGCAGCTTAACAGGAAATTATCAAATGCAGAGATAAAAACAAAAAACTACTGCGGATGCTGGAAATCCAAAACAAAAACAAAATTACCTGGAAAAACTCAGCAGGTCTGGCAGCATCGGTGGAGAAGAAAACAGTCGACATTTCGAGTCCTCATGACCCTTCAGCAGAACTGAGTGAAGTTAGGAGAGGGGTGAAATATAAGCTGGTTTAAGGTCCGGAGGGGGGGAGAGAAGTTGCGGGGTGGGGGGGCTGTAGGGACAAGCAAGCAGTGATAGGAGCAGAGAATCAAAAGATGTTACATACAAAGGAACAGGGAGGTGTTAAAGGTGGTGATATTATCTAAGAGAATGTGCTAATTAAGGATGGATGGCAGGACACTCAAAGTACAGCTCTAGTGGGGGTGGGGTGGAAAGACTGACAGGGTATTATAGTTATAGATTTAAAAATAATGGAAATAGGTGGGAAAAGAAAAATCTATATAAATTATTGGAAAAAACAAAAGGGAGGGGGAAGAAACGGAAATGGGGGTGGGGATGGGGGAGGGAGTTTAAGATCTATAGTTGTTGAATTCAATATTCAGCCCGGAAGGCTGTAAAGTGCCTAGTCGGAAGATGACGTGCTGTTCCTCCAGTTTGCGTTGGGCTTCACTGGAACAATGCAGCAAGCCAAGGACAGACATGTGGGCAAGAGAGCAGGGTGGTGTGTTAAAATGGCAAGCGACAGGGAGGTTTGGGTAATTCTTGCGGACAGGCCGCAGGTGTTCTGCAAAGCGGTCGCCCAGTTTGCGTTTGGTCTCTCCAATGTAGAGGAGACCGCATTGGGAGCAACGAATGCAGTAGACTAAGTTAGAGGAAATGCAAGTGAAATGCTGCTTCACTTGAAAGGAGTGTTTGGGCCCTTGGACGGTGAGGAGAGAGGAAGTGAAGGGGCAGGTGTTGCATCTTCTGTGTGGGCATGGGGAGGTGCCATAGGTGGGGGATGAGGAGTAGGGGGTGATGGAGGAGTGGACCAGGGTGTCACGGAGGGAATGATCCCTACGGAATGCCGCCAGGGGGGGTGAAGGGAAGATGTGTTTGGTGGTGGCATCATGCTAGAGTTGGCGGAAATGGCGGAGGATGATCCTTTGAATGCGGAGGCTGGTGAGGTGATAAGTGAGGACAAGGGGGACCCTATCATGTTTCTGGGAGGGAGGAGAAGGTGTGAGGGCGGATGCGCGGGAGATGGGCCGGACACGGTTGAGGGCCCTATCAACGACCGTGGGTGGAAAACCTCGGTTAAGGAAGAAGGAGGACATGTCAGAAGAACTGTTTTTGAAGGTAATATCATCAGAACAGATGCGACGGAGGCGAAGGAACTGAGAGAACGGGATGGAGTCCTTACAGGAAGCGGGGTGTGAGGAGCTGTAGTCGAGGTAGCTGTGGGAGTCGGTAGGCTTGTAATGGATATTGGTGGACAGTCTATCATCAGGAATTGAGACAGAGAGGTCAAGGAAGGGAAGGGAAGTGTCAGAGATGGACCATGTGAAAATGATGGAGGGGTGGAGATTGGAAGCAAAATTAATAAATTTTTCCAGGTCCCGACGAGAGCATGAAGTAGCACCGAAGCAGTCATCGATGTACCGGAGAAAGAGTTGTGGGAGGAGGCCGGAGTAGGACTGGAACAAGGAATGTTCCACATACCCCATAAAGAGACAGGCATAGCTGGGGCCCATGCGGGTACCCATAGCCACACTTTTATTTGGAGGAAGTGAGAGGAGATAAAGGAGAAATTGTTCAGTGTGAGAACAAGTTCAGCCAGACGGAGGAGAGTAGTGGTGGATGGGGATTGTTCGGGCCTCTGTTCAAGAAAGAAGTTAAGGGCCCTCAGACCATCCTGGTGGGGGATGGAGGTGTAGAGGAATTGGACGTCCATGGTGAAGAGGAAGCGGTTGGGGCCAGGGAACTGGAAATTGTTGATGTGACGTAAGGTGTCAGAGGAATCACTGATGTAGGTGGGAAGGGACTGGACAAGGGGAGAGAGAAGGGAGTCAAGGTAATGAGAAATGAGTTCCGTGGGGCAGGAACAGGCTGACACGATCGGTCTGCCGGGACAGTTCTGTTTGTGGATTTTGGGTAGGAGGTAGAAGCGGGCCGTCCGAGGTTGGGCGACTATCAGGTTGGAAGCTGTGGGAGGAAGATCTCCAGAGGAGGAGGTCAGTGACAGTCCTGGAAACAATGGCTTGATGTTCTGTGGTGTGGTCATGGTCCAGGGAGAGGTAGGAGGAAGTGTCTGCGAGTTGACGTTTAGCCTCCGTGAGGTAGAGGTCAGTGCGCCAGACAACAGCACCACCCTTGTCAGCGGGTTTGATGACAATGTTGGGGTTGGACCTGAGAGAACAGAGTGCAGTAAGTTCAGAGAGAGACAGATTAGAATGGGTGAGAGGAGCAGAGAAATTGAGACGACTAATGTCACGCCGACAGTTCTCAATGAAAAGATCAAGAGAAGGTAAGAATCCAGAGGGAGGGGTCCAGGTGGAGGGAGAATATTGGAGGTGGGTAAAAGGATCCGTTGAATGGGGAGAGGACTCCTGCCTAAAGCAGTGAGCACGGAGACGAAGACGGCGGAAGAAGAGTTCAGCATCATGCCGAGCCCGAAATTCATTGAGATGAGGGCGTAAGGGTATGAAACTAAGTCCTTTGCTGAGCACTGAACATTCAGCATCGGAGAGGGGAAGGTCAGGGGATATAGTGAATACGCGGCTGGGGCTGGGATTGGAAGATGGGGTGGGGATGGAGGGACAAGCAGGGGTGGAGGGTCCCAGATGGGTGTTGGTGTCGATGAGTTGTTGGAGCTTGCGTTCCTTAGCACTTGAGAGAAAGAGAAAAAGTTTCTTGTTGAGGCGTCGGATGAGACGAAGAATAAAATGAAACTGGGGGCACGCACAGCTTTGAAAAAGGGTGCGGCGGTGCTGCTGAAGGGAGAGGTCGAGTGTGTTCAGTTATCAAATGCATGCCTGTGAACCGAGTTCGAATGAAGTAGATGAGATCACTGTAAACTGACACTGTTGGCACTGAAAACACTCGGTGTTTACATTACGCATTTCTTACACATACTTCATCAGTGAACTAAGAGGCAATTTATCTCTTGATTTGTATCTGCCCCTCCCTGCAAGTCCATCAGGGTTAAATGTTGAAGAACACAAGTGAGAGGGAGGAACTGAAAGAAATCAGTATTAGTAAGGAAATGGTGTTGGAGAAATTGATAGGATTGAAGGCCGATAAATCCCCAGGGCCTGATAATCTACATCCCAGAGTACTTAAGGAAGTGGCCCTAGAAATACTGGGTGCATTGGTGGTCATCTTCCGAGATTCCATAGACTCTGGAACAGTTCCTACAGATTGGAGGGTAGCTAATGTAACCCCACTATTTAAAAAAGGAGGACAAGAGAAAACAGGGAATTATAGACCAGTCAGCCTGACGTCGGCAGTGGGGAAAATTCTAGAGTCCATTATAAAAGATTTAACAGCTGAGCACGTGGAAAACAGTGGCAGAACTGAACAGAGTCAGCATGGATTTATGAAAGGGAAATCATGCTTGACAAATCTACTGGAATTTTTCGAGGATGTAACTAGTAGAGTTGATGAGGGGGAGCCAGTGGATGTGGTTTATTTGGACTTTCAGAAGGCTTTCGACAAAGTCCCACATAAGAGATTAGCGTGTAAAATTAAAGCGCATGGGATTGGGGGTAGTGTGTTGAGATGGATAGAAAACTGGTTGCCAGACAGGAAACGAAGAGTAGGAATAAACGGGTCTTTTTCCGAATGGCAGGCAGTGACTAATGGGGTACTGCAGGGATCGGAGTGGGAACCCAGTTATTCACAAAATATATTAATGATTTAGATGAGGGAACTAAATGTAATATCTCCAGATTTGCAGATGACACAAAGCTGGGTGGGAGGGTGAGCTGTGAGGAGGATGCAGAGATGCTTCAGTGTGATTTGGACAAGCTGAGTGAGTGGGCAAATGCATGGTAGATGCAGTATAATGTGGATAAATGTGAGGTTATCCACTTTGGTAGCAAAAACAGGAAGGCAGATTATTATCTGAATGGCAATAAGTTGAGAGAGGGGAATGTACAACGAGACCTGGGTGTCCTTGTACACCAGTTGCTGAAGGTAAGCATGCAGGTACAGCAGGTGGTAAAGAAGGCAAATGGTATGTTGGCCTTCATAGCCAGAGGATTCCAGTACAGGAACAGGGATGTCTTGCTGCAATTGTACCGGGACTTGGTGAGACCACAACTGGAATATTGTGTGCAGTTTTGGTCTCCTTATCTGAGGAAGGATGTTCTTGCTCCAGAGGGAGTGCAGTGAAGGTTTACCCGACTGATTCCTGGGATGGCGGGACTGACATATGAGGAGAGAATGAGTCGGTTAGGATTATATTCACTGGAGTTCGGAAGAATGAGGGGGATCTCATAGAAACCTATAAAATTCCAACAGGACTAGACATGGTAGATGCAGGAAGGATGTTCCCGATGGTGGGTGAGTCCAGAACCACGGGTCACAGTCTGAGGATAATGGGTAGGCCTTTTAGGACTGAGATGAGGAGAAATTTCTTCACCCAGAGAGCGGTGAGCCTGTGGAATTCGTTACCACAGAAAGTAGTTGAGGCCAAAACATTGTATGTTTTCAAGAAGGTGTTAGGTATAGCTCTTGGGGCGAAAGGGATCAAAGGATATGGGGAGAAAGCGGGAGCAGGCTATTGAGTTGGATGATCAGCCATGATCATAATGAATGGCGGAGCAGGCTCGAAGGGCCGAATGGCATAATCCTGCTCCTATTTTCTATGTTTCTATATTAAACCAACAACAAAAAGAGTAATTTGCATTGATGTCATACTGTTAATGTAATAACATGTCCCAATGTGCTTCACTAGAGCATTGTCAGAGAATCATAGAATGGTGACAGCGCAGAGGGAGGCCATTCACCCCATCTTGTCTGTGCTGGCTTCCTGCAGGAGCAAGGCCCGTAATCCTTCTTAATTTCTTTTTCAGACAGTAATCTAATGCCCTCTTGAGTGCCTCAATTGACCCTGTCTCCAACACACTCTCAGGCAGTGCATTCCATATCCCAACGCCTCGATTGGCCCTGTCCCCACCACACTCTCAGGCAGTGCATTCCATATCCCAACGCCTCGATTGGCCCTGTCCCCACCACACTCTCAGGCAGTGCATTCCATATCCCAACGCCTCGATTGGCCCTGTCCCCACCACACTCTCAGGCAGTGCATTCCATATCCCAATGCCTCGATTGACCCTGTCCACACCACAACTCTCAGGCAGTGCATTCCAGACCCAAACCACTCGATTGACCCTGTCTCCACCACAACTCTCAGGCAGTGCATTCTAGACCCTAACCACTCGATTAACCCTGTCTCCAACACACTCTCAGGCAGTGCATTCCATATCCCAACGCCTCGATTGACCCTGTCTCCAACACACTCTCAGGCAGTGCATTCCATATCCCAACGCCTCGATTGACCCAGTCCCCACCACAACTCTCAGACAGTGCATTCCAGACCCTAACCACTCGATTGACCCTGTCTCCACCGCACCCTCAGACAGACATTCCAGATCCTAACCACTCGATTGACCCTGTCTCCACCACACCCTCAGACAGGCATTCCAGATCCTAACCACTCAATTGACCATGTCTCCACCACACTCTCAAATGTGCATTCCAAATCCTAACCACTCAATTGATCCTGTCTCCCCCACACTCTCAGACAGTGCATTGCAGATCCTAAACACTCGATTGGCCCTGTATCCACCACACTCTCAGACGGTGCATTCCAGATCCTAACCACTCGATTGACCCTGTATCCACCACACTCTCAAACAATGCATTTCAAATCCTAACCACTCGATTGACCCTGTCTCCACCACACTCTCAGACAGTGCATTCCTGATCCCAACCACTCGGTTGACCCAGTCACCGCCACACCCTCAGGCAGTGCATTCCAGATCCCAACCACTCGGTTGACCCAGTCACCGCCACACCCTCAGGCAGTGCATTCCAGATCCTAACCACTCGATTGACCCTACCTCTAACACACTCTCAGGCACTGCATTCCATACCCTAACTATTCGATTAACCTAGCCTCCATCACACTCTCAGGCAGTGCATTCCTGATCCCAACCACTCGGTTGACACTGTCTCCACCACACTCTCAGGCAGTGAATTCCAGATCTTAACCACTTGATTGTACCTGCCTCTACCACAATCTCAGGTAGTGCATTCCAGATCTTAACCACTCGATTAACCCTGCCTTCTCCACACTCTCAGACAGTGCATTCCAGATCCTAAACACTCCAGTGACCCTCCCTCTAACACACTCTCAGACAGTGAATTCTGGATCTTAAACTATCGATTGACCCTGCCTCCATCAGACTCTCAAGCAGTGAATTCTAGATCTTAACCAATCGATTGACCCAGCCTCCACCACACTCTCAGGCAGTGCATTCCGGATCATAACTCTAGATTGACCCAGCCTCCAACACACTCTCAGGCACTACATTCCAGACCCGAAACACTCAATTCATCCTGCCTACATCACACTCTCAGGCAGTGCATTCCTGATCCCAACCACTCAATTGACTCTGTCTCAACCACACTCTCAGACAGTGCATTGCAGATCCTAACCACTCAATTGACCCTGTTTACACCACACTCTCAGACAGCACATTCCAGATCCTAACCACTCGATTGACCCTGTCTCCACCACACTCTCAGACAGTGCATTCCAGATCCTAACCACTCGATTGACCCTACCTCTAACATACTCTCAGGTAGTGCATTCCATACCCTAACTATTCGATTAACCTAGCATCCATCACACTCTCAGGCAGTGCATTCCTGATCCCAACCACTCAGTTGACATTGTCTCCACCACACTCTCAGGCAGTGAATTCCAGACCCTAACCACTTGATTGAACCTGCCTCCACCACACTCTCAGGTAGGGCATTCCAGATCCTAACCACTCGATTGACCCTGCCTCCACCACACTCGCAGGCAGTGCATTCCAGACCCTAACCACTCGATTGACCCTGCCTACATCACGCTCTCAGGCAGTGCATTCCAGATCCTAACCACTCAATTGACCCTGTCTCCACCACACTCTCAGACAGTACATTCCAGATCCTATGTACTCAATTGATCCTGCCTACATCATTCTCTCAGGCAGTGTATTCCTGATCCCAACCACTCAACTGACCCTGTCTCCACCACACTCTCACACAGTGCATTCCAGATCTTAACCACTCGATTAACCCTGCCTTCTCCACACTCTCAGACAGTGCATTCCAGGTCCTAAACACTCGATTGTCCTTGTCTCTACTGCACTCTCAGACAGTGCATTCCAGATCCTAACCACTCGATTGACCCTGCCTCCATCACACTCTCAGACAGTGCATTCCAGATCCTAACCACTTGATTGACCCTGTCTCCACCACACTCTCAGACAGTGCATTCCAGATCCCAACCACTCGATTAACCCTGTCTCCACCACACTGTCAGGCAGTGAATTCCAGATCCTAACCATTCCATTAACCCTGTCTCCACCACACCATCAGACAGGCATTCCAGATCCTAACCACTCGATTGACCATGTCTCCACCACACTCTCAGGCAGTGAATTCCAGATCTTAACCACTTGATTGAACCTGCCTCCACCACAATCTCAGGCAGTGCATTCCAGATCCTAACCACTCAATTCACCCTGTCTTCACTCCACTCTCAGACAGTGCATTCCAGATCTTAACCACTCGATTGACCCTGTCTCCTCCACACTCTCAGACAGTGCATTCCAGATCTTAACCACTCGATTGACCCTGTCTCCTCCACACTCTCAGACAGTGCATTCCAGATCCTAACCACTTGATTAACCCTGTCTCCACCACACTCTCAGGCAGTGAATTCCAGATCTTAACCACTCGATTGACCCTGTCTCCACCACACTCTCAAACAGTGCATTCCAGATCCTAACCACTCGATTGACCCTGTCTCCACCACACTCTCAAACAGTGCATTCCAGTTCCTAACCACTTGATTGACCCTGCCTCCACCACACCCTCAGGCAGTGCATTGCAGATCCTAACCACTCGATTGACCCTGCCTCTAACACACTCTCAAACAGTGCATTCCAGTTCCTAACCACTTGATTGACCCTGCCTCCACCACACCCTCAGGCAGTGCATTGCAGATCCTAACCACTCGATTGACCCTCCCTCTAACACACTCTCAGACAGTGAATTCCAGGTCCTAAACACTTGATTGTCCTTGTCTCTACTGCACTCTCAGACAGTGCATTCCAGATCCTAACCACTCGATTGACCCTGCCTCCATCACACTCTCAAACAGTGCATTCCAGATCCTAACCACTTGATTGACCCTGTCTCCACCACACTCTCAGACAGTGAATTCCAGATCTTAACCACTCGATTGACCCTGCCTCCATCACACTCTCAAACAGTGCATTCCAGATCCTAACCACTTGATTGACCCTGTCTCCACCACACTCTCAGACAGTGAATTCCAGATCTTAACCACTCGATTGACCCTGTCTCCACCACACTCTCAAACAGTGCATTCCAGATCCTAACCACTTGATTGACCCTGTCTCCACCACACTCTCAGGCAATGAATTCCAGATCTTAACCACTCGATTGACCCTGTCTCCACCACACTCTCAAACAGTGCATTCCAGATCCTAACCACTCGATTGACCCTGTCTCCACCACACTCTCAAACAGTGCATTCCAGATCCTAACCACTCGATTGACCCTGTCTCCACCACACTCTCAAACAGTGCATTCCAGATCCTAACCACTCGATTGACCCTGTCTCCACCACACTCTCAAACAGTGCATTCCAGATCCTAACCACTCGATTGACCCTGCCTCCACCACACCCTCAGGCAGTGCATTGCAGATCCTAACCACTCGATTGACCCTGCCTCTAACACACTCTCAGGCAGTCAATTCGAGATCTTACCACTTGATTGACCCTGCCGCCACCACACTCTCAGGCAGTGCATTCTAGATCCTAACCACTCGATTGACCCTGCCTCTACCACACCCTCAGACAGTGCATTCCAGATCCTAACCACTCGATTGACCCTCCCTCTAACACACTCTCAGACAGTGAATTCTGGATCTTAAACTATCGATTGACCCTGGCTCCATCAGACTCTCAGGCAGTGAATTCTAGATCTTAACCAATCGATTGACCCAGCCTCCACCACACTCTCAGGCAGTGCGTTCCGGATCCTAACTCTCGATTGACCCAGCCTCCAACACACTCTCAGGCACTACATTCCAGACCCGAAACACTCAATTCATCCTGCCTACGTCACACTCTCAGGCAGTGCATTCCTGATCCCAACCACTTGATTAACCCTGTCTCCACCACACTCTCAGGCAGTGAATTCCAGATCCTAACCACTCGATTGGCCCTGTCTCCACCACACTCTCAGACAGTGCATTCCAGATCCTAACCACTCAATTGATCCTGTTTCCAGGGAGGCACTGCGGGAGGAGCGGCGGCCTTGGCAGCATTTAAAAGGATTGGGAGCTGAGAGTCAGAGCAGAGGTTTAAGTATAGCGGGAGCCGAGAGTCAGAGCGGAGATTTGTAATGAGCGGGAGCTGACAGTCAGAATATAGCTTTAAAAAGAGCAGGAGCTGGACTCGGGGCTAAAAGCTGAGCGAGGACAGCACAATTCAAAAAGTGACATGACTCAGGAGTGGCATTTTATTGTTAAGTCGGGTTAGGTGAGTACTTCCAGTTCCACTTTTTCAGCTAATTAAATTGCTACAGTCCATGAGCTTAAACAAAAGTACTTGAGGACTTTGGACTGTATTGGGAGTGTTTGGAGTGGAATAAGGCCCCTAGCATAATTAGTATTCTTGAAAGGGAGTAACTAACGAGCTTAATCTAAAGGGAGGTCATGGCAGCAGAGTTCGCGTCCGTGATATTCTCCTCCTACGCTATGCGGGAAGCTATGAGTGCTTCCTGTCTCCCTGGTGACACCATGGGTGTCCTCCCCATGTGTGCAAGAAGCGTGTCTAGCTGCAGCTACTGGCTAACCGCATCTCGGAGCTGGAGTTGCTGGTGGATTCACTGTGGAGCAGCCGCGATGCTGAGATTGTCGTGGGCAGCACGTTCAGTGAGGTGGTCACACCGCAGGTAAAGGCTGAACAGGCAGAAAGGGGATGGGTGACCACCAGGCAGAGTAGAGGAAGACAGGTAGTACATGAGTCTCCTGTGGCCGCCCCACTCTCTAACAGATATACTGTTTTGGATACTGTTGGGGGAGACGGCTTCTCAAGGGAAAAACAGCAGCAGCCAAGTCTATGGCACCACGGGTGGCTCCGCTGCACAAGAGGGGAGGAAGAAGAGTGGCAGGGCTATAGTGATAGGGGATTCAATAGTAAAGGGGACAGACAGGTGTTTCTGCGGCTACAAAAGAAACTCCAGGATGGTATGTTGCCTCCCTGGTGCCAGGGTCAAGGAGGTCTGAGAGAGGCTGCAGGGCATTCTGAAGGGGGAGGGTGAACAGCCAGTGGTTGTGGCACATATTGATTCCAACGCCATAAGTAAAAAAAGGGATGAGGTCCTATAAGCTGAATATAGGGAGTTAGGATGTAAATTAAAAAGTAGGACCTAAAAGGTATTCGTACCAGTGCCACGTGCTAGCGAGAGTAGAAATTACAGAATACATCAGATGGATACATGGCTGAAGAAATGGTGCAGGGGATAGGGATTCAGATTCCTGGGACATTGGGACCAGTTCTGGGGAAGGTGGGACCAGTACAAACAGGATGGGTTGCACCTGGGCAGGACCGGGACTAATATCCTCGTGGGGTTGTTTGCTAGTGCGGTCAGGGAGGGTTTAAACGAGAATGGCTGGGGGATGGGAACCTGAGCAGGGAGACAGAAGAGGAGGAAACAAGGATAGAAACAAAAGACAGAAAAGTAAGAAGCAAAAGTGAAAGACAGAAAAAACCTCCATGTCAGGACCTGCCCCAAACGCTGCCTCACTTATGCACAGGCAGCCAAAGCCAACGAGGGGGAAGCAGATGAAATGCTTCGTGTCACTACTACCAAGGACACTTGCAACCCTCCAACTGCTAAGGCCCCCAGTGAGAACAACGGGACAAAGGAGGGCACAGAGACAGTCAAGGTGGAGGAAAAGATTGAGGCAGCAGACAGCCAATCAACAGCACTGCCCCCTGAACCTCCCACTCCTCAGGAGAGCGAATCAATGGAGGACGAGGAAGCAGCGGAAAATCAGCAGGGGGAGTGGCAGCTGGTGAAGACAGCCAAAACAAAGAAGGGGCTAAGAAGGGACCAAGCCACTTTCCAGACAAGTGGCAAGAGGCATCTCCCATCCGACACGGATGACAAGGGCAGCTGCTCTTTGGACAAAGAAGGGCAAGGGCAGCAGCTACAGAAGAAGCGGCAAAGCTCTACGGTGTTGGAGGACGAGACACCCGAGCTCCAGAACATTGGAGACAATGAGGAGAGCAGCGCACCCCAACTTTGCCCACAACCTGAAGAGTTGTGGGCACCCCAGCCCCAGGAATCTGGGAGCAGCAACGCCCCAGAGGGGGAGAGGATTGGAGAAGCTTCTCCAACAGAGAACAATTCAAATCTCATCCCTTGCACGAACCCCCGGATGCCACCTGAGCGGAACATCTCCAATGTGGTGGTTCAGGACAGTTTCCTCAGCCCATCCAAAGTGAGGCAATTTGTGAACACTATGGGTATGCAGGAGCAGACCAAAGGTCTGGGACTCTCAGAGACAACAGGTTTGGTAAGAGACTAAATGCTTTAAAATGGGGATAAAGATTGTATCCATAAACGTGCGTAGCATTAAATCTACTACGCTATGTGTTGCGACCTTGGACTACCTTGCCAAGGTCAAAGCTGACCTGTTGTTTCTGCAGGAGTGTGCGATACCGCACCTCAGCTCCTACAGGCAATGGTCGCGATGGTGGTCCCATGGGCCATCGATCTGGTTGGGAGGAATCGACTCATGTTCCTCCGGTCTGGGTATTCTGCTGCAGGGAGGCAACTTCACCGTCTCCCAGGTTAAGGAGGTGTTGGGCGGGCGCTCGTAGCAGACGTAATGTACAAGAATGCTCCACTCCGGTTAATTAACGTGTACACCCCGGCACAAAAGGGCAAACGGCTGGCGGATTTTCAGCAGCTCCCACTGCTGCTGGCGACCTCCAGGCCGGTCATTCTGGGCAGTGACTCCAACTGCATCATCGATGCGGCTGGACGATCCGGCAGGGCCGACAGCAGATTGGACGCTACGTCCAGATCCCTGATGGAAACAGTTAAGGATGCCAATCTGCACGATGTCTTCAGCAACCCTGCAGACGGAGTGCAGCGTAGATACACCTGGTCACGGCCAGACGGGTCCATCCGTTCCAGGATAGACTTCATGTTTGTGTCCCGTGCGTTCGCAGTCAGATCCACCAATGTCAAGCCGGTGTTCTTCTCTGACCACTGCCTCTTACTGGCTGACTGTCACTTAGAGGAAGACCAGAGGGTTGGCAGGGGGGCATGGAAGCTAAACGTGCAACTGCTGACCCCAAAGAACATTGAGGAGCTCAAGACGAATTACAAAGGTTGGAGAACCGTGAAACCCCTCTTTGAGTCCCTGACACACTGGTGGGAAGCGATCAAGGGAAACATCAAGAGGTTTTTCATCCTCAAAGGCACCCAGAAAGCTAGAAAGGAACAGAAGGAAATGTCCTGACTCCAGAAAAACGTGCAGAATCTGCTCCGGCTGCAGTCGATGGGGGTCGATGTCAAGGAGGAACTCCAAGAGGTGAAGAGCCAGCAAGCCTCGCACTTTGCCTCGGAGGCCTCCAAAATCATCTTCCGTTCCAGAGTCCGCTCCGTGGAGCAGGATGAGACGTGCTCACATTTCTTCTTCCAAAAGGTACACAGAGAGAGCTCTGTGATCAGCAGCCTGAAGGAAGAAGATGGCTCAGTAAAGTCATCGCGGTCTGACATTTTGAGGATCAGCAAATCCTTTTATGCCGGATTGTATGACGTGAAGCCCACGGACAGCACGGCCTCCCAGTCCTTCCTGTCCTCTATCACGCAGGTCTTAGACGACAATACATGGGAGAGCCTGGACAAACCACTAACTCCTGACAAACTGACTAAGGCCCTTGAGTCCTTCGAGAAGAGTAAAACTCCCGGAAGCGACGGCTTGCCGGCGGAGTTGTATTTGGCTCTGTGGGACTGGATCAGCCCAGACCTGCTAGAAGTGTACGAGAGTATGCTCCTGGCCGGCAGCATGTCAGAGTCCATGAGGAAAGGCATCATCACCCTCATCTACAAGCACAAGGGGGAAAGGGAGGAAATTAGAAATTGGCGACCCATTTCACTGTTGAACGTGGACTATAAGATTCTGTCCAAGGTCATCGCCAATCGGGTCAAGTCCGCTCTGGAATTGGTGATTCACCCTGACCAGACCTGCACTGTGACCGGCAGGAAGATCTCTGACAGCCTTGCGCTGATCAGGGATACGATTGCCTATGTGCAGGACAGGGGTGTGGACACCTGCCTCATCAGCCTGGATCAGGAGAAGGCCTTTGGCAGAATATCGCACACCTACATGGTGGATGTGCTCTCCAAAATGGGGTTTGGGGAGGGAATTCGCAATTGGATCCAACTGCTCTACACTAACATCAGTAGCGCAGTCTCAATCAATGGGTGGGAATCAGATAGCTTTCCTATTAAATCTGGAGTCAGGCAGGGCTGCTCTCTCTTCGCTGTCCTGTTTGTGTGTTGCATAGAACCCTTTGCTGAGTCCATCAGGAAGGATCCGGGCATAAGAGGAGTGACGATCCAAGGCAGTGGAGGCACTCAGGTCAAAGCCTCCCTGTACATGGACGATGTCGCCGTCTTCTGCTTGGATCCACTGTCGGTGCGCAGACTGATCCACATCTGCGGCCAGTTCAAAATGGCCTCGGGAGCCAAGGTAAATCATGGGAAGAGCAAGGCCATGTTCTTTGGGAACTAGGCTGACTCATTTGTCCCCTTCACCGTCAGGGGCCTGAAGGTGCTGAGGATATGGTTTGGAGGGACCGGGGCATGCGTTAGAAACTGTCTATGGTGCAAAGAAAACTGGGCATATAGGAGCGACGTTCCCTCTCCATTGCGGGTAAGAACCTGGTCATCAGCTGTGAGGCACTCTTGGTGTTGCTGTACATGGCGCAGGTCTGGCATTCCAGGCTCCTGCGCGATGGCGATCACCCGAGCCATCTTTCACTTTATCTGGAGGTCGAAAATGGATCGTGTCCGCAGGGACGCGATGTACAAGCCTCTAGATAAGTGGGGAGAAAATGTGCCCAACATCGCCCTCATACTGATGCGTGTGGCTGCATCAAGCTGTGTGTGGACCCTCGGGACGCAAACACCAAGTGTCACTATGTGCTGAGGTTCTACCTGTCCTCGGTGATGCAAAGGATGGGTCTGGCCACGCTGCTGTGGAACGCTCCAAGTAGTTGGACCGTGCCGTACCACCTGTCCCTCATGGAAAAATTTATGCAGAGAAACACCTTTGACCACAAGTCCATCAGGCAGTGGTCGGCACGTAACATCTTAGAGGCCCTGCAGGAAAAGGAGAGGGTGGATCCTGTGGGATGGTTCCCCAAGCAGACTGTCAAAGTCATTTGGCAGAATGCCTCATCGCCAGAACTTTCCAACAAGCACCAAGATGTAGCTTGGCTGGTGGTGAGAAAGGCCCTCCCCATCAGATCCTTCCAACACACCAGGAGTCTCACCCCCTCTGCATGTTGCCCTCAAGGTGGCTGTGGTGGAGACGAGACCGTTGTTAACCTCCTTGTGGATTGTGCCTTTGCAAAGAAGTTCTGGAGAGAGATGCAGTGGTTTCTGTCGAGATTCATCCCGAGCAGTTCTGTGACACAGGACTCTGTGCTCTACGGGCTGTTCCCAGGGACACACACCGAGACAAACATCAACTGCAGCTGGAGGATCATCAACTCGGCGAAAGACGCGCTTTGGTCTGCCCGAAACTTGTTGGTTTTCCAGCGCAAAGAGTTGTCCCCGACCGAGTGATGCAGACTGGTACATTCCAAAGTCCAGGACTACGTGCTGAGGGACGCACTAAAGCTTGAGGCAGCCACCGCAAAGGCGCAATGGGGAAAGGTTGCTGTCTAAGACCTTTCTGCCACAGTGCACCGAGGGGCTGGGAATTGTTTAGAGCCCCTCGGGCTGTACAGCTCACAATGAATGTATGCATTGAATACTAATTGTATTATAATTGTATTGAAGCACCTCAGAGTGCAACATGATGTATGTTGATAACTCCAATACGATTGTCTGATTGTCTGCATTGACCATATTGAAATGATTGTAATATTCATTGATTGTATTGATGCTCCTCGTGATCAATGTGTAAAAGTTGAATCTGATTGTACTTTTTTTGTGGTGTGGATTTTGAAATGTTTTGTAATGTTCATCCAGATATTTTATGAATAAAGTATATTTTTCAAAAAAAAATTCTGGGAGAAATCACCGCAGACACCGCGACTCGGAAGCGGATCGAGGAGAAGGACTGTTGCACTCAACAGGAGGAAGAGCGTCCAACAGAGGGCGATAGTGAGAAGTGACTTAGGCATTCTGGGAGAAGTCACCGCAGACACCACAACTGGGAAGGGGATCAAGGAGAAGGACTGTTGCACTCAACAGGAGGAAGAGCATCCAACAGAGGGCGGTAGTGAGAAGTGACTGAAGTATTCTGGGAGAAGTCACCGCAGACACCGCAACTCAAAAGGGGATCTAGGAGGACCCACTGTCAAAGTATATGCTCCTTCTGCAGGATGTGGGAAATGAGGGACACTTACAGCGTCCCTGTTGACCATATGTACACAGAGCCTTTTGGCTAAGATCAAGTGTTGCAGGGGCGACACCATGGTCCTGCCAAGGCAAGGTCGGGATGGAAGGGCGATAACCAATCGCAATCCAAATCCATACCGTGGGTTACCTATCACTGTCCGAGTCACGGTGAACCACAGCGAAGGAGGATCACCTATGGATCGGGGCTTCTTCACCAGGAGGATCCTGTTGAAGGCGTGCGGCTTCCAAGCTACGGAGATCTTCACCCTGCACGACTCCCGCAAAGGTGGTTATTTCGACGTGACGTTCAAGCGAGTGGCAGACTGCGTCCGGCTCCTGAGGGTGTTCGAGGAGAAGAGAGACCTGCCGGAGATGAAGATCCTGACGGCGGAGCCGCACTTTTCTCTGCCGTTGCAACGGGAACGTGAGGTGATGGTGCATGTGTACAACCCCTTCGTCCCTGTCGCCGACGTGGTCACCTTCCTCACCAGGTACTTCGATAAGGTGGGGAGCGGCACCGAGATTCGAGACGACTTGGGGATCTGGACAGGCAAACGCCTGTTTAAGGTCACGCTAAAGACCGATGGTAAGGGAGCCATTTTCCACCCTCCTTCCAGTTTCGCTATCGGGGGAAACCGTGGCTACCTGGTCTACGCTGGGCAACCCAAGCATTGTCGCTCATGCGGCAAGGCTGGTCATGTGGCGGCCAACTGCAGCGCCTCCCTCTGCAAGATCTGCAAACAGGAAGGACACCAGACAAAAGACTGCAAACAGGCCAAGTGCTGCAACCTGTGTGGCGAGGCAAGTCACCTCTACAGGACCTGCCCCAAACGCTGCCGTACTTACGCACAGGCAGCCAAAGCCGACCAGGGGGAAGCAGAAGAAAGGTTCCGTGTCACTCCAACCACCAAGGCCCCCAGGGAGCTCAACGGGACAAAGGAGGACACAGAGAGAGACAAGGTGGAGAAAGAGATTGAGGCAACAGAGAGCCAATCAACAGCACTACCCCCTGAACCTCCCAGTCCTCAGGACAGCGAATCAATGGAGGAGGAGGCAGCAGTGGAAAAGCAGCAGGGGGAGTGGCGGACGGTGAAGAACAAGAAAAGTAAGAGGGAGCGAAGAAGAAGCAAAGGCGTTTCCCAGAGAAGCGGCAAGAGGCGTCTCCCATCCGACACGGATGACAAGGGCAGCAGCTCTTCGGATGATGAAGTGCCAGAGCGGCACCGACAGAAGAGGCGGCAAAGCTCCAGGGCGTTGGAGGACGAGACACCCGAGCTCCAGAAAATTGGAGACAACAAGGAGACCAGCGCACCCCAACTTTGCCTGCAACCTGAGGAGGCCAGTGCACCACAGCCCCTGGAATCTGGGAGCAGTGAGGCAATCATCGCACCCCAGCTCCAGGAAGCCGGGAACAGCAACACCCCAGAGGGGGTGAGTTTTGGAGAAGCTTCTCCAGCAAAGGTCATCTCAAAACCCGCTCTCTACGTGAACCTCCAGATGCCACTGGAGCAGAACACGGCCAAGGAGATCTACCTCAGCCCATCCAAAGTGAAGGAATTTGAGCTCACTACGGGTATGAAGGAGCAGACTAAAGGTCTGGGACTCTCAGAGACAGTGGGTTTGGTAGGAGAATAAATGCTTTAAAATGGGTTTAAAGATTGTATCCATAAATGTGCGTAGCATTAAATCTACTACGCGATGTGTTGCGACCTTGGACTACCTAGCCAAGGTCAAAGCTGACCTGTTGTTTCTGCAGGAGTGTGCGATACCGCACCTCAGCTCCTACAGGCAATGGTCACGATGGTGGTCCCACGGGCCATCGATCTGGTCGGGCGGAAACGACTCTCGTTCCTCCGGCCTGGGTATTCTGCTGCAGGGAGGCAACTTCACCGTCTCCGAGGTCAAGGAGGTGGTGGGCGGGCGACTCCTCGTAGCAGACGTAATGTACAAGAACGCTCCACTCCGGTTAATTAACGTGTATGGCCCGGCACAAGGGGCTGAGCGGCTGGAGGTTTTTCAGCAGCTCCCACTGCTGCTGGCGACCTCCAGGCCGGTCATTCTGGGCGGGGACTTCAACTGCATCATCGATGCGGCTGGACGATCCGGCAGGGCCGGAAGCAGATTGGACGCTACGTCCAGATCCCTGATGGAAACAGTTAAGGATGCCAAGCTGCACGACGTCTTCAGCAACCCTGCAGACGGAGCGCAGCGTAGATACACCTGGTCGCGGCCAGACGGGTCCATTCGTTCCAGGATAGACTTCCTGTTTGTGTCCCGTGCATTCACAGTCAGATCCACCGACGTCAAGCCGGTGTTCTTCTCTGACCACTGCCTCCTACTGGCGGACTGCCACTTGGAGGAAGACCTGAGGGTGGGCAGGGGGGCATGGAAGCTAAATGTGCAACTGCTGACCCCAGAGAACATTGAGGAGCTCAAGAGGGATTACAAAGGTTGGAGAACCGTGAAACCCCTCTTTGAGTCCCTGACACACTGGTGGGAAGTGATCAAGGGAAGCATCAAGAGGTTTTTCATCCGCAAAGGCACCCAGAAAGCTAGAAAGGAACAGAGGGAAATGTCCCGACTCCAGGAAAAGATGCAGAATCTGCTCCGGCTGCAGTCGATGGGGGTCGATGTCAAGGAGGAGCTCCAAGAGGTGAAGGGCCAGCAAGCCTCGCACTTTGCCTCGGAGGCCTCCAAGATCATCTTCCGTTCCAGGGTCCGCTCCGTGGAGCAGGATGAGACGTGCTCACGTTTCTTCTTCCAAAAGGTACACAGAGAGCGCTCTGTGATCAGCAGCCTGAAGGAAGAAGACGGCTCAGTAAAGTCATCACGGTCCGACATTCTGAGGATCAGCAAATCCTTTTATGCCGGACTGTATGACGTGAAGCCCACGGACAGCACGGCCTCCCAGTCCTTCCTGTCCTCTATCACGGAGGTCTTAGACCACAGTACGCGGGAGAGCCTAGACAAACCGCTAACTCCTGACGAACTGACTAAGGCCCTCGAGTCCTTCGAGAAGAGTAAAACCCCCGGAAGCGACGGCCTGCCGGCGGAGTTGTATTCGGCTCTGTGGGACTTGATCGGCCCAGACCTGCTAGAAGTGTACGAGAGTATGCTCCTGGCCGGCAGCATGTCAGAATCCATGAGGAAAGGCATCATCACCCTCATCTACAAGCACAAGGGGGAAAGGGAGGAAATTAGAAATTGGCGACCCATTTCACTGTTGAATGTGGACTATAAGATTCTGTCCAAGGTCATCGCCAACCGGGTCAAATCCGCTCTGGAATTGGTGATTCACCCTGACCAGACCTGCTCTGTGCCAGGCAGGAAGATCTCTGACAGCCTGGCGCTGCTCAGGGATACGATTGCCTATGTACAGGACAGGGGTGTGGATACCTGCCTCATCAGCTTGGATCAGGAGAAGGCCTTTGACAGAATATCGCACACCTACATGGGGGATGTGCTCTCCAAAATGGGGTTTGGGGAGGGAATTCGAAATTGGATCCAACTGCTCTACACTAACATCAGTAGCGCAGTCTCAATCAATGGGTGGGAAACAGATAGCTTTCCGATTAAATCTGGAGTCAGGCAGGGCTGTCCTCTCTCGCCTGTCCTTTTCGTGTGCTGCATAGAACCCTTTGCCGAGTCCATCAGGAAGGATCCGGGCATAAGAGGAGTGACGATCCCAGGCAGTGGAGGCACTCAGGTAAAAGCCTCCCTGTACATGGACGACGTCGCCGTTTTCTGCTCGGATCCGCTGTCGGTGCGCAGACTGATGCACGTCTGCGACCAGTTCGAACTGGCCTCGGGAGCCAAGGTAAATCGTGGGAAGAGCGAGGCCATGTTCTTTGGGGACTGGGCTGACCGATCCTTTGTCCCCTTCACTGTCAGGGCTGACGGCCTGAAGGTGCTGGGGATATGGTTCGGAGGGACCGGGGCATGCGTTAGAAACTGGAAGGAGCGAGTGGCTATGGTGAAAAGGAAACTGGGCATGTGGGAGCGACGCTCCCTCTCCATTGCGGGTAAGAACCTGGTCATCAGGTGTGAGGTACTCTCGCTGTTGCTGTACGTGGCGCAGGTCTGGCCCATTCCACACTCCTGCGCGATGGCGATCACTCGAGCCATCTTCCGCTTTATCTGGAGGTCGAAAATGGATCGTGTCTGCAGGGACGCGATGTACAAGCCTCTAGATAAAGGGGGAAAAAACGTGCCCAACATCGCCCTCATACTGATGGCCACCTTTGTGTGTGGCTGCATCAAGCGGTGCGTAGACCCTCAGTACGCAAACACCAAGTGTCACTACGTGCTGAGGTTCTACCTGTCCCCGGTGTTGCGAAGGATGGGTCTGGCCACGCTGCCGCGGAACGCTCCAAGTAGTTGGACCGTGCCGTACCACCTGTCCCTGGTGGAAAAATTTATGCAGAAAAACACCTTTGACCACAAGTCCATCAGGCAGTGGTCAGCACGTAACGTCCTAGAGGCCCTGAGGGAAAAGGAGAGGGTGGACCCTGTGGGATGGTTCCCCGAGCAGACTGTCAAAGTCATTTGGCAGAATGCCTCATCGCCAGAACTTTCCAACAAGCACCAAGACGTAGCTTGGCTGGTGGTGAGAAAGGCCCTCCCCGTCAGATCCTTCCTACACGCCAGGAGTCTCACCCCCTCTGCACGTTGCCCTCGAGGTGGCTGTGGTGGGGAAGAGACCGTTGTTCACCTCCTTGTGGATTGTGCCTTTGCAAAGAAAGTCTGGAGAGAGATGCAGTGGTTGCTGTCGAGGTTCATCCCGAGCAGTTCTGTGACACAGGACTCTGTGCTCTACGGGCTGTTCCCAGGGACACACACCGAGACAAACATCGACTGCAGCTGGAGGATCATCAACTCGGTGAAAGACGCGCTTTGGTCTGCCCGAAACTTGTTGGTCTTCCAGCACAAAGAGTTGTCCCCGACCGATTGTTGCGGACTGGCACAATCCAAAGTCCAGGACTACGTGCTGAGGGACGCACTAAAGCTTGGGGCAGCTGCCGCAAAGGCGCAATGGGGAAGGGTCGCTGTCTAAGACCTTTCTACCACAGCGCACCGAGAGACTGGGAACTGTTTAGAGCCCCTCGGGCTGTACAGATCAAAATGAAAGGCTGTAAATGATTGTAATATTGTTTGTACTGATGCACCTGGTGATACATTTTGTAAAAGTTTAACCTGGATTGTACCCTTGTAATGTTGTTTTTGAAATGGTTTTGAATGTGATTGAAGATTTTTTATGAATAAAGTATATTTTTACAAAAAAAAATATATGTACACAGAGAGAGCTCTGTGATCAGCAGCCTGAAGGAAGAAGATGGCTCAGTAAAGTCATCACGGTCCGACATTTTGAGAATCAGCAAATCCTTTTATGCCGGATTGTATGACGTGAAGCCCACGGACAGCACGGCCTCCCAGTCCTCTATCACGGAGGTCTTAGACGACAGTACACGGGAGAGCCTGGACAAACCGCTAGCTCCTGATGAACTGACTAAGGCCCTTGAGTCCTTCGAGAAGAGTAAAACTCCCGGAAGCGACGGCTTGCCGGCGGAGTTGTATTCGGCTCTGTGGGACTTGATCGGCCCAGACCTGCTAGAAGTGTACGAGAGTATGCTCCTGGCCGGCAGCATGTCAGAATCCATGAGGAAAGGCATTATCACCCTCATCTACAAGCACAAGGGGGAAGGGAGGAAATTAGAAATTGGCGACCCATTTCACTGTTGAACGTGGACTATAAGATTCTGTCCAAGGTCATCGCCAAATCGGGTCAAATCCGCTCTGGAATTGGTGATTCACCCTGACCAGACCTGCACTGTGCCAGGCAGGAAGATCTCTGACAGCCTCGCGCTGCTCAGGGATACGATTGCCTATGTACAGGACAGGGCTGTGGATACCTGCCTCATCAGCTTGGATCAGGAGAAGGCCTTTGACAGAATATCGCACACCCACATGGTGGATGTGCTCTCCAAAATGGGGTTTGGGGAGGGAATTCGAAATTGGATCCAACTGCTCTACACTAACATCAGTAGCGCAGTCTCAATCAATGGGTGGGAAACAGATAGCTTTCCGATTAAATCTGGAGTCAGGCAGGGCTGTCCTCTCTCGCCTGTTCTTTTCGTGTGTTGCATAGAACCCTTTGCCGAGTCCATCAGGAAGGATCCGGGCATAAGAGGAGTGACGATCCCAGGCAGTGGAGGCACTCAGGTAAAAGCCTCCCTGTACATGGACGATGTCACCGTCTTCTGCTCGGATCCGCTGTCGGTGCGCAGACTGATCCACATCTGCGACCAGTTCAAACTGGCCTCGGGAGCCAAGGTAAATCGTGGGAAGAGCGAGGCCATGTTCTTTGGGAACTGGGCTTACCGATCCTTTGTCCCCTTCACTGTCAGGGTTGATGGCCTGAAGGTGCTGGGGATATGGTTCGGTGGGACCAGGGCATGCGTTAGAAACTGGAAGGAGCGAGTGTCTATGGTGAAAAGGAAACTGGGCATGTGGGAGCGACGCTCCCTCTCCATTGCAGGTAAGAACCTGGTCATCAGGTGTGAGGCACTCTCGCTGTTGCTGTACATGGCGCAGGTCTGGCCCATTCCACACTCCTGCGTGGTGGCGATCACCCGAGCCATCTTCCGCTTTATCTGGAGGTCAAAAATGGATCGTGTCCGCAGGGATGCGATGTACAAGCCTCTAGATAAAGGGGGAAAAAACGTGCCCAACATCACCCTCATACTGATGGCTACCTTTGTGTGTGGCTGCATCAAGCGGTGCGTGGACCCTCAGTACGCAAACACCAAGTGTCACTATGTGCTGAGGTTCTACCTGTCCCCGGTGTTGCGAAGGATGGGTCTGGCCACGCTGCCACGGAACGCTCCAAGTAGTTGGATCGTGCCGTACCACCTGTCCCTCATGGAAAAATTTATGCAGAAAAACAGCTTTGACCACAAGTCCATCAGGCAGTGGTCAGCACGTAACGTCTTAGAGGCCCTGAGGGAAAAGGAGAGGGTGGACCCTGTGGGATGGTTCCCCGAGCAGACTGTCAAAGTCATTTGGCAGAATGCCTCATCGCCAGAACTTTCAAACAAGCACCAAGACGTGGCTTGGCTGGTGGTGAGAAAGGCCCTCCCCGTCAGATCCTTCCTACACGCCAGGAGTCTCACCCCCTCTGCATGTTGCCCTCGAGGTGGCTGCGGTGGGTAAGAGACCGTTGTTCACCTCCTTGTGGATTGTGCCTTTGCAAAGAAGGTCTGGAGAGAGATGCAGTGGTTGCTGTCGAGGTTCATCCCGAGCAGTTCTGTGACACAGGACTCTGTGCTCTACGGGCTGTTCCCAGGGACACACACCGAGACAAACATCAACTGCAGCTGGAGGATCATCAACTCGGTGAAAGACGCGCTTTGGTCTGCCCGAAACTTGTTGGTCTTCCAGCACAAAGAGTTGTCCCCGACCGAGTGTTGCGGACTGGCACAATCCAAAGTCCAGGACTACGTGCTGAGGGACGCACTAAAGCTTGGGGCAGCTGCCGCAAAGGCGCAATGGGGAAGGGTCGCTGTCTAAGACCTTTCTGCCACAGCGCACTGAGGGGCTGGGAACTGTTTAAACCCCCTCGGGCTGTACAGCTCAAAATGAAAGGCTGTAATCAATTGTAATATTGTTTGTACTGATGCACCTGGTGATACATTTTGTAAAAGTTGAACCGGATTGTACCCTTGAAATGGTGTTTTTGGAATGGTTTGGAATGTGATTGAAGAAATATTATGAATAAAGTATATTTTTGCAAAAAAAAAGTTGACCATGTGTGCGGAAGGTGTGTCTAAATGCAGCTTATAGCTAACCAGATTTCAGAGCTGGAGCTGCGGGTGGACTCATTGTGGAGCATCCGAGATGCTGAGCAAGTCGTGGATAGCACTTTTAGTGAGGTGGTCACACCGCAGGTCAAGATTACACAGGCAGAAAGGGAATGGGTGACTATCAGGAACAATAAAAGACTCAGGAAGGTAGTGTAGGAGTCCCCTGTGGTCATCCCCCTCTCTAACAGATATACCGCTTTGGATACTGTTGGTGGGGATGGCCTCTCAGGGGAAAGTAGCAACAGCCAAGTTCACGGCACAGTGGGTGGCTCTGCTGCTTAGAGGGGCAGGAGGAAAACAAGTGGCAGGGCTATAGTGATAGGGGATTCAATAGTTAGGGGCACAGACAGATGCTTCTGTGGCCACAAACGTGAATCAAGGATGGTATGTTGCCTCCCTGGTGCCAGGGTCCAGGATGTCACGGAGCAGCTGCAGGACATTCTGGGGAGGGAAAGTAAGCAGCCACTGGTCGTGGTACACATTGGTACCAACGACATAGGTAAACTAAGGGATGAGGACCTGCAATCTCAGTACAGGGAATTAGGAGATTAATTAAAATGCAGGACCTCAAATGTAGTAATCTCAGGATTACTCCCAGTTCCACGTGCTAGCGAGAGCAGGAATAAGATGATAGACCAAATGAACACGTGGCTGGAGAGATGGTGTAGCTATAAGACTATAAGACATAGGAGCAGAAATTAGACCAATCAGCCCATCGAGTCTGCTCCGCCATTCAACCACAGCTTCCAACCTGATAGTCTCCCAACCTCGCAAGGCCCGCTTCTACCTCCTACCCAAAATCCACAAACAGGACTGTCCCGGCAGACCGATCGTGTCAGCCTGTTCCTGCCCCACGGAACTCATTTCTTGCTATCTTGACTCAATTCTTCTCCCCTTGTCCAGTCCCTTCCCACCTACATCCGTGATTCCTCTGACACCCTACATCATATCAACAATTTCCAGTTCCCTGGCCCCAACCGCTTCCTCTTCACCATGGACGTCCAATCCCTCTACACCATCCCCCACCAGGATGGTCTGATGGCTCTCCGCTTCTTCCTCGAACAGAGGCCCGAACAATCCCCATCCACCACTACTCTCCTCCGTCTGGCTGAACTTGTTCTCACACTGAACAATTTCTCCTTTATCTCCTCTCACTTCCTCCAATTAAAAGGTGTGGCTATGGGTACCCGCATGGGCCCGTTATGCTTGTCTCTTTATGGGGTATGTGGAACATTCCTTGTTCCAGTCCTACTCCGGCCCCCTCCCACAACTCTTTCTCCGTTACATCGATGATTACTTCAGTGCTGCTTCATGCTCTCGTCTGGACCTGGAAAAATTTATTAATTTTGCTTCCAATTTCCACCCCTCCATCATTTTCACATGGTCCATCTCTGACACTTTCCTTCCCTTCCTTGACCTTTCTGTCTCAATTTCTGGTGATAGATTCTCCACCAATATCCATTACAAACCTACCGACTCCCACAGCTACCTCGACTACAGCTCCTCACACCCCGCTTCCTGTAAGGACTCCATCCCATTCTCTCAGTTCCTTCGCCTCCGTCGTATCTGTTCTGATGATGCCACTTTCAAAAACAGTTCCTCTGACATGTCCTCCTTCTTCCTTAACCGAGGTTTTCCACCCTCGGTGGTTGACAGGGCCTTCAACCGTGTCCAGCTCATCTCCCGCGCATCCGCCCACACACCTTCTGCTCCCTCCCAGAAACATGATAGGGCCCCTTGTCCTCACTTATCACCCCACCAGCCTCTGCATTCGAAGGATCATCCTCCGCCATTTCCGCCAACTCCAGCATGATGCCACCACCAAACACATCTTCCCTTCACCCCCCCCCGATGGCATTCCGCAGGGATCATTCCCTCCGTGACACCCTGGTCCACTCCTCCATCACCCCCTACACCTCAACCCCCTCCCACGGCACCTTCCCATGCAACCGCAGAAGATGCAATACCTGCCCCTTTACTTCCCCCCTCCTCACCGTCCAAGGGCCCAAACACTCCTTTCAAGTGAAGCAGCATTTCACTTGCACTTCCCTCAACTTAGTCTACTGCATTCGTTGCTCCCAATGCGGTTTCCTCTACATTGGAGAGACCAAACGCAGACTGGGTGACCGCTTTGCAGAACACCTTCGGTCTGTCCACAAGCATTACCCAGACCTCCCTGTCGCTTACGATTTCAACACTCCACCCTGCTCTCATGCCCACATGTCTGTCCTTGGCTTGCTGCATTGTTCCAGTGAAGCTCAACGCAAACGGGAGGAACAGCACCTCATCTTCCGACTAGGCACTTTACAGCCTTCCGGACTGAATATTGAGTTCAACAATTTTAGATCATGAACTCTCTCCTCCATCCCCACCCCCTTTCCGATTTTCCCCCTCCTTTTTGTTTTTTCCAATAATTTATATAGATTTTTCTTTTCCCACCTATTTATATTATTTTTAAATGTATTTCCATCCATTGTTTTATCTCTACCTTTTAGTCTTTATCGATTCCTTCACCCCACCCCACCCTACCCCCACTAGGGCTATCTGTACCTTGCTCGTCCTGCTTTCCACCCTTAATTAGCACCTTCCTTTAGATAATATCACCACCTTCAACACCTTTGTTCTTTTGTCTGTGACATCTTTTGGTCATCTCCACCTATCACTGGCCCTCTATCCAGCTCTTCTTGTCCCACCCCCCCACCCCACCCCCCTTAAACCAGCTTATATTTCACCCCTTTTCTATTTTTCCTTAGTTCTGTTGAAGAGTCATGCGGACTCGAAACGTTAACTATGTTCCTCTCCGCAGATGCTGTCAGACCTGCTGAGTTTTTCCAGGTATTTTTGTTTTTGTTTCGGATTTCCAGCATCCGCAGTTTTTTACTTTTATAAAGGAGGGACAAAACTGGCAGCTAAATATCCCTGGTTATAGAGTCTTCAGGCACGATAGAGAAGAAGATAAAAAAGGAGGGGGTGTAGCACTAATGGTTAAAGAATCAATTCCGGTTGTGAGAAGGGATGATATACTAAATGGGTCAACAAATGAGGTTTTACGGATTGAGCTTAGAAATAAAAAAGGGGCAGTCACACTATTGGGAGTATACCACAGACCCCCCAAATAGTGAAAGGGAGATAGAAGAACAAATATGTAGGCAAATTTCTGCTTGTAAGAAGAGGGCAATAATAGTAGCAGACTTCAACTATCCTAATATCAACTGGGATTCAAACAATATAAGGGGCACTGAGGGAGAAAAATTCATGCAGTGTGTCCAGGAAAATTTTTTCAACCAATTAGTGACAAACCCAACGAGAGGAGATGCAATTCTAGACCTAGTCTAGGGGAACGAAGAAGGGCAAGTGGGTGAAGTGACAGTTGGCGACCATATCGGGGACAGTGATCACAATTCAGTTAGATTTAGCATTACCATGGAAAAGGACAGAGATAAGGCAGGAGTAAAAGTCTTGAACTGGGGGAAGGTAAATTTTGCAGAAATGAGAAGGGACTTGGCTGAGGTGGACTGGAGAGCACTGCTGGAGGATAAAACAGTGGAAAACCAGTGGGAAGCACTAAGAAGCGAGATCCTAATTGTACAAAGTAGACATGTCCCCTACAAAAATAAGAGTGGTACTGCCAAATCTAAACCTCCCTGGTTGTCGAGAGGAATACAGGGGAAGATCAAACAGAAAAAGAAAGCGTACGATAGACACAAAGAACTAAGCACTGCAGATAGCCTCGACGAATATAGGAAGGGCAGGGACAAAGTAAAAAAGGAAATAAGGAAATCAAAGAGAGGGCATGAAAAAATATTAGCAAGTAAAGATGTTTTACCAATACATTAATGCTAAAAGGTTAGTTAAGGAAAAAGTGGGACCTATCAGAGATGCAGATGGAAACTTGTGTGTAGATGCAGAGGCCGTGGGAAGGGTTTTAAATGAATATTTTGTCTTCGTGTTTACAAAGGAAAGGGAGGATGTAGATATAGTAGTCCAGGAGGAACACCGCGAGATATTGGACAGGATAGTCATAAAGAGAGAGGAAGCACTCGAAGGGCTGAAAGACTTGAAAGTGGATAAGTCACCAGGGCCAGAAGGATTGTTTCCGAGGCTGATGAAGGAAGTCAGGGAGGAGATAGCAGATGCTCTGAGGATGATTTTCCAATCTTCACTAGATACAGGGGAGGTACCAGAGGACTGGAGAAATGCAAACGTAGTTCCATTGTTTAAAAAGGGATCAAAGGAAATGCCAAACAATTATAGGCCAGTTAGTCTTACATCGGTGGTGAGTAAATTAGTAGAATCAATCCTGAGAGATAGGATTAACTGTCATGTGGAAAGGCATGGACTAGTCAGGGATGGTCAGCATGGATTTGTTAAAGGAAGGTCTTCCCTCACAAATTTGATTGAATTCTTTGAGGAAGAGACAAGAAGAGTTGATGAAGGTAGTGCAGTGGATATTGTGTACATGGATTTTAGCAAGGCATTTGACAAGGTCCCACATGGCAAATTGGTCAGGAAAGTAAAAGCCCATGGGATTCAGGGTAATGTGGCAAACTGGATAAAAGGTTGGCTTTGTAACAGGAAAGAAAGGGTAATGGTTGATGGATGCCCTTGCGAATGGAAAGTTGTCTCAAGTGGTGTTCCACAGGGCTCGGTGTTGGGACCCTTGCTGTTTGTGTTATATATTAATGATTTGGACGTGAACGTGGAGGGCACGATTGGGAAATTTGCAGATGACACAAAGATTGGCCGAATAGTGGATAGTGTAGAGGATAGCCATAATCTCCAAAACGATATCGATGGGTTGGTGGAGTGGGTGGTAAAGTGGCAGATGGATTTTAACATAGGGAAGTTTGAGGTCATACATTTAGGGAGGTCAAACAGTTACAGGGATTACACAATAAATGGGAATGTTCTAAGAGGGGTAGATGAAGTGAGAGATCTTGGCATACAAGTACACAGGTCCCTGAAGGCAGCAGTTCAAGTAGACAAGGTTGTAAAGAAGGCATATGGAATGCTCTCCTTCATTGGCAGAGGTATAGAATATAAAAGTAAGGATATCATGTTGGAATTGTATAAAACACTGGTGAGGCCACAACTGGAGTATTGTGTGCAGTTCTGGTCACCACATTACAGGAAGGACGTAATAGCTCTAGAGAGAGTGCAGAGGAGGTTTACAAGAATGTTGCCAGGGTTAGAAAAGTGTAGCTACGAGGAGAGATTGGATAGGTTGGGGTTATTTTCCTTAGAACAAAGAAGGCTGAGAGGTGACTTGATGGAGGTGTACAAAATTATGAGGGGAATAGATAGAGTGGACGGGATAAAATTGTTTCCCTTTGTGGAGAATTCTAGAACCAGGGGACATAGATGCAAGATAGTTGGCAGAAGGTGTAGGGGGGACATGAGGAAGAACTTTTTTACGCAGAGGGTAGTGGGTGTCTGGAATTCGCTGCCCAAGTTGGTGGTTGAGGCAGAAACTCTAAACTCTTTTTAAAAAGTACCTGGATCTGCACCTAAAATGCTGTAAGCTGCAGGGCTATGGGCCGGGTGCAGGAAGGTGGGATTAGAAAGGGCACCTGGGTGTCTTCGGGCTGGCATGGATAAGATGGGCCGAATGGCCTCCTTCTGTGCTGTAACTTTTCTATGGTTTTATGGTGCTAATGCGCAGACCGTTCGCAATAATGTAGATGAATTAACCGTGTAAATAGATATAAACAGTTATGATATAGTTGCAATTACAGAGACATGGCTGCAGGGTGACCAAAGATGGGAACTGAATATCCAGGGGTATTCAATATTTAGGAAGGAAAGACAAATAGGGAAAAGAGGTGGGGTAGCACTGTTAGTAAAAGAAGAAATCAATGCAATAATGAGGAAGGATATTGGCTCAGAAAATCATTATGTACAATTTGTTTGGGTGGAGATAAGAAACATCAAGGGGCAGAAAACATTGGTGGGGGTTATCTATAGGCCCCCAAACAGTAATGGAGATGTAAGGGAAGGCATTAAGCAAGAAATTAGAGATGCATGCAATAAGGCTACAACTATAATCATGGGTGACTTCAATCTACATATAGATTGGACAAACCAAACTAACAATAATACTGTGGAGGAGGATTTCCTGGAGTGTGTACGTGATGGTTTTGCAGACCAATATGTTGAGGAACCAACTCGAGAGCAGGCTATCCTAGACTGGGTATTGTGCAATGAGAAAGGATTAACTAACAATCTTGTTGTGCGGGGTCACTTGGGGAAGAGTGACCAAGAAAGGAAAGAATTGTTCATTAGGATGGAGAGTGAAGAAGTTGAAGCTGAAACTAGGGTCCTGAATCTAAATAAAGGGAACTACAAGGGTATGAGGCGTGAGTTGGTAATGATGGGTTGGGGAATCTTACTAAAAGAGTTGACAGTGGATAGGCAAAGGCTAATATTTAAGGAATGTATGCTTGAATTACAACAATTATTCATTCCTGTCTGGTGCAAAAATAAAACAGGAAAGGTGGCTCAACCATGGCTTACAAAGGAAATTAGGGATAGTTTTAGATCCAAAGAGGAGGCACATAAAACTGCCAGAAAAAGCAGCAAGCCTGAGGATTAGGAGCAGTTTAGAATTCAGCATAAATGGACAAAAAGATTGATCAAGAAGGGGAAAATGGAGTATCAGAGTAAACTTGCAGGGAACATAAAAACTGATTGTAAAAGCTTCTATTAATATATGAAGAGAAAAAGATTAGCAAAGATAAATATAGGTCCCTTACAGTCAGAACCGGGGGGAAATTATAATGGGGAACAAAGAAATGGCAGAAGAATTGAACATATACTTTGATTCTGTCTTCACAAAAAAGGACACATCATTTCCCAGAAATGTTAGGGAACCAAGGGTCTAGGGAGAGGGAAGAATTGAAGAAAATCAGTAAGCATAGAAACTAGGAGCAGGAGTAGGCCATTCGGCCCTTCGAGCCTGCTCTACCATACATTACGATCATGGCTGATCATCCAACTCAATGTCCTGCTCCCGCTTTCTCCCCATACCCTTTGATCCCTTTCGCTCCAAGAGCTACATCTAACTCCTTTTTGAAAACATAGAATGTTTTGGTCTCAACTACTTTCAGTGGTAACGAATTCCACAGGCTCACCACTCTCTGGCTAAAGAAGTTTCTCCTCATCTCTGTTCTAAAAGATCTTCCCTTTACTCTGAGGCTGTGCCCTCGGGTCCTAGTCTCTCCTACTAATGGAAACATCTTCCCCACGTCCACTCTATCCAGCCTTTCAGTATTCTGTAAGTTTCAAACAGATCCCCCCTCATCCTTCTAAACTCCATCGAGTATAGACCCAGAGTCCTCAAACGTTCCTCATATGTTAAGCCTTTCATTCCTGGGATCATTCTCGTGAACCTCCTCTGGACCCTCTCCAGGGCCAGCACATCCTTCTTGAGATACGGGGCCCAAAATTGCTCACGATATTCTAAATGTGGTCTGACCAGAGCCTTATAAAGCCTCAGCAGCACATCCCTGCTTTTATATTCTAGTCCTCTCGAAATAAATGCCAACATTGCATTTGCCTTCCTAACTACTGACTCAACCTGCAAGTTAACCCAGCTTTGTGTCATCTGCAAATTTGGAGATATTACATTTAATTCCCTCACCTAAATCATTCATATATATTGTGAATAACTGGGGTCCCAGCATCGATCCCTGCAGTACCCCACTAGTCACTGACTGCCATTTGGAAAAAGACCCGTTTATTCCTACTCTTTGTTATCTGTCTGCCAACCAGTTTTCTTTCCATCTCAATACACTAACCCCAATCCCATGCGCTTTAATTTTACACGCCAATCTCTTATGTGGGACTTTGTCGAAAGCCTTCTGAAAGTCCAAATAAACAACATCCACTGGCTCCCCCTCATCAACTCCTCTAGTAACATTTCCGAAAAATTCCAGTAGATTTGTCAAGCATGATTTCCCTTTCATAAATCCATGCTAACTCTGTCCGATTCTACCACTGTTTTCCACGTGCTCAACTATTAAATCTTTTATAATGGACTCTAGAATTTTCCCCACTACCGACGTTAGGCTGACTGGTCTATAATTCCCTGTTTTCTCTCTGCCTCCCTTTTTAAATAGTGGGGTTACATTAGCTACCCTCCAATCTGTAGGAACTGTTCCAGAGTCTATAGAATCTCGGAAGATGACCACCAATGCATCCACTATTTCTAAGGCCACTTCCTCAAATACTCTGGGATGTAGATTATCAGGTCCCAGGGATTTATTGGCCTTCAATCCCATCAATTTCCCCAACACCATTTCCCTACTAACACTGATTTCTTTCATGTTCC
This sequence comes from Cetorhinus maximus, assembly GCF_964194155.1. NCBI lineage: Eukaryota > Metazoa > Chordata > Chondrichthyes > Lamniformes > Cetorhinidae > Cetorhinus > Cetorhinus maximus. The sequence continues at coordinate 983,401 of NC_135881.1, forward strand.
TCCCTCTCACTAAACCCTGTGTTCCCCAACATTTCTGGTATGTTATTAGTGTTCTCCTTTGTGAAGACAGAACCAAAGTATGTATTTAGTTGGTCAGCCATTTCTTTGTTCCCCATTATAAATTCCCCAGTTTCTGACTGTAAGGGACCTACATTTGTCTTCACCAATCTTTTTCTCTTCACATACCCTATAGAAACTTTTACAGTCAGTTTTTATGTTTCCTGCAAGATTACTCCCGTACTCTATTTTCCCCTTCTTAATCAATCCCTTGGTCGTCCTTTGCTGCATTCTAAACTGCTCCCAAACCTCAGGTCTGTTGTTTTTTCTGGCCAATTTGTATGCCTCTTCCTTGGATCTAATACTATCTCTAATTTCCCTTGTAAGCCATGGTTTGGCCACCTTTCCTGTTTTACTTTTGTGCCAGACAGGAATAAACAATTGCTGCAGTTCACCCATACGCTCTTTGAATGTTTGTCATTGCCCATCCACCGTCATCCCTTTAAGTAATGTTTCCCAATCCATCATAGCCAACTCGCGCCTCATACCATCGTAGTTCCCTTTATTAAAATTCAGGACCCTAGTCTCAGAATCAACTACGTCACTCTCCATCTTGATGAAGAATTCTATCATATTATGGTCGTTCATCCCCAAGGGGCCTCACACAACTAGATTGCCAATGATTAAACTAAATGAAACATTTTATTAATTTACACAGGTTAAAATATATACACATGGCTACAAATTACAACTATCATAACTTTTAACAAATTCCCAAACTAATCTCCATTAAGGCAACAGCATCCCACAGGCCAGAATTTTCCCATTGGCATTTGGGGGCGGGCCCCGCACGCCGATATGTAAAATGACGCGCAATGATTTCAGGTGAGCGTCCTGACATCACTGCGTGCCATCGCCATATTTAGGTGGGTGCGAGCGCGATATTCCCGGATGTGCACCTGCCATTAATTAATCAGGTACTTAAAGCCCTTGAGGCAGCAATTGACTGCATTTTCTCGGGGCCCGTGTGATCTTCAGGATGTCGCACGGGCACAACGGGCAGGCGGGTAGGAGACATTTGTATAAACCTCATCCACGGGCGGGATAAGAGGGGTGAGTGGGGTTGCGAATGATACCTGTTAGATATTTAATTGTGAAAGTTACTGCTACTTTCCTGTGTGAGCAGGAATACTTCACAGCTCATACCAGCTGCCTGGGAAGAAGTAAAAGCCTTCAGGTCAGGACTCTACAGTAAAGATCATTTTTGGGGCCTGCAGCTTTCAGGAAGCCTTCCCTTAGCCTGGGAATGGGAGTCGTGCTTTCCACTGGAGGCACCTCCTGTGAGGAGGAAGGGAAGGCCAGAAGGTGGGGGAGGCCAGGAGTTCACATTCAGCCTCCACAGGAGGCACCTTTGGGAGGAGAGTCGCAGGCACAAGGGGCGCAGGGCCAACAGGAAGTCCAAGGCGGAAGGACCCGCAGAAGACACCACTATCCAAGGTATACAGGTGGCGAAGCAGCTACCTCGATATGTCTGAGGTGCAGTGCCGAAGGAGGCTCCATCTCTCAAGGGAGACAGTCACCTCCATCTGTCAGATGATAGGCCCTGAAATCTGCGCAAACTGTGTGGGTGGACACCCCATGCCAGTGGCGCTGAAGGTCACAGCTGCCCTCAACTTCTATGCCTCTGGCTCTTTCCGGGGGTCGGTGGGTGATCTTTGTGGAGTCTCCCAATCAGCTGTCCACACTTGTGTCAAGCAGGTGACAGGCGCTCTGTTCAGGTGTGCATTGACTTTCATCCACTACCGCTGGGACAAGGCAGGCCAGACACAGCGACCCAGAGGCTTCGCAGCGATTGCTGGCTTCCCCCGTGTCCAGGGTGCTATAGACTCTACACATGTGGCCATCAAGGCGCCAGCAGGTGAGCCCGGTGCCTTCGTCAACAGGAAGGGCTTCCACTCCATGAACGTGCAGATAGTGTGTGATCACAGGATGCTGATTCTACAAGTCTGTGCAAGGTACCCAGGCAGCTCCCACGACGCCTACATCCTCAGACACTCCCAGGTGCCGGGGCTCTTCAGTGCTCCAGCCTGGCTGGATGGTTGGCTGCTGGGTGACAAGGGCGATCCCCTCAAAAGGTGGCTCATGACCCTTCTCCGAGAGAGAACAGAGGCTGAGCAGCGCTACAATAGCTGTGGTGGAGAGAACCATTGGTCTTCTCGAGATGCGCTTCCGATGCCTGGGTCGCTCAGGGTGCGCACTACAATAACCCCCAGATCGTGTGTCACTGATAGTGGTTGCATGCTGCGCTCTCCACAACCTGGCGCTGGAAAGGGGCGACGCAGTGGACAAGGAAGACATGGACACAGTTGCTCCAGATGCACATAATGAGTCCAGCAGTGAGTCCGAGGATGAGCATGCACAGGAGAACGCTGAGGGGGTAGACGCTGACCCGGGCATACTCCAGGGAGGCAGGGACACCCGGGAGGCTTTAATCCAAAGAACCTTCAGCTAGCCCACCACAGATGGACCTTCAACACACGCCAGAGGTGCAGGCTCCATACTTGATACCTGAGTGTTCAATCTGCCTAGATAGGAAAATTAAATAAGGCCCTTGTCAATAAAGCTCAGTGTCAAACTCATAACATCAGGGGTTCCCGTCCACCTGCAGAAGTAAGGAATCACCCTGAACCATGGTTACATATCAACATTTAATGAGATTACAAAAGTAACTTCAGAGAGCAAAAAAAAAGGTGTTGCACATCACATCAAGTCTTAAATGAACTCATATAGGGTAATATAAAAACACCAGTGAGAAACCCGTGGTCTGCCTAAGGTGCCTTATGTTTACATTTTCGGGTGCTATGTCTTGGTGCTGACCCGTCGCTGGGAGTGGCATCTGAGCCAGCCTGCTGACTCTGCTGTCCTGTTGGCCTTGATGACCTTGGTGGACATCCTCTGGCCCGTGGAGCCTGTGGTGGCGCCGCCTGGGAGGGAACGTCTAGTTCCACAGCTGCATCTCCCCAGTCGTCGCAGCCTTACCAGATGCTACGGTAACTGGGAGAGGGGCGGGGGAGCTGCTGCCCTCATCCGGAGCGTCCTGAGAGGAGCCCGCAGAGACGCCAGGCAGCTGCTGCGCTGATGTGAGGTCACTTTGGACCCCCTTGCTCACTGTAGATGGATGGGCACCAAGCTGGGATAGTTGGTGCCCAGACCATCTCCCACACTGGCACTGACCAGCTGAGGTCAATGCCTCTGTGAGGGCTTGCTGGTCTGAGCACAACTCCGGGAGGCCCTGATTGTTCTCCTGGAGGAGCCTCTCCACGAGTCGCCACTCACTCCATGGAGGAAACATGGCGCTTGGCCATGAGGCTCATTGCATTGGTGATGCTCCACGTAGACTCCTCAAGCACGGGCACCATGCCGCGCATAGCCTCATGTATCTCCGCCAGACCCTCCCGCACACCCTGCTGGACTTACAGCGTCTGCTGTCTCATGGATGACTCCAGAGGCACATCATCAGCCACTGACTGAGCATGTACCTGGTCCCCAGCAGTCCTCTGACTGCCAACGCCCTGGGCACTCTCTCTCTCTGCCCGCACCTCAAGCGAGCGTGCGGTGCCCTCACCACCGTGCCCCGGGACACTAGCCGATGTTCTAATTCCCACCGAGGTGCTAGTATCTGTGCTGGTGCCTGCCTGGCAGAGGAGGTGTGACGCTGGTGAGTGGATTTGTTCAGGGTCCTCAGGTGTGAGAGGTGGTCCCTCTGCCTCCTCCTCCCGGTCCTGCTCCGGTGATGCTGAAAGGAAGAACAAGGACATTTGATTAGTTACAATGCAGACAAAGTCAACTTGCTTGCCGCTCTCCTGGACCATTATACGCTCATCCTTCCATAATCAATGGTCAACCCATGTTGTAAACTTCAATCACTGAGCATTCAGCAGTACCATGGCTTCTGGGACACACATGGTGACCTCAGTGCTCGGCAAACATACCTCCCCCTGGCCCCCAGCCTCACCGCCACTGGTGCACCTGGGAGCTTGGCGCCTCTCCAAATCCATGGCCAGCTGTTCAAAATGAGTCAAGATGGCCAACTGGGCCTGGCCTCCGCCAGTCCGCATCCACTCAGCCGAATTGTGTGCAGTCTTCTCCTGAAAAGGAGAGAAGAGCATTGATTAATCCAGCCTGTACCTGGATTCCCATCGCATCCCTGCCAACCCAGCCAGAGTGGGACATTGCAGGGCTCCAGTTCTTCATCACCCCACAGCTGCCGCACACTCACCCAAACAAGCCAGGGCTGACCCCCCACCCTTGCCCAAATGCTGCCTCCATCACACTTTGCTAAGCAAGGAGGCACAAGCACCTGGAACGCCAAGGGCAGCAGATGGATTGGTGCCCCTCCAACCTGGAAGCTCCCCTCCCAGCATGTTAGCAGCCAGCATGCTTCTCAGTTCCAGCACTCTGCCTAGGTGCAGATCCTGGAGTTTCCCCTCCATTCTATACCCTGGGTGTCAGTGCAGGTGCAGAACCCATCTCAGCTCAACTCTCTCAGGGCGAACTAGGCATGGGCAATATCTGCTGGCCCACCCAGCGAGGGATCCATGCTGTGAAGGAGTCAATGCTGTAACTGTACTCAGAGTTGCCGGGGGGTGGGGTGGTGGGGGTTGGGGGGAAAAGGGTAACGGCTGCATTAAGTGACCTGAGCCAACATGGTTCTCACCCTTCCCGAGTGCAGAAGGTCGTTGAATCATTTTCAGCACTGGACCCGTGTGCATCGCACCTCATCCTGCGAGCTCACACTCTCGGCCACCTCCTCCCTCACACGTTTGGTCACGTGGGGGGGCCTCTGCCTCCCGTCCCTCAGAATCAGGACCTCCTGCCATGCTCCTCCTCCAGGAGGGCTACTAGGCACTCATCCGAGAACCGAGGGGCACAATGATCCGCTGGCCTGCCCTCCAACCTGCCCTACCCTCCGGCCTGGCCTGACCCGCTGCCCTACCCTCCGGCCTGGCCTGACCCGCTGCCCTACCCTCCGGCCTGGCCTGTCCCGCTGCCCTACCCTCCGGCCTGGCCTGTCCCACTGCCCTACCCTCCAGCCTGGCCTGTCCCACTGCCCTACCCTCCGGCCTGGCCTGACCCACTGCCCTACCCTCCGGCCTAGCCTGTCCCACTGCCCTACCCTCCAGCCTGGCCTGTCCCACTGCCCTACCCTCCAGCCTGGCCTGTCCCACTGCCCTACCCTCCGGCCTGGCCTGTCCCACTGCCCTACCCTCCGGCCTGGCCTGTCCCACTGCCCTACCCTCCGGCCTGGCCTGGCCACTGCCCTACCCTCCGGCCTGGCCTGCTCCACTGCCCTACCCTCCGGCCTGGCCTGTTCCACTGCCCTACTCTCTGGCCTGGCCTGTCCCACTGCCCTACCCTCCGGCCTGGCCTGTCCCCCTAAACTACCCTCCAGCCTGGCCTGGCCGCTGCCCTACCCTCCGGACTTGTGTGCTCAACAGAAGCCCTCTGGTGAGCCCTTCTGCCGACCATTGTGAGCGGCCTTGCAAAGGCTGCCAGGCCTTCATTTAAACAGGCCGCTGCGTCGCCCACCGCCGCCCGCCCACTCCTGCTTTCCTCGGGAGTCGAGAAATACCCTGGCTTGGCCTTAATTGGCCTGCCTGCGTAAAATGGCGGTGCGGACCCTATCACGGGCAGCAATCGGGTCCGCGCCCGCTCCCGCTTGGCCCGCCCAACATAGGGCAAATTTTATTAGTTTACACAGGTTAAAATATATATACACATGGCTACAAATTACTACTATCATAACTTTTAACAAATTCCTAAACTAATCTCCATTAAGGCAATAGCAAACCATAGACTTAACCAGACAACAGGCAAAGCATTTTCACCTTACAAATTCAAAATTAGGTTCCTCTCACTGTGGAGCCAGTTGGAGACTTACAGCTGCCTTTTGATCTTACATTGCCTCTGCCCCGTACACCCGAAAACTACTGAAGTTATACTGACCAGCCCCATTAAATGTTAATTCTCATTGTATCAACAACTTCTTTGAACTTAACCTTTTAACAATAAAACCCCATTCATAGTACTAACTTTATTAGTAATATAAACGTATTGCTTGGCAGCTGTTAGAAAGGCATCAAGTTTTCACAAGAAGTGTCTTGAATGCTGAAGGGTCATTAGGACTCGAAACGTCAGCTCTTTTCTTCTCCGCCGATGCTGCCAGACCTGCTGAGTTTTTCCAGGTAATTCTGTTTTTGTCTTGAATGCTCTATTCAAAAAATGCAAATGTACGCTATCTCCCTTACATAACAAAACTGGTACATGTCAAAGCACCCATTAAAGCTGGCTTTAATTCAATTAAGACACACCCACACCTTCTATTTTAAAAGAAAAATATTTTCCAAAATATTAAATACATTAATAGCTTCATGACATGAGCATTGTGGTCTCGGTGGGAGACACAACCTCCAGTGAGGAGGAGAGGACGATGAGGAAGAGGAGAGTGAGAGGAAGGAGGGCAGAACAGGAGGTACAGGATGAACTGGTGATGCATGAATGGCCAGAGCTGCGCCAGAGCATGAGGATCATGAAGGTGTCAGACATCCTCAATATAGGCATAGACACCCCTGAAGTCTACACACAGAGACTGAACTATCTGCAGGTGTCCAAAGCACAATACAAGAAGAGGCTCAGGCCCTTAAGCACAGTCACATCACTTTGTGACATAATGGCAGGGGAGATGGCCTCTAAATGCATTTGGGGGGCACCTGATACCTGTAGCTCTTAAGGTCTCTGATGCACTCAACTTCTTTGCGCCAGGGTCCTTTCAGGTAGCATGTGGAGACTTCAGTGGCATTCCGCAGGCTGCTGCACATCGAGGTCTTCACTGATGCTATGTTTCAAAGGGCAGGGAATGGCATCTCCTTCACACTGGTCAAGCAAAGTCAGCACAATAGAGCCAGAGGGTTTGTGGCAATTGCAGGTCCCCCAGGTTCCGGGGACCATTGGCTGCTCACACGCCATCATAAAGGCTCCTGCTGGACAGCCCTGCACCTTCATCAACAGGAAGGCCTTCCATTTGCTGAAATTACACTTGGTCTGTGATCATCAGCGACAGATCATGCAGGTACACGCCAGGTTCCCAGGCAACAGCCACTACTACTTCATTCTGTGAAACTCACAGGTGCCAGACCTACTCAGTGACCCTGATGCCCTGGACAGATGGCTTCTGGATGACAAGGGTTACTCATTGAAGAGATGGCTCATGATGCCAGAACAGACATGGAGAGCAGAAGCTGAGATTCAGATGCCTGGACAGGTCTGAAGGGGAATTGCAGAACATCATGACCCTCATGTGTGTCCCTGATGGTCATGGTGTGCTGCACCCTCCATAACCTCGCTATCCAGAGAGGGGATGGTCATGGTGTGCTGCACCCTCCATAACCTGGCTATCCAGAGAGGGGATGGTCATGGTGTGCTGCACCCTCCATAACCTCGCTATCCAGAGAGGGGATGGTCATGGTGTGCTGCACCCTCCATAACCTCGCTATCCAGAGAGGGGATGGTCATGGTGTGCTGCACCCTTCATAACCTGGCTATCCAGAGAGGGGATGGTCATGGTGTGCTGCACCCTTCATAACCTTGCTATCCAGAGAGGGGATGGTCATGGTGTGCTGCACCCTCCATAACCTGGCTATCCAGAGAGGGGATGGTCATGGTGTGCTGCACCCTCCATAACCTCGCTATCCAGAGAGGGGATGGTCATGGTGTGCTGCACCCTCCATAACCTGGCTATCCAGAGAGGGGATGGTCATGGTGTGCTGCACCCTCCATAACCTCGCTATCCAGAGAGGGGATGGTCATGGTGTGCTGCACCCTTCATAACCTGGCTGTCCAGAGAGGGGATGGTCATGGTGTGCTGCACCCTCCATAACCTCACTATCCAGAGAGGGGATGGTCATGGTGTGCTGCACCCTCCATAACCTGGTTATCCAGAGAGGGGATGGTCATGAGGATGAGGGCACAGCAGTTAGGGTCCATTCCCCATAGGATGAGAGTGAGGATGAGGTGAGGGAACATGGTGATGTTCAGATGGAAGGCCTTGGGCGTGATCTCATTGACGGCCATGACATCAGGGATACTTGATATGGCAGAGGTTTTAATTGTTTCAAAAGTCCCGGCCTCAGAGATGGGAGGTCATTATGTGTACAGTCCTTTGTCCATGTGCAATGTGAGACTCATGTCACCACCATGTCAACACACTAACCCTTTCCAAACATTAACACACGAAGCAGCCTACCCTGCATCGATATTATCAAGCTTTCCTCTCCCTCTAGTATGACAGCCACAGCAGAGTATTCAAACATCAGCATGAGGGGGTGTGAGATGTGGGTTTATTTACAAACAGGCAATGAATATTTACAAACACAATAAGCTACTCACCCATGTGACCCACTTGGTAACTGCTGTGGAGTTTATTTGATGTGTTTTTGGGTGCTTGGGCACAGTGCTTCCCCCTGACTTGCACCTGCCCTGGAGGGAGGGGGCTGATCTGCTATCTGCCTTGCCCTGGATGACTTTGGCAGCCTTCCTCAGTGTGGCTGAGGCCTGGGGTGACTTGCCACGTTAGAAGACTCCTGCTGAGGGCAGGAGGAGCTCCTGTCACTGCAGCAATGGACAAGGACTGTGTCAATGGCAGATGGCCCGAGGAGAGACTGCCCCCATCAGAAGTGCCCTGAAAGGGCTGCTGCTGCTCATCCTCCGCCACTAGGGCTGCTTGGGCCTGCCTTCTTCCCTGTGAGTCCCAGGAACTGGCTCAGTGCCCAGGCTCCCAGTCCCCCTGGCTCTGGGCCCCTGAGCTCAGAGCTAGGGTGATGCTGTGCAGGTTGGAGCGTGTACCCACGGTTGTGTCTGCAATACGCTCGGTTTGCCTCTCCATGACAGTCGCCAGTCTATCCACGGAGGAAGATTGGTGCTCTAAACAATGGGTGATCACAGGGCTCATGGCCTAGTTGGACACCTCCACAGTGCCGGCCAAAGCATTCAACCCCTCTGGTATACCCGCCAAACTTCATGGACCTCGCGATGGTGCTGAGTGCAGAGAGAGGATGTGATGCTGCATCCTCCAAGTGTTCTCCGAGAGACTGCCAGCACTGCATCCGGAGAAAGGGCAGTGGATGAGCCTTCACCTGTAACAAAGAGACATAAGTCAGGGGGCTAGTGAGCATCACAGACCTTGCCACATCGGAGCAACGATAAGAAGCTCTGCAACATTCCTCATGTCCAGCATGAGAGATAAGACTGTGCAGACACTATGCACATGTAAACAATCAGCTCACGCGTCCGATTATGAAGTGTGACTGGAAGCAGATTTTCCATTCCGGGAGGGGGGGGCGATGGCGTTGTGGTATTGTCACTGGACTAGTAATCCCGAGGCCCAGGGTAATCCGGTGAGGACCCCGGTTCGAATCCCACCACGGCAGATGGTGGAATTTGAATTCAATAAAAATCTGGAATTAAAAGTCTGATGATTACAATTGTCAATTGTTGTAAAAACCCATCTGGTTCAGGAATGCCCTTTAGAGAAGGAAATCTGTTGGTCTGTACTGGAGTGCTGTGTTTGGCTATAATAGAGAGCTTCAGTTGGAGATTGGTGACTGAGGGAGTTTTAGGGTTAAATTCCATCGAAAGTCTAGTCTTTAATTTAGCAATTAACTAAAAATTGCTGCTAGGGTTGGAAGAAGGTGAATTTTAGGCTGGGGAGGAGAGGCCAGCGAGAGCGGTATAAAAGGGTGTGAAACAGAGGTCGATACCGGAGAGGAGAGGCCAGCGAGAGCGGGATAAAAGGGTGCAAGAAACAGAGACCGAGACCGGAGAGGAGAGGCTAGTGAGAGCGGTATAAAAGGGTGTGAGAAACAGAGACTGAGACTGGAGAGGAGAGGCCAGCGAGAGCGGGACGAAAGGGAGTGAGAAACAGAGACTGAGACTGGAGAGGAGAGGCCAGCGAGAGCGGGATAAAAGGGTGTGAGAAACAGAGACTGAGACTGGAGAGGAGAGGCCAGCGAGGGCGGTATAAAAGGCTGCGAGAAACAGAGGCCGAGACAGGAGAGGAGAGGCCAGCGATAGCGGGATAAAAGGGTGTGAAACAAAGGCCGAGACCGGAGAGGAGAGGCCAGTGAGAGCAGGATAAAAGGGTGTGAGAAACAGAGACTGAGACCGGAGAGGGGAGGCCAGCGAGAGCGGGATAAAAGAGAACGAGAAACAGAGACCGAGACCGGAGAGGAGAGGCCAGTGAGAGCGGGATAAAAGGGTGTGAGACACAGAGACTGAGACTGGAGAGGAGAGGCCAGCGAGAGCGGGATAAAAGGGAGTGAGAAACAGAGACTGAGACCGGAGAGGAGAGGCCAGCAAGAGCGGGATAAAAGGGAGTGAGAAACAGAGACTGAGACCGGAGAGGAGAGGCCAGCAAGAGCGGGATAAAAGGGAGTGAGAAACAGAGACTGAGACCGGAGAGGAGAGGCCAGCGAGAGCGGGATAAAAGGGTGTGAGAAACAGAGACTGAGACCGGAGGGGAGAGGCCAGCAAGAGCGGGATAAAAGGGTGTGAGAAACAGAGACTGAGACTGGAGAGGAGAGGCCAGCGAGGGCGGTATAAAAGGCTGCGAGAAACAGAGGCCGAGACAGGAGAGGAGAGGCCAGCGAGAGCGGTATAAAAGGGTGTGAAACAGAGGCCGATACCGGAGAGGAGAGGCCAGCGAGAGCGGGATAAAAGGGTGCAAGAAACAGAGACCGAGACCGGAGAGGAGAGGCCAGCGAGAGCGGTATAAAAGGGTGTGAGAAACAGAGACTGAGACTGGAGAGGAGAGGCCAGCGAGAGCGGGATGAAAGGGAGTGAGAAACAAAGACTGAGACCAGAGAGGAGAGGCCAGCGAGAGCGGGATAAAAGGGTGTGAGAAACAGAGACTGAGACTGGAGAGGAGAGGCCAGCGAGAGCGGGATAAAAGGGTGTGAGACACAGAGACCGAGACCGGAGAGGAGAGGCCAGCGAGAGCGGGATATAAGGGTGTGAGACACAGAGACCGAGACCGGAGAGGAGAGGCGTTACCCTCAGGACCTTCAGGCGGTGGAGTTCCAAGTTAGGTCACAATTTTAAAAGTGACGCAATGCAGAGGAGGCAGCTGATTGGTTAGTAGAGTCAAGGGAGTACTTCTACTTCCACTTCTTCTACTAATTAAACTGCTGCAGTCCATTAGCTTTAACAAAATAAGGTGAGGGCTTTGGACTGTAGTGGGTGTGTTTGGAGTGGAATACGGCCCCTAGCATAATTAGTATTCTTGAAAGGGAGTAACTAACGAGCTTAATCTAAAGGGAGGTCATGACAACAGAGCTCATACCCATGATATGCTCCTTCTGCGCTATGTGGGAAGTAATGGACATTTCCAGTGTCCTTGGCGACCATGTGTGGAGGAAGTGTGTCCATCTGCAGCTACTGGCTAACAGCATTTCAGAGCTGGAGTTGCTGGTGGATTCACTGTGGAGCAGCCGCGATGCTGAGATTGTCGTGGGCAGCACGTTCAGTGAGGTGGTCACACCGCAGGTAAAGGCTGAACAGGCAGAAAGGGGATGGGTGACCACCAGGCAGAGTAGAGGAAGACAGGTAGTACATGAGTCTCCTGTGGCCGCCCCACTCTCTAACAGATATACTGTTTTGGATACTGTTGGGGGAGATGGCTTCTCAAGGGAAAGCAACAGGAGCCAAGTCCATGGCACCACAGGTGGCTCTGCTACACGAGAGGGGGAGGAAGAAGAGTGGCAGGGCTATAGTGATAGGGGATTCAATAGTAAGGGGGTTAGACAGGCATTTCTGCGGCTACAAAAGAAACTCCAGGATGGTATGTTGCCTCTCTGGTGCCAGGGTCAAGGATGTCTCAGAGAGGCTGCAGGGCATTCTGAAGGGAACAGCCAGTGGTCATGGTATAAATTGGTACCAACGACATTGGTAAAAAAAGGGATGAGGTCCTACAAGCTGAATATAGGGAGTTAGGACGTAATCTCAGGAATACTACCAGTGGCATGTGCTAGGGAGAGTAGAAAAAATAGGATATATCGGATGAATATGTGGCTGAAGAAATGGTGTAGAGGGGAGGAATTCAGATTCCCGGGACATTGGGACTAGTTCTGGGGAAGGTGGGACCAGTACAAACAGGATGGGTGTCATCTGGGCAGGACCGGGATCAATGTCCTCGGTGGGGGGTTGTGGTGGGGCGGGGAGGGAGTGTTTGCTAGTGCAGACAGGGAGGGTTTAAACTAGAATAGCAGGGGGATGGGATCCTGAGCAGGGAGACAGGGGAGGGGGCAACAAGGAGAGAAACGAAAGACAGAAAAGTAAGAAGCAAAAGTGGAAGAGAGAAATAACAAGGATGAAAAACAAATGGGCCCATAGTGCAAAATAAAGCTGAGATGACTAACAAGGTTAAAAAGACAAGTCTAAAGGCATTGTATCTTAATGCACAAAGCATTAGCAGTAAGGTAGATGAATTAACAGCACAAGCAGATATAAACAGTTATGATATAGTTGCAATTACAGAGACATGGCTGCAGGGTGACCAAGGATGGGAACTGAATATCCAGGGGTATTCAATATTTTGGGAGGACAGACAAATTGGGAAAGAAGGTGGGGTAGCACTGTAGCAAGTGTTGGTTGCTCCAGGAACTCTGGCTCAGAGTTGATGAGCTGGAGTCTGAGCTTCGGACATTGCGACACATCAGGGAGGGGGACAGTTACCTGGACGCTGCGTTTCAGGAGACAGTCACACCCCTTCGATTAACTACCTTAAATTCGGCCAGTGGTCAGGGACAGGAGGGTGTGACTATGAGTGAGGCAGGTAGAGGGATCCAGGAAGTATCACTGTAGGAGCCTCAGCCCTTGCCCTTATCCAACAGGTTTGAGATTCTTGCTCCCTGTGTGGACGAGAGTGGGGACTGTAGGGAGGATGAGCAAACTGACCATAGCACCATGGTACAGGGAGCCATTCAAGTGGGGGGAGAAAAGAGAAATGTAGTTGTCATCGGGGATAGTATAGTTAGGGGAATAGATACTGTTCTCTGTAGCCAGGATCGAGAGTCCTGAAGGCTGTGTTGCCTACCTGGTGCCAGGGTTAAGGATATCTCATCTGAGCTACAGAGGAACTTGGAGTGGGAGGGGAAAGATCCAGTTCTCATGGTCCACGTAGGTACCAACGATATAGGTAGAACAAGGAAAGAGGTTCTGCTCAGGGAATACAAGCAGCTGGGGGCTAAATTAAAAAGCAGAACCAAAAAGATAATAATCTCCGGATTACTACCTGAGCCACAAGCTAATTGGCACAGGGTCAATAAGATTAAAGGGGTAAATGCGTGGCTCAAAGATTGGTGTGGGAGAAATGGGTTGGAATTCATGGGACATTGGCACCAGTACTGGGGAAAGAGGGAGATATTCCGTTCGGACAGGCTCCACTTGAATCAGGCTGGGACCAGTGTCCTGGCGAATCACATAACTAGGGTTGTAGATAGGGCTTTAAACTAAATAGTGGGGGGGAGGGTTCAGTTGCATAGAAATATAAAAAATCAAAGTTTAAGGAGAGGGTGAGAGTGCAGGTTAGTGATGAGACTGATTGCTACCAAAAAGTGACAAGGGACAGTGTGTGAACGGACAGAGTGTGTGAACGGACAGAGTGTGTGAACGCCATATTGCACCAAAAAATCATATAAGAGTGGGGAAAATTGATAATATGGCAAACTTAAAGGCTTTGTATCAGAATGTGCGTAGCATTTGGAATAAAACTAATGAGTTAACAGTGCAAATAGAGATAAATAGGTATGATTTGGTGGCGATTACTGGGACGTGGTTACAGGGAGAACAGGTTTGGGTTTTGAACATCCAAGGTACTCAGTGTTTTGGAAGGATAGGCAGGAAAGAAAAGGAGGTGGATTAGCTTTGTTAGTAAAGGAAGAGATCAGTGCTATAGTGAGGAATGATATAGGCACTGGAGAGCAAGACGTAGAGTCAGTCTGGGTAGAAATAAGAAATAGCAAGGGAAAGGAGTCCCTGTTGGGAGTAATCCATAGGTCCCCATACAGTGGTTCAGCAGTAGGGCACAGTATAAACCAGGAAATACTGGGAGCATGTAAGAAAGGCACGGCAATAATCGTGGGTGATTTTGATATGCATATAGACTGGACTAATCAAATTGGCAAGGATAGCCTCGAGGGAGAGTTTATAGAGTGCATTAGAGATTGTTTCTTGGAGCAATATGTTCTGGAACCAACCAGGGAGCAGGCTATTCTGGATTTGGTTTTGTGTAATGAGATGGGATTAATTAATGATTTCATAGTAAAGGATCCTCTAGGGAAGAGTGATCATAGCATGCTAGAATTTCAAGTTCAGTTTGAGAGTGAGAAACGTGAGTCCCACACTAGTGTTCTGGAGTTAAACAAAGTTAACTACATAGGCATGAGGGCAGATTTGGCCCTAGTGGACTGGGCAGGAAGACCACAAGGTAGGACAGTTGATGAACAGTGGCAGATATTTAAGGAGATATTCAATTCCTCCCAAGTAAAATACATTCCAAAGAGGAAGAAAGATGGTAAGAGGGGAAAAAGCATCCATGGCTAAGCAAGGAAGTTAAAGATAACTTAAAGGCAAAAACTAAGGCATACCAAATTACAAAGGTCAGTGGCAGGCTGGAAGATTGGGAAACTTTTAAAGATCAGCAAAGGGTTACTAAAAAAAAATAAAAAGAGCAAAGGTAAATTATGAAAGAAAACTAACACAAAATGTAAAAACTGATAGCAAAAGCTTCTACAAGTATATAAAAGGAAAGAGAGTAGCTAAAGTGAGCGTTGGCCCCTTGGAGGGTGAGCCTGGGGAGTTAATAGTGGGGAACGCAGAAATGGCAGAGACGCTTAATCAATATTTTGCCTCAGTTTTCACAGTGAAGGACACGAATACCACCCCAATAGTAACAGGTAGTGCAGAGGGTACAGAGAAGGAGGAACTTAGAGCAATCACCATCACTAGAGAAAAAGTACTGAGCAAACTATTGGGATTAAAGGGTGACAATTCCCCAGGACCTGATGGCCTACATCCCAGGGTCTTAAAGGAAGTGGCAGTGGAGATAGTGGATGCATTGGTAATAATATTCCAAAATTCCCTGGATTCTGGAAAGGTTCCAGTGGATTGGAAAAATGCTAATATAACGCCCTTATTCAAAAACGGGGGAGGCAGAAAGTAGGAAACTATAGACCAGTTAGTTTAACGTCTGTTGTTGGGAAATTGTTGGAATCCATTATTAAGGAAGTAGTAATGGGGCATTTGGAAAGTCAAAATGCAATCCATCAGATTCAGCATGGTTTTATGAAGAGTAAATCGTGTTTGACTAATTTGCTAGAGTTCTTTGAAGGTGTGACAAGCAAAGTGGATAATTGGGATCCTAAATTGGCAGAAGATGGAGTTGAGAAATATTTCATGTCATTTGAAAAGGTAGCTGTAAAGTTAAAGTGGCCAAAAGACTTGGACTTTGATGTTACAAATGTGTTTGATGGGCACAGTGATGAATGTGTATACGAGTTCATCTACGGACCAGTCAGGGGACTATGAACTTGTTAAGAAGGCCCTGAAGTGTATCAGTTAAAGTTTAAGGCTCTGAGGTGGAGGCCTAATCGCACTTCTGTGAAGTTTGCAAGGGGAAAGGAGATGCTGTGGGATCAGTGGTTTCGTTCTTTGAAGCTGGAACAAAGTTTAGACAGTGTAAGAGAGATGGCAATTCTAGAGGAGTTTCGGAATAGTACTTACTTAGACGAAAGACAAATTAAGAAGATCAGAGGAGCTGCTGTCTTGGTACCTCATCCAGTCAGGTGAGTATGGGAAAAGGATCAGATGGAGGTCAGAAAGGAAATTGGAGATATAGAAAGCCCAGTGATGAGAAAAGTGCTATGAGTAAAGAGCAGATTGAAGGGCACCAGTCCATCAAAGATGGTCAAGTACAATCCAAAGCTGAAGTGAAGAAAATAATTTGTTATCACTGCAATAAGGCTGAACGCACAAGGTCAAGTTTATCGAAACGGAGGGAAGCTGATTGCAGTGATAGGAACTCAGAAGATGCTTTGGGTTCTGAGTCTCAAGTTAAAGACAAACCGGTAGCATTCACACATGTGCAGAGGGAACAGTCCGAATTAGCCAGCGATGTAGGAATGTGTCCCCATCCTACCTAGGGAAACTCTGAGAGACAGGTTACAGAGGTGCTCAAGGATTTTTTTTGCGAGTGGAGAAGTGTTTCCTTGTATTTCAAAACAAGAAGGGACACCTATCAGAAATTTGAGACACTGGTGGGTGCAAGTCAATCTCTAATGTTATGGGATAGGGCCATCTGCTGTCCAGAAGGATTATTGCAAGAGAAATGGTTAATTGGAGGAATACATGGTGAATTCAAGCCCCGAGCCATTGTACAGGGTGGGGTTAATAAGTGATTTGAAAACAAGAGAAGTAATTATTGGACTGGTAGAGAAATTGCCCATTGCAGGAGCTCAATTCATTTTAGGAAATTATATTGCTGAGTCTCAAATATTGACTACCCCCCAGAGTGGTAGAAGAACCCTTTCAAACACAATTCACTGAGGTTTTACAGAAAGAGCATCCTGGGCTGTTTCCAGACTGTGTTGGGACAAGATCACACACACACACAAAAGTAAATAGGAATAGGAGGAACCTAAAAGGAGGTGTGAGGACGCCGTACCACAGTTGGCTGAAAACTTAGCTCAGGAGGAGAAAGTTAGAGAGAATGATGCTGAGGTGTTTAACCCATCAAATTTAGCGGAGTGACAGCAGGTGGATCTAGAATTAAAAGAGCTGTATCAGACAACTTATTCTGAAAGCGAGGCAGAACACATTCCAGAGTGTTATTACCTCAGGGATGATGTGCTCATGAGGAAATGGAGACCGCCTCAAATCCCTCGGATGAGAAGTGGGCCATAGTCCACCAGGTAGCAATTCCATCTGAATACTGCAATGAAATTTTAATGGTGGCCCATGAAATCCCAATTGCTGGACATCTGGGAACTTGAAACATCCAAGCTAAAATACAAAAACATTTCGATTGGCCTGGACTACATAAAGATGCAGTTAACTTTTGACAGATGTGCCACACATGTCAAGTGATAGGAAAACCTCAAGCAGTGATTAATTCCTTTAATTCCTATTTCAGTGTTTGAGGAACCTTTTAGTAGGGTCCTGAGTGACTGCGTAGGACCCTTCCCTAAAAAGAAAAGTAGGAAGCAGTATGCACTGACGATCATGGATGGGTCCATGAGATTTCCAGAAACAATACCTTAAGGAAAATCACAGCAAAGGTGATTGTAGTATCAGAATCACAGAATCACACAGTGCAGAAGAGGCCCTTCGGCCCATCGAGTCTGCACCGACACATGAGAAACACCTGACCTACCTAACTAATCCCATTTACCAGCACTTGGCCCATAGCCTTGAATGTTATAGAAACATAGAAACTAGAAGTAGGCCATTCGGCCCTTCGAGCCTGCTCTGCCATTCATTATGATCATGGCTGATCATCCAACTCAATAGCCTGCTCCCGCTTTCTCCCTTTGATCCCTTTCACACCAAGAACTATATCTAACTCCTCTTGAAAACGTACAATGTTTTGGTCTCAACTACTTTCTGTGGTAACGAATTCCACAGGCTCACCACTCTCTGGGTGAAGAAATTTCTCCTCATCTCAGTCCTAAATGGTCTACCCCATATCCTCAGACTGTGACCCCTGGTTCTGAACTCCCCCACCATCAGGAACATCCTTCCTGCACCTACCCTGTCTAGTCCTGTTAGAATTTTATAGGTTTCTATGAGATCCCCCCTCATTCTTCTGAACTCCAGTGAATATAATCCTAATCGACTCAATCTCTCCTCATATGTCAGTCCCAATATCCCAGGAATCAGCCTGGTAAACCTTCGCTACACTCCCTCTATAGCAAGTACATCCTTCCTCAGATAAGGAGATCAAAACTGCACACAATATTCCAGGTGTGGTCTCACCAAGGCCCTGTATAATTGAAGCAAAACATCCCTGTTCATATACTCGAATCCTCTGGCTATGAAGGCCAACATACCATTTGCCTTCTTTACTGCCTGCTGCACTTGCATGCTTACCTTCAGCGACTGGTGTACAAGGACACCCAGGTCTCGTTGCACATTCCCCTCTCTCAATTTATAGCCATTCAGATAATAATCTGCCCTCCTGTTTTTGCTACCAAAATGGATAATCTCACATTTGTCTACATTATACTGCATCTGCCATGCATTTGCCCACTCACTCAGCTTGTCCAAATCACACTGAAGCATCTCTGCATCCTCCTCACAGCTCACCCTCCCACCCAGCTTTGTGTCATCTGCAAACTCAGGTCTATTGTTTTTTCTGGCCAATTTGTATGCCTCTTCCTTGGATCTAATACTATCTCTAATTTCCCTTGTAAGCCATGGTTTGGCCACCTTTCCTGTTTTACTTGGGCGCCAGCCAGGAATAAACAATTACTGCAGTTCACCCATGCGCTCTTTGAATGTTTGCCATTGTCTATCCACCATCATCCCTTTAAGTAACGTTTCCCAATCCATCATAGCCAACTCGCACCTCATCGTAGTTTCCTTTATTAAAGTTCAGGACCCAAGTCTCAGAATCAACTACGTCACTCTCCATTTTGATGAAGAATTCTATCATATTATGGTCGCTCATCCCCAAGGGGCCTCGCACAACTAGATTGCCAATTATTCCTTTCTCATTACACAATACCCAGTCTAGGATGGCCTGTTGCCTCGTTGGTTCCTCAATGTGTTGGTCCAGAAAACATCCCATAAACACTCCAGGAATTCCTCCTCTACGGTATTGTTACTAATTTGATTTGCCCAATCTATATGCAGATTAAAGTCACCCATAATTACAGATGTCCCTTTATTACATGCGTCTCTAATTTCCTGTTTAATGCCATTCCCAACATCACCGCTACAGTTTGGGGGTCTATATACAACCCCCACTAACATTTTTTGCCCCTTAGTATTTCTCAGCTCTACCCATACATATTCCACATCGTCGGAGCTAATATCTTTCCTCACTATTGCGTTAATTTCCTCTTTAACCAGCAATGCAACTCCACCGCCTTTTCCTTTTTGTCAGTCCTCCCTAAATACTGAACACCCCTGGATGTTCAGTTCCCATCCCTGGTCACCCTGCAGCCATGTCTCCGTAATCCCGACTATATCATACCTGTTTACATCTATTTGCACTGTTAATTCATCCACTTTATTGCGAATGCTCCTCGCGTTAAGGCACAAAGCCTTAAGGCTTGTCTTTTTAACATTACTTGTCCCGTTCCCACTATTTTTCACTGAGGCCCTGTTTGATTCTTGCCCTTGATTTCACTGACTATCACTTTTCTTATTCCGCTTTCTGTCTTTTGTTCTTGTCCTTGATTCCCCCTCCTCTGAATCCTTGCATAGGTTCCCATCCCCTTGCCATTTTAGTTTAAACCCTCCCCAACCACTCTAGCAAATATTCCCCCAAGGACATCAGTCCCGGTCCTGCCCAGGTGTAACCTGTCCAGTTTGTACTGGTCCCACCTCCCCCAGAACCAGTCTCAATGCCCCAGGAATCTGAAACCCTCCCCTTCACACCATCTCTTCAGCCACATATTCATCCGATATATCCTGCTATTTCTACTCTGACTGGCACGTGGCACTGGTAGTAATCCTAAGATCACTACCTTTGAGGTCCTACTTTTCAACTTACTTCCTAACTCCTTATATTCTGCTTTCCAGACCTCATCCCTTTTTTTCACCTATGTCGTTTGTACCAATGTGCACCACGACTGCTGGCTGTTCACCCACCCCCTTCAGAATGTCCTCTAGCCGCTCTGAGACATCCTTGATCCTAGCACCAGGGAGGCAACACACCATCCTGGAGTCTCGTTTACAGCCACAGAAACACCTATCTACTCCCCTTACAATTGAATCCCCGAAAACATTCTCACACTTTTTACTCCTCCCCTGTGCAGCAGAGCCAACTGCGGTGCAACGAATTTGGCTGTTGCTGCTTTCCCCTGAGAGGCCATTCCCCCCAACAGTATCCAAAGCAGGATATCTGTTTTCAGGGGAATAGCCACAGGAGATTCCTGCACTGCCTGCCTGGTCCTCTCACTTTGCCTGGTGGTCACCCATTCCCTTCCTGCCTGTGGACTCTTAGCCTGCAGTGTGACCACCTCTCTATACTTGCTATCCATGATACTCTCCGCCTCGCGGATGCTCCACCGTGTTCCCAGCCGCCGCTCCAGCTCCAAAACCCGGGCTTCCAGGAGCTGAAGCTGGAGACACTTCCCGCACACATGCTGGCCCCGCGCACTGATAATGTGCCCAGCTTCCCACATAGAGCAGGAAGAGCACACCACGGCTTTGAGCTCTCCTGCCATGACTTACCACTTTAAATTAAATTAAACCTTTTGGAAGATACTTAATATCAAATACTCTCGGGCCCTTCTTCCCTGCTCCTCATTGTTACAGAATATAGCCTCTACAAACGATGAACCACAAAATAAGACCTTAAAAACTATAAGCAATAAAAGTAGTAAATGCTTACCCGGCCGTACTCATGGTACTCAAAGGATCACCTCGTTCCCTCCTCACCGAACTCCCTCAGTCACCCCTGCTCTCCCAGCTTCTCTTCAACTCCCGGCTCCTCTCATGCTTCTCTTCAACTCCTGACTCCTCTCGTGTTTCTCTTCAACTCCTGACTCCTCTCGTGCTCCATTTCAACTCCTGGCTCCTCTTGTGTCAAGGGAACATTTGCATTTTTAAATAAACCAAAGGAGGGGTGAAATGTGTCACCTGCCAAGTGAAGTTCAGAAGCAGTGTGTTTATTTTTCTCAAAAAATTACTGGTAAAATTAGTACAATGAGGTAACTGCATCGCCACCTGTAAACTCTGGCAGCAGGACAGCGGCATCTTCTGCGGCCCCTTCTGCCTTGGACTTCCTTCTGGCCCTGCGCCCCTTGTGCCTGCAACTCTCCTCCCACAAGTCACTCCCCTGGAGGCTGAACAAGGACACTTGGCTTCCTCCCCCTTCTGGCCTTCTCTTCCTCCTCAGAGGAGATGCCTCCAGCGGAGACCACAATCCCCATGACCAGGGTAAGGGAAGGCTGTCTGATACCTGGAAGGCCCCACGTGGTGTGAATCCTCCGGGGGCCTGGAAAACAACACTGAGTCCCGAACTGAAGCCTCTTATTTCTGTCAAAGCAGCTCTGAAGCGAAATGGAGATGTCCTGTTCACATAAGCAACCAGCAACAAATTATATCCTAAACTACAAACTACTCGCATGTACAAGCCCACTGACCCCTCTTATCCCGCCCATGGATGAGGTTTTTGAAATTGTGGCCAGCTTGCCTGCCCGTTTAGCCTGTGCGATGGCCTGAAAATTGCTACATAATTGGGCTACATAAAGTCCGAGACAATTGGTGTCCCAAGGGCCTTAACTGGCCACTTAATTAATGGCTGGCACGCCTCCATCTTCATCGCGCACCCACCTGCCAAAATATCACGAGTGTGCACATTGACGTCAGCACACTCGGCCGACATCAATGCGCTTTATTTCATGCTCGGACATGTCGGCGTGCGCCCACACGCTGAGCTAAAAATTCTGACCATAATGTTATTAGAATTTATTGTAAAATAGTGGTATCTGTGTCTAAGTGTGTGTGTGTGTGAAACTTGATTGGATTAAAGGCAGCTGGTCTGAAGGCTTTGATGTGGTAGAAGGTGAACTAGGTTTGAAATGTAAAGTGGGTAAATATTGGTATCAAGGGAACATTTGCATTTTTAAATAAACCAGATTAGATTGTTTTCAAAGAAGGGGTGAAATGTGTCACCTAGCCAGGTGAAGTTCAGAAACAGGGGGCAGAATTTTGCCGTCGGTGAGCAGGGGGCGGGGCCCGCTTGCCGACGCGTAAAATGACGCGGGATCATGTTGGGCGGAACCCCCGACGTCATCCCGCCTCATTTAAATTTTCAGGAAGGCGGGGGCGCAGCAAAATCAGTTTTCCGCCCGCCGACCTGTCAATGGCCAATTGAGGCCATTGACGGGATCATTGAAACAATTAAAGGACCTGCCCGTCCAACCTTAAGGTTGTCGGGTCGGCCAGGAGCCCCGGCGGGGAATAGAGAAAACATGAAACCTCATCCACCGGCGGGATGAGGTTTCATGCAGGGTTTAAAAAGTTTAATAAAGTTTTACTGTAATTTATGAACATGTCCCATCTCATGTGACATTGTCACATGAGGGGGGACATGTTAGGGAATATTTTTTTTCTATTTTTAATCTTTTTAAAAGTGTAAGCGATCTCCCTGAGGCCCTTTCATGCGCATGCGCAATAGAGCACGCTCTCACTTTTGGGGAATCCCCCCACCCGTTCAGGAAGCGCATAGCGCTTCCCATCGGGCAGCCTGCTGGGCGGGTCTTAACGTAAAATGGCGGCAAGGCCCGCTTCTCCAGCGGGGATCGGCTCCCCGCCCGCCGGAGATTAGGTTGGGCCCGCCCGCCCACCCGACAGCCAGAAATTTCTGCCCAGTACGTTTGTTTTTCCCAAAGATTACTGGTAAAATTAGTACTACGAGAGATTTTATTATTAGAAAGGTAAATTCCAAAGGCATATTGAAAAATTGGAAATTTGCATTCAAAGGGGAAAATATGTATAAAGGAGTGAAGGCTGTTCGGAAGGGTAGGAATTTTAAAATCTAACAAGTGTGAAAAATTTTCAGCATCTACGCCTGAATCTGCTGTCTACAAAGACCTGAAGTTAAGCAAACTCACTTTGAATTGGATTGTTCAGGGTATTGTGTTCTTTGCCTGAGTATTTTAAAATCTACATGTCTTACTGTTGCCTTAACGAAAGTGTAACTGGGAGTCAGATTAATTAAGGGATTTAGAAGTTATTAGAGTAGTAACTTGTAGACGTATGTATGTGTTTAAAATCATTTCTCTCATTAATAAATGTTTAACCTAGTTTTGTAAAAACCTGTGAGGCTCAATGGTCATATTACTACTGAATTCAAGACACGCATCTCGAAATTTATACAAATTGCAAAACAAGTTGTGGCAGTTGTTTCAAGTTTCCCTCTGGGATTTGAACAACTCAGCATTTACCATCGGCTGTGCCAGAGCAGCAGGTACAGCAGGTAATTAGAAAAACAATAGAATGTTATCATTTATTGTGAGGGGAATTGAAAACAAAAGTACGGAGGTTATGCTTCAGTTATATAGGGCATTGGTAGACCACATCTGGAATACTGTGTACAGGAGGTGGTGGCATAGGGCTATTGTCACTGGACTGGTATTCTAGAGACCTAGGGTAATGCTCTGGGGACCTGGGTTCAAATCCCACCACGGCAGATGGTGGAATTTAAATTCAATAAAAAAATCAGGAATTAAAAGTCTAACGATGACCATGAAACCATTGGCGATTGTCGTAAAAACCCATCTGGTTCACTAATGCCCTTTAGGGAAGGAAATCTGCCGTCCTTACTGGTCTGGCCTACTTGTGACTCCAGACCCACAGACTCTCAAATGCCCTCTGAAGAAGAGTAATTAGGGATGGGCAATAAATACTGGCACAGCCAGTGATGCCCATGTGAATGAATTTTTAAAAAAAGTATTGGTCTCCCTATTTAAGGAAAGATGTAAATAAATGCATTGGAAACAGTTCAGAGGTTTACTAGATTGATACCTGGAATGGTGCATTGTCTTACAAGGAAAGGTTGGACAGGCTAGGCTCGTATCTGTTCAAGTTTAGAAGATTAAGAGGCGGCTTGATTGAAACATATAATACTCTGAGGGGTCTTGACAAGGTGGATGTGAAGAGGATATTTCTTCTTGTGGGAGAATCTAGAACTTGGGGTCATTGTTTAAAAATAAGGAGTCGCCCATTTAAGGCACAGCTGAGGGAAAAAAAATTTCTCTCAGAGGGTCATGAGTCTTTGGAACTCTCTCCCTCAAAAGGTGGCGGAAGCAGGGTCTTTGGCCAGAATTTTCGTTGGGCAGCATGGCAGACGTAAGACATATTCTCACAATATGGTGAGAAGGCCAAAAATCGGTTTTATGCCATTGTGAAACCAGTTTGTGATCGTCCACTCCTCCTGTCAATGGCGGGCTGCCTTTCCCGCCGTCCAACATCAGGAACCTAATTTCAATGCATTTGCATCTCTAAACCTTGTCTGCCCACCGGGATCATCCCCCCACACTGATTGCACATCGACGTGTTTCACAGCAGCATTTAAAAGGCGTGCACCTGGCGAGCTGTACTTCGATGGGAACTCAGAGGTGAATGCATTCACGTTGTGCAGCGCTCGCCAGGGTCGCCTGTTCGACTTCAAGGAGGACATTCAGGTGGGGCACAGGAAATTTGCTTTTTCCTGGCCAGCTGACAGATGCCAGGGCAAGGGCTGCACTGCGGTTGGGTCAAGTTGTGCGTGACAAGGCAGCACAGTCTGATGGTAGTGCACAAGCACATGCTGGGGAGGGAAGCGGCCACACATTCGGGAAATCTTGTATTAAGTGAGCATTCTTCCACAGCTGGGACAGTTCAGGTCAGCTACATTGACGTGCTTGGAGTCGGGCCTCTGGCTTATCTTCCCACTCAAGCAACACAGAGGCATGACATTGCCACCAAGTGCTCCAGATCTTTTCACCCCTCGGGAATAGACTGCAAATTAATGAGCATTTTGGGGGGCTGCAGAACAATTCGACTACTGGGCACGTTGTACAATCTCCTTGCTAAATCTGGCCATGGGGCAGTCACTGGTGGAGATGCTCACAGCCCCTTGCAATGTCATCATCCCGGTTTGGAGCAGTCTCCCCCATGGTTCAAGCTAACAGTGCAGCCTTGCAGTGTGGGTTAGGAGAATGCCTGTGCCTGAGCTGAGAGCACAGCCTGCAGTCCAGTGGGCAAAGCTGCTACCAATCGGTCAGGTGGAATAGGGCGGAGGTGGGTGGGGTTTCGGGCAGCCATGCAGCGCACTAAACTCTGGCCATCCATGTGGTGGCCAGCACTCTCTGGGATGCGTTAAGGGGCCTTGAGACTTTACCAAGAGAGGTTCTTAGGACACCCTTGCTCACCCACGCGTCTCTCTCTTTGATCCTGCAGGAGCAGCACATCAGCAGCATGGAGCCTGGTGATCTAGCTTTATGCCTCGTGGCTTACAGGAAGCGGCAACCAAGGAGAAGAGAGCGACTGAGGTACCTGGCTGTGCAGAGGGAGGAGCAGCACCCTCAAGAACAAGATGCAGCTGGGGCTCCTGCTCACGCCACTGAAGGCCCACAGTGAGCCGAGCTAGACCCAGGGTCTATAGACGGTGCTTCTCATTCCTGCAGGTGACCGAGAATCAGTGTCATCAAAAACTGCGCATGTTTAGGGAACTGGTCGGCCACATATGCCAAGTCGTGCAGGATTTGGCGCCACGGGGACTTGCAGGGCATCTACTCCCAGTGGCCGTGAAATTGACCGCAGCGCTCAATTTTTACGCCAGTAGCTCCTTCCAGGGCTCCACAGGTGACTACTGTAGGATCTTGCAAGACTCCATGCACAAGTGTATCCAGGAGGTCAGTGACACCATATTCACGAAGGCACACAACTTTGCGCATTTCGCCCAGGATCAGGAAAGCCAGGAAGCAAAAGTGCCAGCATTTGTGCAGATCTCTGGTTTTCCATAGTAGCAAGAAGCCATCAACTACACTCACCTGGCGATTAGATCTCCATGGCAGCAAGCAGTCAACTATGTCAACTGCAAGGGCTTCCACTCACTGAATGTGCAACTGGTCTATGACCACAGCATCACATCCTGCTGGTCTGCGCACAGTTCCCAGGGAGTGTCTATGACTCCTACATTCTCAGTAGGTCTCAGATCCCTGTCGTCTTCCAGGATCCACAGAGGCTGCAGGGTTGGCTCCTCAGGGACAAGGGCTACCTGCAGAGGATGTGGCTGAGGACACCGTGCAACGGCCTCAGAGTGCAACAGAGAGGAGGTATAACGAGGCTCATGCTGCAACTTGCACGTTGGTGGAGCAAACCTTTGGGATATTGTAGGTGAGGGTCCAGTGCCTGGACCAGTCTGGTGGAGCCCTACAATTCTTTTTTTATTCATTCATGGGATGTGGGCTTCGCTGGCTCGGCCAGCATTTATTGCCCATCCCTAGTTGCCCTTCAGAAGATGGTGGTGAGCTGCCTTCTTGAACCGTTGCAGTCCATGTGGTGTAGGTACACCCACAGCGCTGTTCAGAAGGGAATTCCAGGATTTTGACCCAGCGACAGTGAAGGAACGGCAATATATTTCCAAGTCAGGATGGTGAGTTACTTGGAGGGGAACCTCCAGGTGCTGGTGTTCCCATCTATCTGCTGCCCTTGTCCTTCAAGGTGGTAGTGGTCATGGGTTTGGAAGCTGCTGTCTAAGGAGCCTTGGTGAGTTCCTGCAGTGCATCTTGTAGATGGTACACACTGTTGCCACTGTGCCTCGGTGGTGGAGGGAGTGAATGTTTGTGGATGTGGTGCCAATCAAATGGGCTGCTTTGTCCCTGGACGGTGTCCAGCTTCTTGAGTGTTGTGGGAGCTGCACTCATCCAGGCAAGTGGAGGGTATTCCATCACACTCCTGACTTGTGCCTTGTAGATGGTGACAGGCTTTAGGGAGTCAGGAGGTGAGTTACTCGTCACACAATTCTGAGCCTCTGACCTGCTCTTGTAGCCACAGTATTTATATGGCTAGTCCAGTTCAGTTTCTGGTCAATGGTAAGCCCCAGGATGTTGATAGTGGGGGATTCAGTGATGGTAATGCCATTGAACTTTAAGGGGCAATGGTTGGATTCTCTCTTGTTGGAGATGATCATTGCCTGACACTTGTGTGGCACTAATGTTACTTGCTACTTGTCAGCCCAAGCCTGGATATTGACCAGGTCTTGCTGCATTTGGACATGGACTGCTTCAATATCTAAGAAGTTGCGAATGGTGCTGAACATTGTGCAATCATCAGCGAATATCCCCACTTCTGACCTTATGATGGAAGGAAGGTCATTGATGAAGCAGCTGAAGATGGTTGGGCCGAGGACAATACCCTGAGGAACTCCTGCAGTGATGTCCTGGAGCTGAGATCACTGACCTCCAACAACCACAACCATCTTCCTTTATGCTAGGTATGACTCCAACCAGCAGAGAGTTTTCCCCCTGATTCCCATTGACTCCAGTTTTGCTAGGGCTCCTTGATGCCACACTCGGTCAAATGCTGCCTTGATGTCAAGGGCAGTCACTCTCACCTCACCTCGTGAGTTTATATTGTCAGGGCCCATAGCTTTGCAGTATCCAATGCCTTCAGCCATTTCTTGATATCACATTGAGTGAATTAAACTGGCTGAAAACTGGCATCTGTGATGCTGGGGGCCTCCAGAGGAGGCCAAGATGGATCATCCAGCTAGCACTTCTGGCTGAAGATTGTTGCGAATGCTTCAGCCTTATCTTTTGCACTGATGTGCTGGGCTCCTCCATCATTGAGGATGGGGATATTTGTGGAGCCTCCTCCTCCAGTGAGCTGTTTAATTGTCCACCACCATTCACAACTGGATGTGGCAGGACTGCAGAGCTTAGATCTGACCATTGGTTGTGGGATCGCATAGCTCTGTCTATCACTTGCTGCTTATGCTGTTTTGTATGCAAGTAGTCCTGTGTTGTAGCTTCACCAGGTTGACACCTCATTTTGAGGTATGCCTGGTGCTGCTCCTGGCATGCCCTCCTGCACTCTTCATTGAACCAGGGTTGATCCCCTGGCTTGATGGTAATGGTAGAGTGGGGGATAAGCCGGGCCATGAGGTTATAGATTGTGTTTGAGTACAATTCTGCTGCTGCTGATGGCCCACAGCCCTCATGGATGCTCAGCCTTGAGTTACTAATCTGTTCGAAACCTATCCCATTTAGCACGGTGGTAGTGCCACACAACACGATGGAGGGTATCCTCAATGTGCAGATAGGACTTTGTCTCCACAATGACTGTGCGGTGGTCACTCCTACGGCAGGCAGGTTGGTGAGGATGAGGTCAAGTATGTTTCCCCCTCTTGTTGGTTCCTCACCACCTGCCACAGACCCAGTCTAGCAGCCATGTCATTTAGGACTCAGCCAGCTCAGTCAGTAGTGGTGCTACAGAGCCTCTCTTGGTGGGGGACATTGAAATCCCCCACCCAAAGTACATTCTGCGCCATTGCCACTCTCAGTGCTTCCTCCAAGTGATGATTCATCAGCTGAGGGAGATACATGGTAATCAGCAGGAAGTTTCCTTGCCCACGTTTGACCTGATGAGACTCCATTGGGTCCGGAGTCGACGTTGAGGACTCCCAGGGCAACTCCCTCCCGACTGTATACCACTGTGCTACCACCTCTGCTGGGTCTGTCCTGCCAGTGGGATGGTGATGGTGGAGTCTGGGACATTACCTGTAAGCTATGATTCTGTGAGGATGACTGTGTCAGGCTGTTGCTTGACTAGTCTATGAGACAGCTCTCCCAATTTTGGCACTAGCCAAATTTTAGTAAGGAGCACTTTGCAGGGTCGACATTGTCATTTCCAGTGCCTAGGTCGATGCCGGGTGGTCCGTCCTGTTTCATTCCTTTTTTTTTGTGACTTTGTAGCAGGTTATTACAACTGAGTGGATTGATAGGCCATTTCAGAGGGCATTTAAGAGTCAACCACATTGCGGGTCTGGAGTCACATGCAGGCCAGACCAGGCAAGGATGACAGATTTCCCTCCCTAAAGGACATTAGTGAACCAGATGGGTTTTTACAACAATCGACAATGGTTTCATGGTCATTATTAGACTTTTAATTCCAGATTTTTATTGAATCCAAATTCCACCATCTGCCACAGCGGGATTCAAACCCGGGTCCCCACAGAATTGCCCTGGATCTCTGGATTACTAGTCCAGTGACAATATCACTACGCCATCGCCTCCCCTTGATACAATACAGTCCACAAAGGGGTGTCACGCATTGTCATTGCCTGCTGAGCCCTTCACTGCAACGGGGGAAGGAGCTGCCTGAGGAGGAGATGGAGGAGCTGCACCAATGAAGAGGACATCGATGGGGTGAGGGTGAGGAGGTCCTCTAAGGCGAGGCTGATGGCGATCAGGCCACCGCACTGGCCAGACAACGCAGGCATGCTCGGGAGACCCCTCATAGAATCTCAGAATTTTTACAGTGTAGAATGAGGCCATTTGGCCTATCGAGTCTACGCTGGCTCACTGAAAGAGCTTTCTACCTAATCACACACCCCTGTCTTATCCCGGTAATCTTGCACATTCTTTCTTTTCAGGTAGCAATCCAATTCCATTTTGAATGCCTCAATCAAACCTGCCTCCACCACCCTCTCAGGAAGTTTGTTCCAGACTCCAACCAGCCTCTGGGTAAAAAATGGTTTCCTCACAACACTACTCCTTTTGAATTTGTGCCCTCTACTTCTTGATGCTCTCTTGAATGGGAACAGTTTCTCACTATTTACCCTGTCCACACTCCTCAGGATCTGGAATACCTTGATCAAGTCTCCTCTCAGCCTTCTTTCCTCCAAGGAAAACAGTCCCAACCTCTCCAATCTATCCTCATAACCACATTCTTCATCCCGGGAATCATTCTTGTGAATCTCCTCTATGGTCTCTCCGAAGCCTTCACATCCTTCCTCAAGAATGGCACCCGGAACTGGGCGCAGTACTCCAGATGAGGCCGAACTAGTGTCTTACACAAGTTTAACATGACCTCCTTATCCTTGTACTCAATGCTCCTATTAATAAAACCTAGGATACCATATGTTTTATTAACTGCTCTTTCAACATGCCCTGCTACCTTCAATGACTTATGTATATATACACCGAGGTGCCTTTGATCCTGCACCTCCTTTAGAGTTCTCTCTTTATTTTATGCTGTCTCTCCACATTCTTCCTGCCAGATTGAATCACCTCACATTTCTCTGCATTGAACTTCATCTGCCATTTGACTGCCCAATCCACCGATATGTCTATGTCCTTTTGAGACTATCCTCATCATAGTTGACAATGCTTCCAATCTTTGTATCATCTGCAAATTTTGAAATCATTCCCTTCACACCACAGTCTAGGTCATTAATATATATCAAGAAGAGCAAGGGTCCCAACACTGATCCCTGGGGAACTCCACTGCAAACCCTCCTCCAATCTGGAAAACAATCATTTATCACTACTCTCTGTTTCCTGTCACTCAATTTCTTATCCAAGTGCCTACTTTCCCTTTTATTCCCTTTTATTCCACGACCTAGAATTTTGCTCACAAGTCTATTGTGTGGCACTGCATCAAATGCCTTTTGAAAATCCATATGCACCACATCAATAGCATTGTCCTTATCAACCTTCTCTGTTACCTCCTCAAAAAACTCTAGCAAGTTAGTTAGAAGACCTTGGGATTCCCTTTTATGTTTGCTGCTAGTCTCTTTTCATGCTCCCTCCTTGCTTTTCTGATTAGTTTTTTTCACTTCTCCTCTGGTCCTTCTATATTCAGCCTGATGCTCCATTGTATTTTCTACCTGACATCTGCTGTTCGCATACTTCTTCCTTTTCATCTTCACCTCTATCTCTCTCGTTATCCAGGGTGTTCTAGATTTATTTGTCCTATCTTTCCCCTCCAAGGGAACATACCTTGACATTGCCTGCAATACTATCTCTTTGAAGGCAGCCCATTGTTCAGTCACTGTCTTTTCCACCAACATTCTCAAGGGCATCTAGGGATGGGCAATAAATGCTGACCCAGCCAGCGAAGCCCACATCCCGTGAATGAATTAAAAAAATTTGATTCCAACTCACACAATTCAGATGCATTTTCATCCCATCGAAGTTGGCTTTCCCCCAGTTAATTCTCCCTGCTCTGGATTGTCCCTTGTTCTTCTCCATGGCCAACCTAAACCTCATGATTTAATGGTCACTGTCCCTAAATGTTCTCCTGCTGTTATTTGATCCACTTGGGCCAACTTATTCCCCAGAACCAGGTCTAAGAGTGCCTGCCCTCTCATTGGACCAGAAACATACTGCTGCAGAAAATTATCTTGAACATACTCTAGGAACTCTCGCCCCTTCTTGTCCCTTTGCACTATTCCTATCTCAGTCTATATTTGGATAATTAAAGTCCCCCTTTATAATTGCTCTACAATTCTTGCACCTCTCTGTAATTTATTTGCAAATTTGTTTCTCTACATCCCCTCCACAAGTTGGTGGTCTATATATAACACCGATCAATGTTATTGCACCTTTCCTATTCCTTATCTCTAGCCCAAGAAATTCCATCCTTGACCCCTCTGGAACATCCTCTCTCTCCAGTACTGTAATGCCATCTTTAATCAATACTGCCACTCCCCCTCCTTTTCTTCCTTTCCTGTGTCTCCTAAACACCTTGTTCCCAGGAACATTTAACGTCCAGTCCTGCCCTTCTTTGAACCAGGTCTCTGTTACAACAATAATAACATAAACCTGTGCCTTCAGTTTACCAATCTTATTAACCACACCCTGTGCATTTAGGCTTTTTAACTTTCCCCCTTGCTCTGACCCCATTTAACGACTTACTATAGCCTACTCTAGTTCTATCAAACTCTCCAAGTATTCTATTTACTTTGATACTACTCTCTGATATATCCTCTTCTTTTTCTCTTCTCCTCTCTGAATTTCCCCTCAGGTTCCCATCCCCCCTGCTATACGCTGTCTGTGATGACCTTGACGGGCGTCTGCTGGAGGGCCGAAACCTGGAAGGCCCCGGACTGCTTTTGGGGTCCTGCTGTGTGGCAGTGGCACCCTCCTTGGCCTGTGGAGCTGGAGCTGCTGAGGTCACAGGAATAGGTGATTCAATTGGGCCGGACACTCCCCCAGTTACCTGGGTGGATGGTCCCAGAGTGTGCACCTGCTGATCCTCCTCCCTATGTGCGCCTAAGGGCCCCTGGTTGACTACTTGATGAGAAGGGGAATCTGGAGATGGAGATGGAGCTGCCCCGCATCCCTCTTGCATTGACGCTGTTGGAAGCCAACTATGGTGTAGCGATGGAGTTCAGCCTGCGCAGCAGTGCAGGACCAATGGTGAGGTCTCCCTGGCGGCCGCCATCCTACCAGAGTTGACCTCAGTGCATTGGCATGCCGGTGCTATCACTTCAGCCTGAAGGCGGACGGACTCCTCCATTGTGCCTTGCAATCTGAGAAGTGCAGCAGACATCCCTTCCTGATGTTCCTCTAGCTTCTAGATTCGTGGAGGATGATGATGACATGCAGTGAGGACACTCCATAGATCCTCACATTGCATCTGTGAATGTTTGACTCCTGTCTGGCTAATGGCAGCGCACATAACCTCTGTGATAAGGCTCCTGTCATGGAGACGCAGTGGAGGCCCATAGTCCCTACATTCCAGGAGGATGATGATTACATGCAGTGGGGACACTCCATAGATCCTCACATAGTTTAAATGAATATCTGACTCCTGTCTGGCTGATGGCAGGTTGCTTGCACTCTGTGAACAGAGTCATATCATGGAGATGCAGCGGGGAAACTTCCACTTCTTCTCATCATATGGCATCCGTCGTAAGCTGAACCCTTCATGACCACACTGTCACCGGGCACATATGTTGATGAGATGGAGGGGAGCCAGCCGCACCTCAAAGGTGCTGAGAGCACACAGAGAAAATGATGGAGCTCTGTGCCGCCAGCCCAGGACATTCTGGCAGCAATGATAAGTCCCATCGAGGTAGAGGCATGGCTGATGTGTCCAGTGACTGTGAAGGCGCACCACCAGCGTGCTGGGAAAATTGCACAAAGCACAGGGAAAGGGCCCTGGACTGAGATACCTGCCTTTGTCCTGTGCAGGAACAAAGTTTTCATTTCAGCCTGACACGAACACTACTCATCAGATCAAGGAGCCATAGGCAGGGAGACATTCTTGCGAGTTTATTTAAAGTAGTCAATGTTACATACAAGTGATTAATGCCCATGCCAACATGGTAAAACTACATTTTCTTAACTTTCCTAACCCTGCCGCTATGTCTTGGTGCTCCCCGGACTTCCACAGCAGAGGTGGAGGCAGCCTGCTGACTGCTATGTCCTGTCTGTGATCACCTTGGCGGGTGTCCTCTGGAGGGCTGAGACCTGCAGGGCCCTGGCCTGCTTTCAGGGTCCTGCTGTGGCAGTGGCACCCTCCTTGGCCTGTGGAGCTGTAGCTCTTAGGGTCACAGGAAGAGGGGATTCGGATGGGCCAGACATTCTCCAAGTCACCTGGGTGGATGGTCCCGGGGTGTGCATCTGCTGATCCTCTTCCCTATGGGTGCCCGAGGGCCCCTGGTTGACTCCTTGAGGAGAAGGGGAAGCTGGAGCTACCCCACACCCCTCTCGCACTGACACTGTTGGAGGCCAACTATGATGTCAGCTATGGAGTTCAGCCTGCGCAGCAGTGCGGGGCTGATGGTGTGGTCTTCATGGCAGCCGCCATCCTGCCAGAACTGACCTCGGTGCGTTGACGTGCCGGCGCTATCACCTCAGCCTGAAGGCGGACAGACTCCTCCATCATTCCTTGCAATCTGATGAGTGCAGTGGACATCCCTTCCTGATGTTCCTGAGCTTGTCTTTGCAGCTCCAGCAACTGTCACATGACCAAGTCCAGAGGCTCCTCATCTGACTCGGGCTCAGCAGATTTCTAGCCTCCAGCAGCTCCTCCAAGTGCTGGAAACCCAGCCCCAGCCGCCGCCCGCTGTGGATCAAACAGTGCTCACCAGGTTGTGATCCTGAGGCTACTCTAAGGCTGGGTCCCACCAAGGTGTGTGTCTCTGTGCTGGTGGAGGGTGTGGGTGAGCGCTGTGACGGGTCTTCAATTAGGTATTATAAGATTCTCCTCCTGAGGTGTCTTCGGGCTTGAGTCGAGGTTGAGTTATTAGGGTAGTTGGGAATGCAGGGTTGAGGTTACATTCAGATCAGCCATGATCTTATTGAATGGCGGAGCAGGCTCGAGGGGCCAAGCAGCCTATTCCTGCTCCTAATTCGTATGGTCGTATTGAGGTTAATGGATTTCTACATATTAAAAAAAAATCAAGGGACACGGGGATTATGCAGGAAAATGGTGTTGAAGTAGAAAATCAACCATGATCTCATTGAATGGCAGAGAGGGCTCGAAGGACTGAATGGCCTATTCCTGCTTCTATTTCTTATATTCTTATGATCCGTTGGTTGTCGAATCACTTAGCTGTGTCTATCACTTGCTGGTTATGCTGTTTCGCAGGCAAGTAGTCCTGTGTTGTATCTTCGCCAGGTTAACATCTCATTTTTAGGGTATGTCTGATGCTGCTCCTGGCATGCCCTCCTGCACTCTTCATTGAACCAGGGTTGATTCCCTGGTTTGATGGTAATGGTAGAGTGGGGGATATACTGGGCCATGAGGTTGCAGATTGTGTACAGTTCTGCTGCTGCTGATGGCCCACAGCGCCTCTATTAGTTTGAAATCTATCCCATTTAGCACGGTGGTAGTGCCACACAACACGATGGAGGGTATCCTCAATGTGAAAACGGAACTTATTCTCCACAAGGACTCCTACCGGTACTGTCAAGGGCAGATGCATCTGCGACAAGTAGACTGATGAGGACGAACTCAAGTACGTTTCTCCTTCTTGTTGGTTCCCTCACCACCTGTTGCAGACCCAGTCTAGCAGCTATGTCCTTTAGCCAGCTCGGTCAGTAGTGGTGCTACCGAGCCACTCTTGCTGTTGGACATTGAAGTCCCCCACCCAGAGTACATTCTGCGCCCTTGCCACCCTCAGTGCTTCCTCCAAGTGATGTTCAACGTGGAGGAGCACTGATTCATCAGCTGAGGGGAGGTGGTACGTGGTAATCAGCAGGAGGTTTCCTTGCCCATGTTTGACCTGATGCTATGAGACTTCATGGGGTCCAGAGTCAATGTTGAGGACTCCCAAGGCAACTCCCTCCCTACTGTATACCACTGTGCCGCCACCTCTGCTGGCTCTGTCCTGTCGGTGGTTCAGGACGTACCCAGGGAGGTGGGTGCCTGGGACATTATCTGTAAAGTATGATTTGGTGAATATGACTATGTCAAACTGTTTCCTGACTAGTCTGTGAGACAGCTCTCCCAGTTTTGGCACTAGCCCCCAGATGTTAGAGAGAAGGACTTTGCAAGGTTAAGGGGCTAGCTTTGCCGTTGTCATTTCCGGTTGATGGAGAGGGGTCCGTCCAGTTTCATCCCTTTTTTTTAGACTTTGTAGTAGTTTGGTACAAGTGATTGGATTGCTCAACCATTTCAGAGAACAGTTAAGAGTCAACCACATTGCTGTGGGTCTGGAGTCAGTTAGGCCAGACCGGGTAAGGACGGCAGATCTCCTTCCCTAAAGGACATTAGTGAACAAGATGGGTTTTTACAAAAACCAACAACCGTTTCATGATCACTATTACGAACCTATTATTGACCTCCTCTGGAGGACCCCAGCATCACAGATGTCTTCAAGCAGTTCGATTCACTCCATGTGATATCAAGAAATGGCTGAAGTCACTGGATACTGCAAAGGCTATAGGCCCTGACAACATCCCAGCTGTCGTACTGATCCAGATCTTGCCACATCCCTGGCTAAGCTGTTCCAGTACAGCTACAATACTGGCATCTACCTGGCTATCTGGAAAATTGCCCAGGTATGTCCCGTACATAAAAAGGACAATTCAATACAGCCAATTACCGCCCCATCAGTCTACACTTGATCATCAGTAAAGTGATGGAAGGGGTTATCAACAATGCTGTCAACTTGCTTAGCAATAACCTGCTCACTGACGCTCAGTTTGGGTCCTGCCAGGGCCACTCAGCTCCTGACCTCATTACAGCCTTGGTTCAAACATGGACAAAAGGGCTGAACTCCCGAGGTGAGGTGAGAGTGACTGCCCTTGACATCAAGGCAGCATTTGACCGAGTGTGGCATCAAGGAGCCCTAGCAAAACTGGAGTCAATGGGAATTGGGTGAAAACTCTCCACTAGTTGGAGTCATAATTAGCTCAAAGGAAGACGGTTGTGGTTGTTGGAGGTCAATCGTCTCAGTTCCAAGACAGCACTGTAGGAATTCCTAAGAATAGTGTCCTAGGCATCTTCAACTACAGACCTTCCTTTCATCATAAGGTCAGAAGTGGGGATGTTCACTGACGATTGCACAATGTTCAGCACCATTCGTGACTCCTCAGATACTGAAGCAGCCCATGTCCAAATGCAGCAAGACCTGGACAATATCCAGGCTTGGGCTAACATGTGGTAAGTAACATTCGTGCCACACAAGTGTCAGGCAATGACCATCTCCAACAAGAGAGAATCCACCCATCGCCCCTTGACATTCAATGGCATTACCATCACTGAATCCCCCATTATCGTACGAACATATGAATTAGGAGTAGGAGTAGGTAATTTGGCCCCTCGAGCCTGCTCCGCCATTCAGTAAGTTCATAGCTGATCTGATTGTAACCTCAACCCCACATTCCTGCCCACCCCGATAACCTTTCACCCTCTTGTTAATCAAGAATCTATCTACCTCTGCCTTAAAAATATTCAAAGACTCTGCTTCTACCGCCTTTTGAGGAAGAGAGTTCCAAAGAGTCACTACACTCTGCAAGAAAAAATTCTCTTCTCTGTCTTAAATGAGCCACCCCTTATTTTTAATCAGTGACCCTTAGTTCTAGATTTTCCCACAAGAGGAAACATCCCCTCCATATCCACCCTGTTAAGACCCCTCAGGACCTTAAAGGTTTTAACCAAGTAAATCAATATCCTGGGGGTTACCATTGGCCAGAAACTGAAGTGGACTAGCCATATAAACACTATGGCTATAAAAGCAGGTCAGAGGCTAAGAATCCTACAGCGAGTAACTCACCTCCTGACTCCCAAAGCCTGTCCACCATCTACAAGGCACAAGTCAGGGGTGTGATGGAATATTCTCCATTGCCTGGATGAGTGCAGCTCCAATGACACTCACGAAGCTTGACACAATCCAGGACAAAGCAGCCCATTTGATTGGCATCCCTTCCACAAACATTCACTCCCTCCAGCACTGACCCAGTAGCAGCAGTGTGTACCATTTACAAGATGTACTGCAGAAACTCAACAAGCCTCATACGGACAAGCAGCAGGAGTAGGCCATTTGGCCCCTCAAGCCTGCTCCGCCATTTAATAAGATCTGAGAGTAACCTCAAATCTGCATCCTGCCCACCCTTGATAACCTATCACCCCCTTGTTTACCAAGAATCTACCCACCTCTGCCTAAAAGATATTCAAAGACTCTGCTTCCACCACATTTTCAGGAAGAGAGCTCCAAGGACTCACAACCCTCTGAATGAAAAAACATTGCCTCTTCTCTGTTTTAAATGGCGGCCTCTTATTTTTAAACAGTGACCCCTCGTTCTAGATTCTCCCACAAGAGGAAACATCCTCTCCACATCTGCCCTGTCAAGACCTCTCAGGATCTTATATGTTTCAATCAAGTCGCTTCTTACTCTTCTAAACTCCAGCAGATACAAGCCTAACCTGTCCGACCTTTCCTCATAAGACAACCTGCCCATTCCAGGTATTAGTCAAGTAAACCTTCTCTGAACTGCTTCCAATGTATTTACATCCTTCCTCAAATAAGGTGACCAATGCTACACACAGTACGGCAGATGTGGTCTCACTAGTGCTTTGTATAACTGAAGCATAACCTCCTTACTTTTGTGTTCAATTCCCCTTGCAATAAATTATAAAATTCTATTTGCTTTCCTAATTACCTGCTGTACCTACATACTAGCCTTTTTCAATTCATGCACTAAGACACCCAGATCCCTCTGCTCTCCAGAGCTCTGCAATTTCTCCCCATGAGAAAATGGACAATTTCACATTTTCTCACATTATACTCCATTTGCCAGATCTTTTCCCACTCACTTAACCTATCTATATCTTTTTGTAGCCGCCTTAAGTCCTCTTCACAACTTACTTTCCTACCTATCTTTGTGTCATCAGCAAATTTGGCAACCATCCCGTCCATCCTTCATCCAAGTCTTTTATATAAACTGTAAACAGTCAAGGTGCCATCACTGACCTCTGTGGTACATAAGACCATAAGACATAGGAGCAGAAATTAGGCCAATCGGCCCATTGAGTCTGCTCCGCCATTCAATCATGGTTGATAAGTTTCTCAATCCCATTCTCCCGCCTTCTCCCCGTAACCTTTGATCCCCTTACCAATCAAGAACCTATCTATCTCGCTCTTAAATACACTCAATGACCTGGCCTCCACAGCCTTCTGTGGCAATGAATTCCATAGATTCACCACTCTCTGGCTAAAGAAGTTTCTCCTCATCACTGTTCTAAAAGATCTTCCCTTTACTCTGAGGCTGTGCCCTCGGGTCCTAGTCTCTCCTACTAATGGAAACATCTTCCCCACGTCCACTCTATCCAGGCCTTTCAGTATTCTGTAAGTTTCAATCAGACCCCCCCCTCATCCTTCTAAACTCCATCGAGTATAGACCCAGAGTCCTCAAACGTTCTTCATATGTTAAGCCTTTCATTCCTGGGATCATTCTCGTGAACCTCCTCTGGACCCTCTCCAGGGCCAGAACATCCTTCCTGAGATACGGGGCCCAAAATTGCTCACAATATTCCAAATGTGGTCTGACAAGAGCCTTATAAAGCTCAGCAGCACATCCCTGCTTTTATATTCTAGTCCTCTCGAAATAAATGCCAACATTGCATTTGCCTTCCTAGCTACTGACTCAACCTGCAAGTTAACCTTAAGAGAATCCTGGACTAGGACTCCCAAGTCCCTTTGCACTCCAGATTTCTGAATTCTCTCCCCATTTAGAAAATAGTCCATGCCTCTATTCTTCCTACCAAAGTGCATGACCTCACACTTCCCCATGTTGTATTCCATCTGCCACTTCTTTGCCCATTCTCCTAACTTGTCCAAATCCTTCTGCAGCCTCCCCGCCTCCTCAATACTACCTGTCCCTCCACCTATCTTTGTATCATCTGCAAACTTAGCCAGGATGCCCTCAGTTCCTTCATCTAGATCATTAATGTATAAAGTGAAAAGTTGTGGTCCCAACACTGACCCCTGCGGAGCTCCACTGGTCACCGGCCGCCATCCTGAGAAGGATCCCCTTATCCCCACTCTCTGCCTTCTGCCAGACAGCCAATCTTCTATCCATGCTAAATACCTTGCATCTAACGCCATGGGCTCTTATCTTACTGAGTAGCCTCCTATGCGGCACCTTGTCAAAGGCCTTCTGGAAGTCCAAGTAGATAACATCCATTGGCTCTCCTTTCTCTAACCTACTCATTACCTCCTCAAAGAATTCTAACAGATTTGTCAGGCATGACGTCCCCTTGATGAAACCATGCTGACTTTGCCCGATTTCACCATGCACTTCCAAGTATTCTGAAATCTCATCCTTAATAATGGACTCTAAAATCTTACCAACGACCGAGGTCAGGCTAATCGGCCTGTAATTTCCCGTCTTTTGCCTCACTCCCTTCTTAAACAGGGGGGTTACATTAGCGATTTTCCAGTCCTCTGGGACCCTCCCTGACTCCAGTGATTCCTGAAAGATCACCACTAACACCTCCACTATCTCTTCAGCTATCTCCTTCAGAACTCTGGGGTGTAATCCATCTGGACCAGGTGATTTATCTACCTTCAGACCTTTCAGTTTTCCTAGCACCTTCTCCTTGGTGATGGCGAGGTTGCCTCGTCCTCCCTTAAGTATGCTTCTTCTTCCTAGGGATGAATTTTTGCTGTGTCTCCCAAATTACTCCCAGAAACTCCTGCCATTGCTGTTCCACTGTCTTTCCTGCTAGGCTCATCTCCCAGTCAATTCTGGCCAGTTCCTCCTTCATGCCTCTGTAGTTGCCTTTATTCAACTGTGATACATCACTCAATACATCTTGCCAGTCGGAAAAAGTCCCATTTATGCCTACTCTCTGCTTCCTGTTAGCCAGCCAATCTTCCATCCATGCCAAGGCAGGAAAGTGGAGTTGAGGATTATCAGATCAGCCATGATCTCATTGAATGGCGGAGCCGAATGGCCTACTTCTGCTCCTGTGTCTTATGGTCAATATGTTACCCCCTGTACCACGAGGTTTTAATTTCTGCAATCATCTTTGATGTGGGACTTTATCAAATGTCTCCTTAGGCAGCACCTTCCAAACCCACGGCCGTTGGAGATGGCAGGACAGGTTGGGATCCGTGGCTTTATAAAGAGCATAGAGCACAAAAGCAAGGAAGTTACGGTGAATCCATTCAGCCTCACCTGGAGTATTGCATCCAGCTCTGGATACCACATTTTAGGAACAATGTGAGGGCGTGAGAGAGGATGCATAAAAGATTCAGTCTTTACAGTAATTCAATTACCTCGATAGATTGGAGAAGCTGGGGCTGTTTTCCTCAGAGACGGTTGGGAGATTTGAAATTGGTGTTCAAATTCTTAAGGCATAGAGTACTACATAGGGTGGATAAAATCTATTTTGTCTTACTCGGATGCTACCAGACCTGCTGAGAATTTCCAGCACTTCTTGTTTTAATTCCAGATCTCCAGTACCTGCAGTGATTGACTTTTGGTTAAGATCTAGAATGCATTGCTGAGAATTAGGCAGAGCCAGATCCAACATTAGTTTAAACAACATTATGGGGGTTTTCAATTGCAGGTAGGGTGAAATCCTGTTCAATGTTCAGTATTTAGGTTGGTTTGAGTTAATGACAGATCGGAGGTCGCGAGTTGTTGTTCTGACTGACCTCAGGGAGGCCATAAATTGGTGGCGGCGTGGGCGGGGCTTCGTCCCACGTGACCCAGGGATGGCGGTTGGGGGATCTCGCGAGATCTCTCGGTGCCTGTTGTGGAGCGGGTGTGAGATCTCGCGAGAGCAGCGGGCGGACGAGCCATCGCGCGCGGTGCTGGAGCGGCGGATGAATGGCGTCGCTCACAGGCTTTCCTCAGGTAAAGAACAGGGAGGAGAGAGGGACGGGGGGAGAGAGAGAGAGGAGGAAGAAGAAAGGATGGATGAGCGGTGGCTTATAGCACCGCCTGACCTCAGCGCCCCGCGGGGGCGGTGTGTTGCCACCCAGCGCCGCCCGGGCCTAGTCCCTAAAGAGGCGGACGCAGCCTGGAGCTCGAGTGGAGCCGAGGCGGGCGGGTGCTCGGTGGTGGGGGCAGGCGCACGCGGATACGCTCGGGGATGGATGGGATGGGGGGGGGGGGCTCGGACGCGCGCTCTCGGGGATCGGGGGGGGGGGGGCTCGGACGCGCGCTCTCGGGGATCGGGGGGGGGCTCGGACGCGCGCGCGCGCGCTTGGGAATGGGTGGGGGGGGGCTCGGACGCGCGCTCGGGGTGGGGGGCTCGGACGCGCGCTCGGGGTGGGGGGGCTCGGACGCGCGCTCGGGGTGGGGGGGAGGGGCAAGCGCGCTCGGGGTGGGGAGGGGGGGGTGCCAAGCGCGCTCGGGGTGGGGAGGGGGGGGGTGCCAAGCGCGCTCGGGGTGGGGAGGGGGGGGGTGCCAAGCGCGCTCGGGGTGGGGAGGGGGGGGGTGCCAAGCGCGCTCGGGGTGGGGAGGGGGGGGGTGCCAAGCGCGCTCGGGGTGGGGAGGGCCGGGGGGTGCCAAGCGCGCTCGGGGTGGGGGGGGGCCAAGCGCGCTCGGGGTGGGGGGGGGCCAAGCGCGCTCGGGGTGGGGGGGGGCCAAGCGCGCTCGGGGTGGGGGGGGGCCAAGCGCGCTCGGGGTGGGGGGGGCCAAGCGCGCTCGGGGTGGGGGGGGGGCCAAGCGCGCTCGGGGTGGGGGGGGGCCAAGCGCGCTCGGGGTGGGGGGGGGCCAAGCGCGCTCGGGGTGGGGGGGGGCCAAGCGCGCTCGGGGTGGGGAGGGCCGGGGGGGGGCAAGCGCGCTCGGGGTGGGGGGGGCCGGGGGGGGCCAAGCGCGCTCGGGGTGGGGGCCAAGCGCGCTCGGGGTGGGGAGGGGGGGCGCCAAGCGGGGTGGGGAGGGGGGGGCGCCAAGCGCGCTCGGGGTGGGGAGGGGGGGGCGCCAAGCGCGCTCGGGGTGGGGAGGGGGGGGCGCCAAGCGCGCTCGGGGTGGGGAGGGGGGGGCGCCAAGCGCGCTCGGGGTGGGGAGGGGGGGGCGCCAAGCGCGCTTGGGGAGGGGGGGGCGCCAAGCGCGCTCGGGGTGGGGAGGGGGGGCGCCAAGCGCGCTCGGGGTGGGGAGGGGGGGCGCCAAGCGCGCTCGGGGTGGGGAGGGGGGGGCGCCAAGCGCGCTCGGGGTGGGGAGGGGGGGCGCCAAGCGCGCTCGGGGTGGGGAGGGGGGGGTGCTCCAGGGGGAGTGCTTGGGGGTATTGGAGGGGCTTTGGGGGTGAAGGGTGATTGCAGGGATTGGTGGTGATTGGTCATTGGGAGCACTCGGGGGTGGGATGGACTGGTGATTGGGGCAGTCTCGGGGTGCGGAGAGGTGATTTGGGGGAGTGCCCAAAGAGTTGTCTCGATGTAGGACATAGTATAAATCGGGAAATAATGGAGGTGTGTAAGAAGGGCGCTACAATTGTCATGGGTGATTTTAATCTGCATATTGACCAGACAAATCAGATTTGAAGGGGTAACATGGAAGATGAATTTATAGAATGCATCAGGGATTGTTTCTTAAAGCAATACATTGCAGAACCTGCCCGGGAACAGGCTATTTTAGATCTTGTAATGCATAATGAGGTAAGATTAAGACCTTGTAGTTAAGGATCCTCTAGGGGTAGCGATCACAACATGGTAGAATTTCAAATTCAGCTTGAGGCTGAGCAACTCAGGTCTCAAACCAGTGTCCTCAACTTAAATAATGGCAATTACAGAGGTATGAAGAAAGAGTTGCCTAAAGTGGGCTAGGAAAATAGACTAAGGGGAATGTCAGTGGATGAGCAGTGGCAGATATTTCATAATGCTCAGCAAAAATTTATCCCAGGCAAAAAGGACTCAAGGAGAAGGATGAACCACCTGTGCTTGACAAAGGTGGTCAAGGAGCGTATCCAATCAAACACTAAGGCGTACAAAGCGGTGAAAATTAGTGATAGGCCAAAGGATTGGTAATTTTTTAGGAACTAGCAGCGGGTGACTAGAAAGCTAATAAAGAGGGAGAAAATTGATTAGAGGTCGTGGGAATTTGGAACTCTGCCTGGAAGGGTGGAAGAGGCAGAAACCCTCATTACATTTAAGAAGTATTTGGATGTGCATTTGCAATGCCATGGCATACAAGGCTATGGGCCTAGTGCTGGAAAATGGGATTAGAATAGTTAGGTACTTGTTTGACCTGCGCAGACTCGATGGGCCGAAGGGTCTTTTTCTGTGCTGTAGACCTCTATGACTAAATATAAAAACAAACAACAAGAGCCTCTACTGGTATATAAAAAGAGAGTGGCCAGAGTGAGCATGGGACCCTTGGAGGATGCAAGTGGAG
Organism: Cetorhinus maximus; assembly: GCF_964194155.1. NCBI lineage: Eukaryota > Metazoa > Chordata > Chondrichthyes > Lamniformes > Cetorhinidae > Cetorhinus > Cetorhinus maximus. Next base: position 1,026,972 of record NC_135881.1, read on the forward strand.
AATTGATAACGGGGAACAGGGAAACGGCAGATAATTTAAACCAATATTTTGCATCGGTCTTCATGGTGGAGGACGCTATAAACATCCCAAAGATATCAGATTAGCGAGGAGCTAATGGGAGGAAAGATCTTGTAACTGTCTCTAGCACAAGGGACAAAGTATTTGACAAACTAAAGGCAGACAAGTTGCCAGGACCTGATGGCCTGCATCCAAGGGTTTTAAAGGAAGTGGTCCCAGCAGATTGGAAAACCACTAATGTGATGCCCCTGTTCAGGATGGGAGGGAGACAAAATGCAGGAAACTATAGACCAGTCAGCCTAACATCTGTTGTTGGGAAAATGCTAAGAGTCCATTATTAAGGAAGAAATAGGACATTTAACAAAGCTTAACGCAGAGTCAACATGGTTTTGTGAAAGGGAAATCATGTTTGACAAATTTGCTCTTTGTTCTTTGAGGATATAACAAGCAGAGTTGATAAAGGGGAACCGGTAGATGTAGTGTATTTGGATTTCCATAAGTTATTCGATAAGATGCCATATAAAAGGTTATTGAACAAGATAGGAGCTCAAGATATTGAGAGTAATGTATTAGTATGGATTGAGGATTGGTTAACACACAGAAGACAGAGAGTCGGTATTAATGACAGAATTTTACCCTTGTCGGGTGGGCCAGACCGCAATTTCACACTGGCGGGCCAATTAAGGGGGGGGTTGAATGGTACACTTGACAGGGAGGGGTAATTGGGGGGACTTGGAGGCACAGGGGGTAATTTGGGGTGTTTGGAGGGGCAAGGGGGATTTTTGAGGGGTGGGGGAGGGGACAGATTTGGTGGAGGGGCTGGGGGAGGGGTGGATCCAGCCCTCCCCACCCTGCCTCTCCCACCCCCAGCAGGAGAGGGCCATTACCCCTGCCAGAACAATATCAAGGCTTGAACTTTTAATTCAGGTGACATAATGTTAGCTTGTGTTCCTCAGAGTTTGCAGATTGGAGCACAATTTGTTGTAGGTGTTTACAATATTATAGGGATTCTGTTGGATTGCTACATAGAAAACCTCCTGACTGGGAGAATCTAAAGCAAGGCAACAAATCAGAACTCTGCCCACTGAGGCTGTTCTGTACACTAAGCTCAGTTAGGAAAGGGTCAGTGTTGTGTGTGTATGTAGTAATGAAGGTGAGAGCATTCTTTCCACTTTACTCTCATTATACTCTCTTGTTTAATCCAACAGATGCTGGAGCCCTTGGGAAGCCCCACGTTGCAGATGATGCTAGTAGGTCTTTTTAAAAGCTTTACTCGTCACTGTGTGTCACACTTACTTATGTTGCAGTTGTGGAATGTGGGAGCGTTTAGATGCCAAGGCCAAACACGTTTGCAGAAAGTGTAAGCAGCTAGAGGAATTCCGGATCAGGATTATTGCACTGGAAGCCAAACTGCAGACACTGCGCAACATAAGGGAGGGGGAGAAATACTAGGACACTTTGTTCCAGAAGATGGTCACACCTCTTAGATTAGGGTTGTCTGTTTTGTTCAGTGGTGAGGAACAGGAGGGTGTGACCATGAGTGAGGCAGGTTAAGGGACCGAGCAGACAGGAGTGCAGGAGCCTCAGACTTTGCAATTGTCAGACAGGTTTGAGATGCTCACAACCTGTATGGACGAAAGTGAGGTGTGCAAGGTGGATGAGCAGGCTGGCCATGGCACCATCATACAAGAAGCTGTTCAAGCAGGGGGAGCAAACTGGAATGTAGTGGTAGCAGGGGACAGTATAGTGAGGGGGCTTGACGCTGTTCTCTGCAGCAAAGAGCGAGAGTCCAGACAGCTGTGTTGCCTGCCTGGTGCCAGGGCTCGGGATGTCTCCTCATGGCTGGAGAGGAACTTGCAGCGGGAGGGAGAGGATCCAGTTGCCGTGGTACATGTAGGTACCAATGACATAGGCAGAGCAAGGAAAGAGGTTCTGCATAGCCAGTATGAAGGGCTAAGTACCAGATTAAAAACTATAACCTCAGAGGTAATAATTTCTAAATTAATATCTGAGCCACATGCAAATTGGCATAGGTCAAATAAAATTAGGGAGATGAATGCGTGGCTCTAAGACTGGTGTGGCAGAAGTGGATTCCAATTTATGGGGCACTGGCACCAGTACTGGGGAAAGTGGGGGCTGGACCTTTGGGATTCTCCGCACCTGAACCATGCTAGGACGAGTGTTCTTACAAATCGCATAACTAGGGAAGTAGAGAGAGTTTTAAACTCACTTGTGGGGGCAAGGGATCAAATGTGGGAAGATGTGACATATCAAGGAGTCGAGACAAGATAAGAGGGAAAGGTATTAACATGGGAAATGATAAATAGGCCATGACAGGAAGGGACAAGTCTAAGAGTAAACTAACAGGATGACACTAAAGATTACAAAAATAAAAGGACAAAACTTAAGGCTCTGTATCTGCACATAATATTTGAAACGAAGCAGATGAACTGATGGTACAAATAAAGATAAGTAAATGCGATCTAATAGCCATTACAGAGCCATGGCTACAGGATGGGATAGATTGGGACTTAAATATTGACGGGTATGTGACTTTTAGGAAGTTAGGAAAAGATGGAGGGTTGGCTTTGTTAATTAAAGGCAACAACACAATAGAAAGCGATGACCTAAGTTAAGGAAACCAGGATATAGAAGTGGTTTGGGTAGAGATGAGGAATGATAAAGACAAGTCGCATGTGGGAGTGGTGTACAGGGCCCCTAACAGTAATCACATGGAAAGACGGAGTATCAAAGAAGAAATAGTGGGAGCTTGTCAGAAAGGTACAGGGGATTTTAATCTACATATAAACTGGAACCAGATGGTCAAAGGTAGTGTAGATGACAAATTCATAGAATGTTTTGTGCATAGTTTCTTAGATCAGCACATTGTAGAGCCAACCAGAGAGCAGGCTCTACTATACCTGGTGTTGAGTAATGAGAGAGGATTAATTAATGACCTCATAAAGAATGTGCCCCTAGGTAGCAGTGATCATAATATAATTGGATTTTATATTCAGTTTGAGGGTGGGTCTAAGACTAGTATTTTAAATTTAAGGGTAATTAAGAGGGCATGAAAGCAGAGCTAGCTAAAGTGAACTAGCAATTTAGGTTAAGGGATAGGACAATAGAGATGCAGTGGCAGATATTTAAAGCGTTATTTCAGAATACACAGAATAGATACCTTCCAACGAGAGAAACTCCCAAGGGGAGGACCCACCATCTGTGGTTAACTACAAAAGCTAAAGATAGTATCAAACTTAAAGTAAGGGTATGTAATTGCATAAGGGTGGGTGGCAGATCAAGATTGGACTGCCCTGTGGATGGGGGTGTTGAGGCCGTGAGCTGCCCTGGGGGTTGAGGGGGGAGGGTGTTGGGGCAGAGTGTGAGCTCCTGGGGGGGCGAGGGGTGTGAGCTTCCCCTGTGGGGGTGGGGGGAGTGTTTGAGTGTGTGTGTGAGAGCTCGGGGGGGGGTGGGGGTGGAGGTTGAGGGTGAGAGCTACCCTGGGGGTGGGGAGGTTGAGGGTGTGAGCTGTCCTGGGAATGGGGACAAGTGGGTTGGGGGGTAGGGGGGCGGGGTGTGAGCTGCCCTGGGAGTGAGAGGACTGAATATTTGAGCTGTATTTTTTCCCCATCATTCGCACAGAGTTTCTACAGCTACATTCAACTGCTGATCGGATAGGACTTGGTCCTTGCACACATTCAGGACGTCACTCATTGGCAATATTGTTGCTTTGATTGAGAATGGATTGTTAATACTAATGCAAAGTGGAATTTTCATGCAGCTCTTCCTGGTGAACTTCCTGTGCTGAACCCAGTATATTGCAGAATGTGCCCTTGAATTGGAGCATCGGTAACTTGTCATGTGAAGTAGATATTTCTCTAGGAAAGTGCTCCTTCTGTTGTCAAATTCAGCCAATGAGGCTCTAAACTAATCACTCCTGGAACCAAAACACACTCCAATAATTTGTTAACAAGTTTGTGTCTATATGAAATGGCTTTTTTTGTATGGTTTTTCTTTTGATGAGTTGGGAGATTTCATAAGACCATAGATGTAATGATGTCCAGAATGACCTCATTGTCAGAATTGTCATGGAATTGTTGCAATTCAGAAGGGGGCCATTCATGTTCTCACAGAAAACAAATATAGATGACTCAGCTAGTCCACACATAGCCCTGCAGATCTTCTCTAGCTAATTACCCAATTCTCTTCTGAAAGCCACAATTTAATCTACCTCCACCATGCTCTCGTGCAGTGAATTCCAGATCCTAACCACTTGCTGCGTTAGATTGGTGCCCTCTGGTCCATGACTGTTCAGTGGAAACAGTTTATCCCTGTGTACTCTGTCTAGATCCCTCATGAGTTGAACACCTCTATCTTCTTTGAACCTTCTCTAAGGAGAACAGTCTCAACTTTGCCAATCCATCCATGTAATCCCTGGAACCATTCTCATAAATCTTTGGAAAGGTGGCTGGATGTGGAAGCAGGATGGTCACCTCAGGTTGGAGAAGGAGAGCTCCACAAGCTTTTAAAGGACTGTAGGAAACTAGGAAGCAAACTATTCGCAGTTCTTAGCATACAGCACTAAGTTCATTACTGGTATTATAACAGCAACTTTTAATTCTGCAGTGCCTTTGCAACAGAAAACATGCCAAGGTGCTTTATGTAGGGTGGTCTAGACTATACATGTCTGCAGACTCACGCCTATGTGGCTAACTCTTAATTGCTGTCTGATGTGCCGAGCGCAAGTTCCTCCACATCACACAAGGATAAATAGAACAAATCAGTAAAATGGGATTGACCACTTTGCTGTGACAAAGGCACGCCCTGCCCATTTGACATCCTCACTAACACCTGGGGTCAAGTGCCAAAGCTGGGTGAGCTATTGCAGACTGATCAGGATGAGATTCTATAAGTATTACTATCAGCTAATCTAACCATTGCCCCATGACATTCAGTGGCATTACCATCACTGAATGCCCCACTGTCAACATCCTGGGGGTTACCATTGACCGGAAACTGAACTGGACCAGCCATATAAATGCTGTGGCTATAAGAGCACGTCAGAGGCTGGGAATCCTGCGACGAGTAACTCACCACCTGCCTCCCCAAAACCTGTCCACCATTTACAAGGCACAAATCAGGAGTGTGATGGAATACTCCCCACTTGTCTGGATGAGTGCAGCTCCCACAACACTTGAAGCTTTACACCGTCCAGGACAAAGCAGTCAGCTTGATTGGCACCCCTTCTACAAACATTCACTCCCTCCACCACCAACACACAGTAGCAGCAGTGTGTACCATCTACAAGATGCACTGCAGAAACACACCATGGCTCCTTAGACAGCAGCTTCCAAACCCACACCCAGCACCATCTAGAAGGACAAGAGCAGCCGATAGATGGGAACACCACCACCTGGAAGTTCCCCTCCAAGTCACTTACCATCCTGACTTGGAAATATATCACTGTTCCTTCACTGTCACTGGGTCAAAATTCAGAAACTCCCAAACAGCACTGTGGGTGTACCTACACCACATGGACTGCAGTAGTTCAAGAAGGTAGCTCACCACCTCGAGGGCAATTAGGGATGGGCAATAAATGCTGGCCTCGCTATAATAAAAGAAACTACTTGTGCTGCTGCAGCTCAGTGTTGTGCAACTGTTGGAGATAAAAGTGAAAGTTTTTGACAGGATAGCAACATTTACAATTTTAAATAATCATTTGGTAGTACAGAACTTGAGTATTTCTGAAAAAAGAGATGTTGAAGCTTTTCACCTTACACTTATCAGGATACCACACAAGAATGCCAATATAAGGGGGAAACAGCAATTTATACTGCATGTGAAAAGAGTGCTGATTGGTTGGCAAGTGGACTGTGGTAGAGGCATTGCATCGGAAAATGCACCAGTGATGGGGGCTGATAACTGCCAAGCATTGTTTGAAATTTAAACCAGGCAGCTTGACCCTGATTGATTACGGCATTGCCCTGAGGAATGAGTCAGCGAATGGCTGTCACTTATTTCATTGAGCTGAAACAGGCGCTATATATATATTTGTTCTTTCTGTTTGTAAAGAACGAAGCCCTGTGTATTAATATATCTAGCTTCCAGTTCACACAGATATGACACACTGCAAGCCCAGCTGATAATCTTAAATTGGCTGTCAGCGTAATTCTTAGCACACTGAGGATTATTTAGCAAATGTTGTCCAATCACGGAATCACATCTAATGTTGGACACTGTGTTTTTGAGTTTTGTAAGCACGGGCTGGTTGGGTATGGTCTGTACCTTGCCCGTTACGAACAGTGGCTGGGGCATGCTGTTGATACGATCTGCCAGTCTTTGAGACGTATTACCTACATACCTAGCGTCATACTGGCACTGAAATTCATATACCACATTGCTCATTTGTGTGATAGGCAGAACCTTTTGGCTCGACGGCAACATCCTGTTAGTAGCGAATACCACTGGTGTTGCTACTGCATAGTAGCAGCGTGATACAGCTAGCTTCAAGTGTTACTCAAATATTTTGAGAGACCTTGCACTTCCAGGATAATCCAAGGTAGACTGGGCACTTTTCAGGGCAAGGGTGGCAGCCTTATGCTCGTTCATGAGTTTGCATGATATATAGCATGAAATGGTCTGATGAGGATAGCCATTATCCCATAGGTTGTCTTTGATGCCCCCATTTCAGCATCAAGCTTGCATGGTGAGCAAATGACTTGGGCCCTATTTACAAGGGTCACTTGATAACACAGAACTTGAGTATTGCTGACAAAAGAGACTTTTTTTGTCTTGCGCTCATCAGGACAATTCGCAAGAAAATACCAATGTCAGGAAAAACAACACATTTATACCACATGAGAAGAGAGTGCTGATGGTCAAGGCGTTGCCATGGAGAATTCAGCATTGATGATAGCCAATGTCCAAGAGCACTAATTTGAGGGTATTGGCGGGAGAGGGGGCTATGTCCATATATTTCGTACTATTCGGCTCCTTTGTTCAGCATCTGCGTATTTCTGGTCTTAGTTAATTATCCCATCAAGCTGATGCCATGTTAGCAACTCAAAATGAGCTGTTTATGTAGTATTCTAAGCTCCATGACCTCCATCTCTGCCTTACATGATGTTCTCTAGGAATGTGTAGGCTTCCCTTATGAGTAGGCCTCCTTATGGGCCTTCATAATTCTGACTACCTCAGCACTCTTTCAGTGCTATCAGATTGCTCGGTTGATTCTTTAGTAACTACATCATCTCTTATCCCTGCTCTGTAAGATGTCTTTGTTCACACAGTTTGGGATTTGCCCCCACTGGCATTGCCCTCCTGCCAATGCCTGGCTGCTATGTGAGACAGGATACTTGACTGTGCTCACTTTAAACCATATTCCACTGGGCAGAAACCACTAAGCTTATTTACAACTCTGTATCCTCACCACTGATTTTATCTTCCTCACCAAGTCCTTACTCACTCATAAACCTTGGATTCATTAACCTACATGGGCGGGGCTGAGGGAGCACCACGCTTTTGAGTGGGGTGTAGGCACTGGGGAACTGCTGTGTTGGTGGGTAGGTGTGAATAACATACGAATTAGGAGCAGGAGTAGGCCAATTGGCCCCTCAAGTCTGCTGTTCTATTCAATATGATCATGGCTGATCCAATTGCAACCTCCACTTCACATTCCTGCCTATCCCTGATAACCTTTCACATCCCATGCTTACCAACAATCTATCTGGCTCTACATTAAAAATTTAAGCACTCTGCTTCCATCGCCTTTTTTTATTCATTTACAGGATGTGGGCGGCGCTGGCTAGGCCAACATTTATTGTTCATCTCTAATTGCCCTCGAGAAGGTGGTAGTGAGGTGCCGCCTTGAACTGCTACAGTCCATGTGGTGTAGGCACACCCACAGTGCTGTTAGGGAGTGCCAGGATTTTGAGCCAGCAACAGTGAAGGAACAGCAGGATGGTGTGTGGCTTGGAGGGGAACTTCCAGGTGGTGGTGTTCCCATCTATCTGGTGCCCTTGCCCTTCTAGATGGTAGAGGCCATGTTTGGAGGGTGCTGCCTAAGGAGCCTTGGTGAGTTGCTGCTGTGCAACTTGTAGATGGTACACACTGCTGCCACTGTGTGTCGGTGGTGGAGGGAGAGAATGTTTGCGGATGGGGTGCCAATCAAGTGGGCTGCTTTGAGGAGGAGAGTTCCAAAGATACTCAATCCTCAGAAGATTTCTCCTCATCTCTGTCTTAAATGGGTGACCCCTTATTTTTAAACAGCAGCCCCAGTTCTAGATTCTCCCACAAGGGGAAACATCCTCTCCACATCACCCTATCAAGTCCCCTCAGGATCTTATGTTTCAGTCAAGTTGCCTCTTACTCTTCTAAACTCCAGCAGATAGAAGCCCAGCCTGTCCAACCTTTCTTCAAAAGACAAACCTGCCCCTTCAAGTATCAGCCTAGTAAACCTTCTCTGAACTGCTTCCAATGCATTTACATGCTTACTTAAATTAGGAGAAGAGGAGTCATATGGACTCAAAACATTAACTCTTGTCTTTTTCTCTACAGATGCTGTCAGCCTTACTGAGTTTTTCCAGCAATTTTTGTTTTTGTAACTGAAGCATAACCTCTCTACTTTTGTATTCAATTCTCCTCGCAATAAATGATAACATACTATTAGTTTTCCTAATTACTTGCTGTACCTGCATACTAATCTTGTTACGATTCATGCCCTAGGACATCCAGATCCCTCTGCATCTCAGAGCTCTGCAATTTTTCACTATTTAGCTAGTATGCGGCATTTTTTATTCTTCCTGTCAAAATGGACAATGTCACATTTCTCCACATTAGACTCCATTTGCCAGATCTTTGCCCACTCACTTAACCTATCTATATCTTTTTGTAGCCTCCTTATGTCCTTTTCACAACTTACTTTCCTACCTATCTTTGTATCATCAGCAAATTTAGCTACCATGCCTTTGGTCCCATCTCCAAGTCATTGATATAAATTGTAAAAAAGTTGAGGCTGTAGTACTGATCCCAGTGGCACACAGCTCATTACATCTTGCCAACCAGACAATGAGCCATTTATATCTACTGTTTCCTGTTAGATTGGACAATCTTCTACCCAGCCAATATATTATCCCCTATACCATGGGTTTATATTTTCTGCAATAACCTTTCATGTGGCACCTTACCAAATACCTTCTGGAAATCTAAGTACAGTACATCCAGCGGTTCCCCTTTATCCACAGCATGTGTTACTTCAAAGAACTGCAATAAATAAGTTGAACATGATTTCTCTTCACAAAGGCATGTTGACTCAGCATGATTACCTTGAATTTACCTAACTGTCCTACTTTAATGTCTTTAACAATAGCTTCTAACATTTTCCCAATAACAGATGTTAAGCTAACTGGCCTGTAATTTCCAGCTTTCTGTCTCCTTTTTTGAATAAAGGAGTTACATTCACTAGTTTCCAATCTAATGGAACCTTCCCTGTACCTAGGGAATTTTGGAATATTAAAACCAATGCATCAACTATCTCCCTAGACACTAACGCCCGAAGATGAAGTCAATCGGGCCCGGGGACTTCTCCGCCCGCAGCTCCAACAATTTGCTCAGTAAAACTTTCTTGGTGGTTGTGATTTACCTGAGTTCCTCCCTCCCTGCCTTCCATTTCCTGATTTACAGCTATTTCTGGAATGTTACTTGTATTCTCTATAATGAAGACTGATGCAAAATACCTGTTCAATTCATCTGCCATCTCCATATTTTCCTTTATTAATTCCCCAGACTCACCTTCTATTGGACTAACGCTCACTTTGCTAACACTTCTTAAACAATATCTATAGAAATTATCTGTTTTTCTATTTCTGGCGAGCTTTTGCTCGTACTCATTTTTCCCTCCTTATCAATCTTATTCTTTGCTGTTTTTAATATTCACAGAATCACAGTGCAGAAGAGGCCCTTCGGCCCATCGAGTCTGCACCGACATGTGAGAAACACCTGACCTACCTACCTAATCCCATTTACCAGCACTTGGTCCATAGCCTTGAATGTTATGATATGCCAAGCGCTCATGCAGGTACTTTTTAAAGGATGTGAGGCAACCTGCCTCCACCACCCTCCCAGGCAGCGCATTCCAGACCATCACCACCCTCTGGGTAAAAATATTTTTCCTCGCATCCTCCTCACCTCCTGCCCCTCACCTTGAACTTGTGTCCCCTTGTGACTGACCCTTCAACTAAGGGGAACAGCTGCTCCCTATCCACCCTGTCCATGCCCCTCATAATCTTGTACACCTTGATCAGGTCGCCCCTCAGTCTTCTCTGCTCCAATGAAAACACCCCAAGTCTATCCAACCTCTCATCATAACTCAAATGTTTCATCCCAGGTAACGTCCTGGTGAATCTCCTCTGCACCCCCTCCAGTGCACTCACATCCTTCCTATAATGTGGCGAGCAGAACTGCACACAGTACTCCAGCTGTGGCCTCAACCAAGGTTTTATACAACTCCAGCATGACCTCCCTACTTTTGTAATCTATGCCTCGATTGATAAAGGCAAGTGTCCCATATGCCTTTTTCACCACCCCACTAACATGCCCCTCCACCTTCAGAGATCGATGGACACACATGCCAAGGTCACTTTGTTCCTCAGAACTTCCTAGTGCCATGCCGTTCATTGAATACTTCCTTGTCAAATTACTCCTTCCAAAGTGTATTACCCCACACTTTTCAGGGTTAAATTCCATCTGCCACTTATTTGCCCATTTGACCATCCTGTCTATAATCTTCCTGTAGCCCAAGACACTCAACCTCACTGTTAACCACCCAACCAATCTTTGTGTCATCCGCAAACTTACTAATACTACCCCCCACACAGTCATCTATGTCGTTTATATAAATGACAAATAATGGGGGACCCAGCACAGATCCCTGTGGTACGCCACTGGACACTGGCTTCCAGTCACTAAAGCATCCTTCTGTCATCACCCTCCGCCTTCTCATCGTAACCTGAATATCTCTGGTCATCCATGGTTCTCTGGGCTTGTTACTCCTTCCTATCACCCTAGAGGGAACATGTTGAGCCTGTACCCTCCCCATTTCCTTTCTGAACACCCCCCACTGTTCCTCTGTAGATTTCATCTCAAGTAACTGTTCCCAATCTACCTTGGCCAGATCCTGCCTTATTTTACTAAAATCCACTCTCCCCCAATCCAAAACATTTTTTTGCAACTTGTCGATTTCTTTGTCCATAACAAACTTAGACTGTACCATGTTGTGGTCGCTATCACTAAAATGCTCGCCCGCCACCACCTCAGCCACCTGTCCGGCTTCATTCCCCAGAATTAGGTCCCGCAATGTACCGTCCCTTGTTGGACCCTCTACATATTGACCTAAAAAGTTCTCCTGTACACATTTCAAGAAATCCACTCCATCCAAGCCCTTAACACTATGTCGATCACAATTAATGTTGGGAAAGTTGAAATCACCTAATATAATTACCCTATTGTTTTTACACAGCTCCACAAATTGTACACATATTTGCTCCTCAATTTCCCGCTGACTATCTGGGGGTCTATAATAAACACCTAATAATGTAGTTGCCCCTTTTTTATTCCTAAGCTCTACCCACAAAGCTTCATTCGATGCCCCCTCCAAGATATCATCTCTCCTTAGTGCAGTAACGGACTCCTTAACTAATAATGCAATGCCTCCTCCTCTTTTACCCCCTCCCCTGTCTCGCCTAAAGATTCTATATCCCGGAACGTTGAGCTGCCGATCCTGCCCTTCCCTCAACCACGTTTCAGTGATGGCTACTATATCACAATTGCACATGTCAATCCTCACCCTTAACTCATCCGTTTTACCTGTAATACTCCTGGCATTAAAGTAGAGGCCATCCAGCCTTGCCTTACTCCCTTGAAGCTTATTGCAGCCGTACTCCCTCTGAGTGATGTGTGTATGTGTGCATAGATCATTGAAGGTGGCAGAACAGGTGGAGAGAGCAGTTAATAAAACATATAGTGTCCTGAGAATTATTAATAGGGGCATAGATTGCAAAAAGCAAAGAGGTTATACTGAATTCATGTAAGACACTCGTTAGACCTCAGCTGGAGTATTGTGTACAGTTCTGGGCAGCATATTATAGGAAGGATGTAAACACATTGGAGAGAGTGCAGAAGAGGTTTACAGGAATGGTTCCAGGGATGAGAAAATTCAGCTATGAGGATAGATTGGAGAGGTTGGGACTGTTCTCCTTGGAGAGAAGGCGGCTGAGAGGAGATTTGATAGAGATGTTCAAAATCATGAGGGGGCTGGACAGAGTAGATAGAGAGAAGCTGTTCCCACTCGTAAAAGGATCAAGAACGAGAGAATACAGATTTAAAGTGATTTGCAAAAGAAGCAAGTGTGATGTGAGAAAAAAATTGTTCATACAGCGAGTGGTTTGGGTCTGGAATTCACTGCCTGGAAGTGTGGTGGAGGCAGGTTCAATCGAGGCATTCAAGAGGGCATTGTTCCTGTTCAAATAATCATCTAATGTGCAGGGGTACGGGGAAAAGGCAGGGCAATGGCACTAGGTTATAATGCTCATTTGGAGAGTCGGTGCCGATATGATGGGCCGAGTGGCCGCCTCCTGTGCCATTAAGATCCTGTGACTCTAAGCTAGTTTTGCCCATCTGATTTTTCCAGTCTGTATGCAGATTAAAATTCCCATGAATATCACTGTACCTTGCTGACAAGCTCCCATTATTGCTTCATTTATACCCTGTCATACTGTGTGGGTATTATTAGGGGGCCTGTACTCCACTCCCACAAATTAGTTCTTGTCTCTATCAATGTTCATCTCTACCCAAACCGCTTCTACATCCTGGTTTCCTGAACTTCAATCATCCCTCTCTGTTGTGCTAATACCATAATTAACTAACAGAGCTACCCCTCCACCTTTTCCTAACTTTCTGACCTTCCTTAAATGTCATGTACCCTTCAATGATCAGTCCCATCAGGCCCCAATCTGTCATTCTGCAGCCATGTGGCTATCAGATCATATTTATTTATTTTTAATGGCACTGTCAGTTCACCTGTTTTGTTTCAAATGTTCCATGCATTCAGATACAGAGCCTTTAGTTTTGTCCTTTTTAATATTTTTCTAGCCTCTAGTCTGATCTGATTTGTACTTAGATTTGTACTCTGTATCCCTTCCTGTCACGGTCTGTTTATCAATTTCCATATTAATACATTTTTCTCTTGCCTTGTCTCTACTCTGATTTACCGTATCTTCTCAAATTTGGCTCCTTGCCCCCACTATTTAGTTTAAAATGCTCTCTACTTCCCTAGTTATGCGGCTCGCTAGAACGCTGGTCCCAGCACTGTTCAGGTGTAGACTGTCCCAATGATATAGCCCCCATTTTGTCCAATATAGGTGCCAGCGTCCCATGCATTGGAACCCACTTCTCCCACACCAGTCTTTGAGCCATGCATTCATTTCTCTAATCTTATTTGCCCTATGCCAATTTGCATGTGGATCAGGTAATAATCCAGAGATTATTACCTTTGAGGTTCTACTTAATTTGATGCCTGGCTCCTCATACTATGCAGAACCTCTTTCCTTGTCCTCCTTCTGTCGTTGGTACCAACATGGACCACAACGACTATCTTCCTCCTCCCACTCCAAGTTCCTCTCCAGCTCTGAGCAGACATATCTAACCCTGGGACCGAGCAGGCAACACAGCCATCTGGACTCTCGTTCTTTGCTGCAGAGAACAGTGTTAATTCTGCTCGCTATACTGTCCCTTACTACCACTTCATTCCTTTTTGCTCCCTCCACTTGAATGGCTTCCTGCACCACGGTGTCATAGTCAGTCAGCTCATCCACCCTGCAGTCCCCACTCTCATCCAAACAAGCTGAAAGAACCTCAAACCTGTTGGACAAATGCAAAGACTGACCTTCATGCGCTCTTGTCCTCTGGGTCCCCTTACCTGCTCATTCTTAGTCACACCCTCCTGTCCCTGACAGCTGGCCAAATCAGACCTTACCCTAAGTGGTGTGACCGCCACCTGGTACAAGTGTCCAGGTAACTGTCCCCTCCACCCCTCCCTGATGCATTGCAGTGTCTGCAGCTCAGCCATGACAATGACCATGAGCTGAAGCTCCTCGAGCTGCAATCACTGCAGATGTGTTTGCCCTGGATCACATTGATACCAGGAGCTCCCAAGTCCTGCTACCCTTAATATGTTTTAATTAACTATTTAATTACTTTATCCAATTAATTATTTTCCTTTTTTCTATTTTCTATTAACCTTACTACCAGTTTCTGTAATATTCTAAACCTTAGGAATAGAGTAGTCCTTAATCACTCACCAGATACTCGCCACTTTTTCCTCTGTGGTAGAGCAAGAACCAGTTCCTATTGGGTGAAAAAGTTAGAAAAAGCAAAGCAGCACCTCCTTCCCCTCAGTCACTCAACTCCCAGACTCTTTTCAAAGTCGCACTCAGTGCATTGCTGGCTGTGGGGAATGGAGGGGCAGTGGTGGGGTGAGATGTTAAACCAAAGTTCTCTCAAGTGGATGTAAAGATCCCATGGCAATAATTAGGAAAGTTAGTGCGTTCCTCCTGGTGTCTGAGTCAATATCTATCCCTCGGTTGATACTGGTGAATCAATTATGTGGTCCATTATCATTGCTGTTTGTGTTTGCTGTGTTAAATTGGCTGCCATATTTCCTATATTACAACAGTGACTGCACTTTTATAGTGAGGCTGTGAAGCTGCTACAGAAAGGCATGGCTTTGTTAGCCAAATAAAAGGAAGAAATTTAGTTTTGCATGGAGTGAGTGATTTCAGTGCAAGGAAAGTTGGATAAATTGTGATTTTTAAAAGAAACAAGTATAAATTGTGTAAATATAAAGCAACCAGAAATCTGAATCAATCTCAGAATATGCTTCAAATACAGAACACACCAATCAACATCTGAAAAGAGAAGCCATTCATATTTTGAGATTTTTCTGCAAATGAGCTGTGATTTTACCTTACAGAATGTGTTTAATAAATTATATAAAAGCAGATGTGTGGATGTGATTTATTAGCTATTCATTATTTATTGGATGAAACATCTTGCATTAAAACTGATTGGTGACCCCACAGTGAACTGAAATCTGTCTCTGCTTTACTTCAGGGTGGTGACATAATGAAGCTGGAGAATGGGCAGTCGAAGCTTGGCCTGCCACCTCTTAACCCTGAGCAACAGGAGGCACTGCAAAAGGTGAGGCAAAATCTGATAGTGGGCATATTGATAGGTGAAATTCAAAATGGATCACATAGGATGTAATTTATGCAGAGTTCAGGGAGATGGGTGGGGTTTGGTGAGCGATGGGGTAGTGTGCCACGGGGGTTCAGCAGGTTGGGGCTGTTGTGATTTTGCATACAGGGTAGAATCCCTCCGCTGTTCCTGTTTATCCCAGATATTAGCATATATCGGGCTAATTGCACTGATCATTTGTTATTGGCATCAGTTACAAAAGTATTACTTGATTTGTATTCAGCTGGCAGCTACTTCATGTAGTTCAAGCTGTTTGTACCACTTTAAAGTGCTGTGAGGTGTCAGCTGTGGCTCAGTTCATAGCACCCTCGCCTTTGAATCAGAGGGTTGTGGGTTCATGTCCCACTCCCGGAAACCAAGAACTGTGATTGTACTCGAAAGAGTTGCAGTCTGCGACTGTTGATAACTCGAAAGAATTTTTTAAAGTGCCATTCCCTGTCACTATATTCTTCCAGATTGTCCTGCCACTATCAGCCCCTGCATAGCCTCTTTATTTGGCCCTCACAAATATTTACCTGCTGTATTGGTGAAACTGAGCAGGACTGCTGTGTTCTTCAGCCTTGAATTTCAAAACACCTAGCATAATGCTTCCTGTGTCCTCACTCAGAGCGGTAGAAATGCAGAGTGACCTCTCACCGGGAATAATTGAAGAGCTACTTGAGAATCTCACCAGAAAACATGTCTGTCCTGCAATGACGAGTAAATGATCTCATACAGTTAATCATAACCTTACAGTATGGGCATCTTTTTGGAAAACTTCAATGTAGATAAGTGTACGGTGTACAGGAATTTGTGGCTACAGGTAGACAGGTTATAAAAAGTAGCAATGCAGATTAATAAGGCTTTTATATATAAAAATGTATAAAGCACTGGGGTTTGTTTCTAGTGCAAGAATTGATGGCCTGTGTACGATTTTGGTCTCCTTACCTAAGAAAGGATGTACTTGGCATAGAGGGAGTACAGTGAAGGTTCACCAGACTGATTCCTGGGACGGTGGAATTGTCCTATGAGGAGAGGTTGAAGAGACTGGATCTGTATTCTCTAGGGTTTCGAAGAATGAGAGGTGATCTCATTGAAGCATACAAAATTCTTAAGGGCTCAACAGGATAGATGCAGGAAGGATGTTTCCCCTGGCAGGGGGGCCTAGAACCAGGGGACACAGTCACCGAATAAGGGGCAGGTCATTTAAGACTGAGATGAAGAGGAATTTCTTCACTCGGAGGGTGGTTATTTCTTTGGAATTCTCTACCCAAGATGGCTGTAGAGGCTCAGTCATTAAGTATGTTAAGAAAGAGAGCGATAGATTTCTAGATAATAAAGACATCAAGGGATATGGGGATAGCGTGGGAAAATGGTGTTGAAGTGGAAGATCTGCCACGATTTAGCTGAATGGCAGGGCAGGCTCAGGGCTGAACGGCTTACAACTCCTATGTTTGTAACAGAGAAGTTATGTTCAATTTTCAACTTTGGTTAGACCACATTTAGAGTCCTGTGCACAGTTCTTGCAATATTATAGGAAGGATGTGATTGCACTGGAGGGGGTGCAGAGGAGATTCACCAGGATGTCGTCTGCGATGACACATTTAAGTTATGAAGAGAGGTTGGATAGACTTGGGTTGTTTTTGTTGGAGCAGAGAAGACTGAGGTGTGACCTGATCGAGGTGTACAAGATTATGAGGGGCATGGACACGGTGGATAGGGTGACCCTTAGTTGAAGGGTCAGTCACGAGGGGACACAAGTTCAAGGTAAGGGGCAGGAGGTTTAGGGGGGATGTGAGGGAAAACTTTTTTACCCAGAGGGCGGTGACAGTCTGGAACGCACTGCCTGGGAGGGTGGTGGAGACAGGTTGCCTCACATCCTTTAAGAAGTACCTGCATGAGCACTTGGCACGTCATAACATTCAAGGCTATGGGCCAAGTGCTGGTAAATGGGATTAGGTAGGTAGGTAGGTCAGGTGCTTCTCATGTGTCAGTGTAGACTCGATGGGCCGAAGGGCCTCTTCTGCACTGTGTGATTCTATGAATATGGAGAAGTTAGAGTTCCTGGAGCAAAAGAGTTTCAGGGGAGATTTGCTAGAGATGCACAAGATTATGACAAGTTAGATTAGGTAGACACGGAAAAGCTGTTCCCAGTAGCTGATGGTACAAGGACCACAGGGGCACAGACTTATGGTTTTGGACAAGAGATGCGGGGAAGAACCCTTTTACACAGCAAGTGGCAAGGACCTGGAACTCGCTGCCCACAAGGGTGGTGGAAACCGAGACAATCAATGATTTCAAAAGGAAATTGATGGGCACTTGAGAGAAGTAAACTTGCAGGGATAAGGCGATGGAAAGAAACAGGACTGACTGGATTGCTCTACAGAAAGCCAGCATTGACTTGATGAGCTGAAGGGCCAATTTGTGTTGTAATAACTTTGTGACTCTTACAAAAGGGATGTAGAGGCACTGGAGAAGTGCAAAAATGGTTTACCATGATCTTATTGAAAGGCAGAGCAGGCTGGAGGGGGCAAGGGGAGGGAATGGCGTAATGCTAGTGGAGGCGATGGTGTAGTAGTATTGTCACTGGACCAGTAATCCAGAAACCTAGGGTAATGAGAGTAATGCGCTGGGGACCCGGGTTTGAATCCCGCCACGGCAGATGGTAGAATTTGAATTCAATAAAAATCTGGAATCAAAAGCCTAAACCATTGTCGATCGTTGGAAAAACCCATCTGGTTTACTCATGCCCCACAGCAATGTGGTTGACTCTTAAATGCCCTAGCAAGCCACTCAGTTGTATCACACAGCACTAAAGTCACAAAAAAGGAATGAAACCGGGCACACAAATTGGCATCAACCTAGGCACCAGAAATAACAACAGCAAATTCATCCTCTCTAACATCTGGGGGCTAGTGCCAAAATTGGGAGAGCTGTCTCACAAACTAGTCAAGCAGAATCCTAACATAGTCATCTTCACAGAATCATATTTTATAGATAATGTTCCAGACACCACCATCGCCATCCCTGGGTATGTCCTGTCCCACCAGCAGGACAGGCCCAGCAGAGGTGGCAGCACAGTGGTATACAGTTGGGAGGGAGCTGCCATGGGAGTCCTCAACATCGACTCCAGACCCCATGAAGTCTCATGGCATCAGGTCAAACATGGGCAAGGAAACCTCCTGCTGATTACCATGTACCACCCTCCCTCAGCTGATGAATCAGTGCTCCTCCACGTTGAACATCACTTGGAGGAAGCACTGAGGGTGGCAAGGGCGCAGAATGTACTCTGGGTGGGGGACTTCAATGTCCATCACCAAGAGTGGCTCAGTGGCACCACTACTGACTGAGCTGGCCGAGCCCTAAAGGACATAGCTGCTAGGCTGGATCTGCGGCAGGTGGTGAGGTAACCAACAAGAGGGAAAAACATACTTGACCTCATCCTCACCTGGCACTACCACTGTGCTAAATGGGATAGATTTGGAACACATCTAGCAACTTGACTGGGCAACCACGAGGTGCTGTGGGCCATCAGGCCTCATGGCCTGGCATATCACCCACTCTACCATTACCATCAAGCCAGGGGATCAATCCTGGTTCAATGAAGAGTGCAGGAGGGCATGCCAGGAGCAGCACCAGGCATACCTAAAAATGAGGTGTCCACCTGGGGAAGCGAAAACACAGGACTACTTGCCTGCCAAGCAGCATGAGCAGCAAGTGATAGACAGAGCTAAGCGATCCCACAACCAACGGATCAGATCTAAGCTCTGCAGTCCTGCCACATCCAGTTGTGAATGGTGGTGGACAATTAACTCATTGGAGGAGGAGGTTCCACAAATATCCCCATCCTCAACGCAGTCCAGCAAAAGATAATCCTGAAGGGGGAAGGTGATAAGGCAGAGGTCATGGTAAATGTTGGTACCAATGACAGGTAGAAAGAGGGATGAGGTCTTGCATCAAGAATTCAGGGAGTTAGGCAGTAGGCTGAAAAGCAAGACCTCTCGGGTTGTAATCTCTGGATTACTCCCAGTGCCACGTGCTAGCGAGCACAGAAATAATAGAATAGCACAGATGAATACATGGCTTAAGAGTTGGTGCAGGACGGAGGGTTTTAGATTCCTGGATCACTGGGACCGTTTCTGGGGAAGAGGGGACCTGTACAAGTGGGACGATTTACACCTGAAATGAGCAGGACTAACTTCCTTGCGGGCGGGTTTGCTAGTGCTGTTGGGAGAAGTTTAAACTAATTTGGCAAGGGGAGGAGACACAGAATGTTAGCAGAATAGGGACACATCATAATACAGTAAAACAATCAAGTCAGAGGGAGTACAGCTGCATTAAGTTTCATGGAAGTAAGGCAAGGCTGGATGGCCTCTACTTTAATGCCACGAGTATTACAGGTAAAACGGATGAGTTAAAGGTGAGGATTGACATGTGGAATTGTGATATAGTAGCCATCACTGAGATGTGGTTGAGGGAGGGGCAGGATTGGCAGCTCAACATTCCGAGATATAGAATCTTCAGGCGAGACAGGGGAGGGGGTAAAAGAGGAGGAGGCATTGCATTATTAGTTAAGGAGACAGTTACTGCAGTAAGGAGAGATGATATCTTAGTGGGCATCGAATGAAGCTTTGTGGGTAGAGTTTAGGAATAAAAAGGGGGCAGCCACATTGTTAGGTGTCTATTATAGAACCCCAAATAGTCAGCAGGAAATTGAGGAGCAAATATGTGCACAATTTGTGGAGGTGTGTAAAACCAATAACAATAGGGTAATTATATTAGATGATTTCAACTTTCCCAACATTAATTGGGATAGACATAGTGTCTTGGATGGAGTGGATTTCTTGAAATGTGTACAGGAGAATATGCAGAGGGTCTAACAAGGGACGGTGCATTGCTGGACCTAATTCTGGGGAATGAAGCCGGATAGGTGGCTAAGGTGGTGGTGGGGGAGCATTTTAGTGATAGCGACCACAACATGGTACAATTTAAGCTTGTTATGGACAAAGAAATAGACAAGTTGCAAAAAAATGTTTTGGATTCGGGGAGAGCGGATTTTAGTAAAATAAGGCAGGATCTGGCCAAGGTTGACTGGGAACAGCTACTTGTGAGGAAATCTACAGAGGAGCAGTGGGGGGCATTCAAAAAGGAAATAGGGAGGGTACAGGCTCAATATATTCCCTCTAGGGTGATAGGAAGGAGTAACAAGCTCAGAGAACCATGGATGACCAGAGATATTCAAGATACGATGAGAAGGAAAAGAGAGCCTTTTAGCAGGTACAAGGGGAGCAAATCAGTGTAGGCAATAGTGGAGTACAGAAAGTGCAGGGTGGAGCTTAAGAAAGCAATTCGGAGAGCAAAGAGGGGATATGAGAAAGCTCTGGCTGGTAAAAGTAGGGAAAAATCCCAAGATATTCTAAGTATATCAATGGGAAGAGGATAACCAGGGAAAGAGTAGGGCCCATTAGGGACTAAAGGGGCAATCTATGGGTGGAGCCAGAGGACATCGCTAGAGTGTTGAATGAATACTTCACATCCGTCTTCACCCAGAGAATGAGGATGAAGGTATGGAACTCGGGGAGAGAGACTGCGAGGTTCTTCAGCAAATTGATATAGGGAGTGACAGGGTATTGGAGGTGCTGGCAGGCTTAAAAGTGGACAAATCTCCAGGTCCAGATTATTTGTGTCCCAGATTGCTGAGGGAGGCAAGGGAGGAGATCGCAGGGACTCTGACCCAAATTTTTAATTCCTCTCTGGCCTTGGGGGAGCCTACTGCAGTCTTTATCTATTTGAATAATATTCAGCTCCTCTATTCTTCCTGCCAAAGTGCATAACCTCCCATTTTTCCACATTATATTCCATCTGCCACTTTTTTGCCCACTCACTTCTCATTTTTTTATCCCTCTGTAGACCCCTTGTGGAATCCTCACCACTTGCCTTCCCACCTATTTATACCATCAGCAGATTTGGTGACAATACACTCACTTCCCTCATCTAAGTCGTTAATATATATTGTAAGTAATTGTGAGCCCAGCACTGAACCCTGTGGCACTCCACAGGTTGTCAAGCCGAAAATGCCCCCCTTATCCCAGCTCTCTCTCTTCTATTAGTCAGCCAATCCTCTATCCATGCTCATATACTACCCCCAAGATGGGGGTAAGATGGTTGTGGTTGTAGGACGTCAGTCATCTCAGGTCCAGGACATCACAGTGTCCTCGGCCCAACCATTTTCAGCTGTTTCATCATGACCTTCCTTCCATCATAAGGTCAGAAGTGGGGATGTTCACTGATGATTGCACAATGTTCAGCACCATTTGTGACTGCTCAGATACTGAAGCAGTCCATGTCCAAATGCAGCAAGACCTGGACATTATCCAGGCTTGGGCTGACAAGTGGCAAGTAACATTCACGCCATACAATTGCCAGGCAATGACCATCTCCAGCAAGAGAGAATCTAACCATCATCCCTTGAAGTTCAATGGCATTACCATTACTGAATCCCCCACTATCAACTTGCTGGGGGTTACCATTGACCAGAAATTGAATGGATATAAATATGGTGGCTACAAGAGCAGTTCAGAGGCTAAGAATCGTGTGACGAGTAACTCACCTCCTGATTCCCCAAAGCCTGTCCACCAACTACAAGGCACAAGTCAGGAGTGTGATGGAATACTCCCCACTTGCCTGGATGAGTGCAGCTCTCTCAACACTCAAGAAGCTTGACACTATCCATTACAAAGCAACCTGCTTGATT
The DNA here is from genome assembly GCF_964194155.1 of Cetorhinus maximus. NCBI lineage: Eukaryota > Metazoa > Chordata > Chondrichthyes > Lamniformes > Cetorhinidae > Cetorhinus > Cetorhinus maximus. Next base: position 1,049,032 of record NC_135881.1, read on the forward strand.
GGCACCCCATCCACAAACATTCACTCCCTCCACCACCGACGCAAGTAGCAGCAGTGTGTACCATCTATAAGATGCACTGCAGGAATTCACCACAGCTCCTTCGACAGCACCTTGCAAACCCACGACCACTACCATCTAGAAGGACAAGGGCAGCAGATAGATGGGAACCCCACCACCTGGAAGTTCCCCTCCAAGTCACTCACCATCCTGACTTGGAAATATATCGCCATTCCTTCACTGTCACTGGGTCAAAATCCTGGAACTCCCTCCCTAACAGCACTGTGGGTTTACCTACATCACATGGACTGCAGCGGTTCAAGAAGGCAGCTCACCACCACCTTCTCAAGGGCAACTAGGGATGAGCAATAAATGTTGGCCCAGCCAGTGAAGCCCATGACCCGTGAATTAATTAAAAAAAACTCCTCCTAGTTTGTATGTTCGTTGAATGCTGGCAAAACTGAAATGTTAATAACAGGAATGATTGAATGGCCTGGGGTTCTTTCCCTTGGGAAAGAAGGTTGAGGGATGATTTGGATTGAGAGGCTTTCAAAACCATGATATGGTAGGAATAGGGAAGATGTTTCCAGTTGTTGGGGAGGGAGAGATCAAAACTAAGGACCGTTATTATAAGATAGCAGAGTGGTGAGAATATGGAGCTTCCTACCTCATGGAGTACTTGAGGTAAATGGCAGAGATGCATTTAAGAGGGAGAAAGGAATAGGATACACTTGGAGGGTGCGATGAAACGGATGGGAGGACACTCATGTAGAGAATAAACACTCATGGACCACTTGGGCCCAAATGAACTGTTTTGTGCTGTAAATACTTTACAACAAATGGCAACAAAACATCAGTTAAAAATTGCTGCAATCAATCTTGATATCTATTGGTATGAGATTTCTATCGCACAATGATGACAACACAAGCCCACCCCAGTCGTCAGCCCCTGAGAACAACAGGAAGCCATTCGGTTATATAAAGACTTGTAGCTTAACTCCATTTATCTGCTTTGGTTCCATCACTTATACTCTTACCCAACAAAAATTGCACTCGCACAAATGTCCCCACTATAAGCTGTTTCTAGCCTTGGTTGTTATTTGTGTGGTGGTTTTGGGACCAATGCACTGATGGGTGAAACCACTTTAGGGCCTGTGTTGGGAGACAATTTTCTTTTTAAAACTTATGTACAGTGTACAGCACAGAAACCTCCCATTCAGCCCAGCTAATCCATGTTGATGTTTATCTGCCGCATCAGAACTTGATCTAATTCCATGTACCTTTCCTTTCTCGAATCCCTTTATTCTCATTTCTTTTGTCCTCCTGTCTAACAGAGAGGAAGCGTGTTATCTCACACCTATGGAATAGTCCTGGCAAAATGTCACCTTTTCACTTGCTTTTCTTTTTCAGGCTAAGAAGTATGCAATGGAACAAAGCATTAAGAGTGTGTTAGTCAAGCAAACGATCGCTCACCAGCAGCAGCAACTCACCAACCTGCAGGTGAGTCCTGCTTGGGGCCCCGCAGTCTTGCTTTTCCTGCTCTCTCTGGTACTGTGCTGCATACCTGCCTATGCAGTTGTTCCACCTTTATGGTAAAGGTGTGGCGGCATCATTCTGAGGTGGGAACCTCTGTGCTCATCTGAAATGCAGGCAGTTTCCAATTTGTTGTAAAGAGACTGCTTTGTCTGAGGCTCAACAGCACTTTGTGCTGAAAATCAGGGCCCGGGCTCATGCACTGTTCATGTACAGCCCCAATTACTGCCATTAAGATGCAGCTGGACCTAATGTGATCACATGGGCTCTGATCTGATAATGGGGGCAGAGATTTAGCATTACACTTGGTGCAGTGCCCAGTTTGTGTATGTTTGACTCTGATTAGCTTATGGAGTAAGTAAGTAACTTCAGTTTCTTTGATTTATCACATGGCACTTTATTTAATTAGCAACAGCTTGTGAGATGGAGGGGGATGGCAGTGGAGCTATTTGTGTAGCGCTGTCAATTCCCTTCCACAATCAGTTGCTGAATTAGTGTTGAATGCAGCACTGCTATACAGGCAGCTGTATGGGGCACACCCTGCAGACAGTGACTGGGACCTGTGTGTAACACTGTCCAAATTTGTCAATGATGCAGATATAGGAAGCATTGTAAGCAATGTAGATGGAAGCATAAAATTACAAAGTTTTTGACAGGCTAAGTGAACAGCAGAACTAGCTGATAAATTTCAAAGTTAGCAAATGAGGTCATCCACTTTGGACCTAAAATGGATAGATCAGGGTACTTTCTAAATGGTGAAAAGCTAGAAACAGTGGAGGTCCAAAGAGCCTTGGTTAGAATCACAGAATGGTACAGCACAGAAGGAGGTGGTTCAGCACATCCTGTCCTAGCTGGCCCTCTGAGAGTGACTCAGCTAGTCCCTCTGCCCCTGCCTTTTCCACAGAGCCTTACAAATCTTTTCTCTACAGATAATTATACAATTCCCTTTCAAAAACTATAATTGCCTCCACCTCATTCAGGCAGGGCATTCCAAATCCTTGCCACAGTCATCTTAAATCTGTGGCCTCTGGTTTATGACCCTTCTGCAAATGGGGACAGCTTCTCCCTATCTATTCTGTCCAGAGCCCCCATGATTTTTTGTACTCATTCCATTAGCCTTCTTGATTATGTGCTGTAGCTGCATACTAACCTTTTGTGACTCATGCACGAGAACACCTAGATCCCTCTGCACCTTGGAATTCTGCGGTTGTTCTCCATTTAGGTAATACTCTGCTTTTTTTTTATTCTTCCTGCCAAAGTGAACAACTTCACATTTTCCCACATTATACTCCATCTGCCAGATTTTTGCCCACCCACTCAATCTACCTCTATCCATCTCTAACCTCCTTATGTCTTCAAGACATATTTTCCTACCTACCTTTGTGTCATCTGTAAATTTAGCTACCGTGACTTCGCTCTCATCATCTAAGTCATTGATGTAAATCGTAAAAAGCTGAGGGCCCAGCCCGTACCCCTGTGAGACTTCACTCATCACATCCTGCCAATCAGGCAAAGACCCATTTATGCATACTCTGTTTTCTGCCAGCCAGCCAATCTTCTACCCAGGCTAATGTGTTGTGCCCCACACCATGAGCTTTTATTTCCACAAAAACCTTTTAATGTGGCACCTTATCAAATGCCTTTTGGAAATGGAAGTGTCGCACATCTACAGGCTCCCCTCTAACCACACAACGGGTTATTCCTTCAAAGAACTCAAATAAATTGGTTAAATATGATTTCCCCTTCACAAAACCATGCTGACTCTTCCCGATTACTTTGTGTTTCCCAGCTATAACTGCCTTAATGATCAACTGTATCACCTTCCCCACAACAGGCGTCAAGCTAATTGGCCTATAGTTTCCTGTTTTCTGCCTCCCTCCCTTCTTGAATAGAGGGATTAAATTTGCTACTTTCCAGTCTGATGGAACCTTTCCATTGTCCAGCTCATTTTGGAAAATTAACACCAACGCATCTACGACCTCATTAGCCATCTCTTTTAAGACCCTAGGATGAAGTCCATCTGGACCCAGAGACTTGTCAGCCCACAGCTCCATCAGTTTGCTCAGTACCGCTTCCCTAGTGATTGTAATTTCACCAAGTTCCCCTCTCCCCATCACCTCCTAATTCACATCTATTACTGGAATGTTTTTTGTATCCTCTATAGTGAAGACAGAAGTAAAATATTTGTCGTTTCATCTGTCATTTCCTCATTATCTACTATTAACTCCCCATTCTCACTCTAAAGGACCAACACTCACTTTACTTCTTTCCATTTTAAATATCTGTAGAAACTCTTGCTATCTGTTTTTATATTTCTATCTATCTTCCTCTCATACTCTAATTTCTTACTCCTGATTAACCTTTCTCAACCTGCTCTGCCACCTTCAATGATTTGTGGACATATACCCCCAGGTCCTTCTGCTTGTGTGTTCTACCCCCCCCCCCCCCCCCCCCCCGCCTTTAGAATTGTACCCTTTTTTCATATTACCTCTCCTTGCATCCTGCCAAAATATATCAATTCACATTTCCCTGCATTAAATTTCATCTGACACTTGTCTGCCTATTCTACCAGCCTGTCTATGTTCTCTTGAAGTCTATCACTAACCCCCTCACAGTTCACAGTACTTTCAAGTTCTGTCATCTGCACACTTTGAATGCAATGATCAGTTCTGATCACCGCACCTTATATTGGTCTTGGAGGGAGTGCAGTGTGGATTTACTATAATGATAACCTGGACTCCAAGGGTTAAATTACGAGGAGAGTTTGCACACATTAGGGAAGTATTCCTTGGAGTTTAGAAGGTTAAGAGGCACTAGGATTGAAGTTTAAGCTATTAAGATAGGGTAGATATAGAGAGGCTATTTCTGTTGCTTGGGGAATCTGGGTCTAAAGGGCATATTTTAAAACTTAGAACCAGACCTTTCAGGAGTGAAGTTGGGAAACTTCACCTGGCAGTAGAAGTTTGGAACGCTCTTCTATAAATGTTAATTCATGTCAGATCATTTGTTAATTTTAAATCTGAGAGTGATAGATTTTTGTTATCCAGAAGGGATATGGGAAAAATATGGGTGTATGGAGTTAGGTCACAGATCAACCTGATCTTATTAAATGGTGGAACCGGCTCGAGGGGCTGAATGGCCTCCTGTTCCTATGTTCCTCTGTAGACAACAGCTGGATCCCTGTGGGCCACGCGGTCTGTTCCTCTGCAGTCAGTGACTGGGTAGGTACTGTCTATTTTCAGTCTCCATCTCTGAAATAAGTTTGGTTTCTATTTGGTGAGAATTCAGTAAGGCTCCTTTCTATATTGAAGAAGAGCTTGAGTTAGTGGAACCTGTGATTCCTGATTGCTGAAATGAGGAATTTCCAGGTGTTGCTGTTTCCTAATGGAGCATTGCAATGAGCAAACTTGAAGTGCCCACAAAAATTTTTAATTGGAGGTTGTTGTGTCTGCTTGTTTTTTTGCTGTAATTGTATCCCTGGCCCAAGAATAGAAATTATACTTTTGGTTTGTGTTTTGGTTGCTTTTGAAATCTGTACATTTTCCTGCAGTTTTTCCACTTGAAGTAATCCCTCATATTCTGTTGCCCATGCATTATCAAGCTGCCTTATTGCAGAAACACACCTCTACAATGTGCCTCTCCATCACTGTAAGAGGGTTGTGTGTAAGGCAAACAGAGCATAAGGAGAGGAGTAACTTTATTCCACTGAATTATATCAATTGGAAGTGTTATATTTTTGTGCACTGTAACAGTGACCCTTTATTAAATTCTGATTTCGGGGGTGGAACATTTTTTCCTGTACTGATCCTGGATCTGTTGAAACATTTATTCTGATATTTGACCTGGGTTGAAGTATTGGGTTTCCTGAACTAGAGGTCCTCTGTGAGCTCTGCCGTTTCTGGTAATGTCATTGACAGTGTAAGAGCTGCCTTTCAGTGACAAGACATTCAGCATTTCAACTTGTCTTCCAGCTCCAATAGTCCATCAGTTTGAAGGTTGTAAAATTTTCCACCCCTGTATTCTGATCCTAGACTTAATTCTTTTTTAGAAATATAAACACTTTCCTAACAATGATAGTGTCTGGTTCAAATAAGGACACTGAACAATTTTCAAAACTGGTGTGGTTATTAGAAAATGTGTAATATCAGGAACCCCTTCTCAAAACATAGATACTCGAATAATTTGTGTTGATATTTCACACACTGAAAATTGCTTATATCCACGTCTTTACATATTCATGGTCTCACCTCTTCTCCATTTCTGTATTTGTCTAAAAAGTAAATTCACAATTTCACCACAGTTCCTGAATATTTTTAGCATATATGGTACAGGGGAGTAAGATGTAGGATAATGTACCCATGTTGCCATGGGTGGAATGAATTGGGCGTTTGGCTGATGCAGTGAGCTCCACAAGGTTCTTCACCATGGCAATATTTCCCTCGAGACCAAGAAAGAAAAGGATTGGCTTGCATCAAACCCTGGCAGAGTTACTGAGTATTGACTAAGTCCCTGCCCAATTTCTGACTTGGGAGAACGTTTTTATTTTACTTTATTTTCTCCTCTTCCCACCCCACCCCACCCCACCCCCCCACCTCTTTGGTACTGTTCATCTGTCTGTCCATCCATGAACAATAATCTTATCACCTCAGTAACTCCACAGATGACTTATTGGTTATTAAACTTGAATTTCATTGAGAGATTTCCACTCATTGAATGCTGAGTTCACTTTGCCGGGGACTTTACGTGTTTCTCACCCTGTCAGCAAGTCAGATCAATGTAAAGGCCATTCAGCTCTCTCTGCAGCACCATCAGCTGGCAGTACAGAGACTTCTCTCCAAGTGTGGACCACTGGGTTTGTCAGTGCTGAAGTAGCTTGTCTAATTGTGCTACCAGCTGATGTGACTCCGACTACTGCCAGGTGAAGTTGTTGCGGGGAATAGTGGCAGTGTGGCATTTCACTGATGTGAAGGACATGACTGTGAGTGTGTGCAAATTGTGTGCAGTGCATATAGTAGTTACTAAAGCAAACTCCTCAGCATTGAAGGAATGAGGGCCAATAACCCTCAAGAGTTGTTGCTGCTCTAAGAAAATGTCATACTTTGCCATTTGTGGAGGTAGGACAGGATGTATTCTGAACAGATCCAAATCAACTATTACACGACTGCAATGTGATGGATTCAGTGGATCCAGTGAGAGGTGCTTTAAATTGATGAGTCACTGAGGGTAATGACAGTGCAGTCTGGGTGGAGTACAACCGGGTGAATATGGCTGGGGGAATATTTCTTGGTACACATGCCTGGGGCCACTTCCAAACAACAGCAATTGGTATTTATATAGTACCTATAAACATAGTAAGATGTCCCAAGGTGTTTCATGGGTGCTTTATCAAACAAAATTTGACACTCAGCCAATTGAGATATTAGGGCATATGAACAAAAGCTTGGTCAAAGAGGTTTTAAGAAAAGCCTTAAAGTAGGAAAGGGTAGAGAGGGAATTCCAGAGTTTTCGATCTAGACCGCCCATGATAGAGCGATTTAAAATCGTACATGCAAGAGGCTAGAATTGGAGGAGCACAGAGATCTTGGGGGTTGTGAGGCTAGAGGAGATTCCAGAGATAGAGAGGGGTAAGGCCATGGAGGGATTTGAAAGCGAGGATGAGAATTTAAAAATTGAGGTGTTGCCAGACCAGGAGCCATTGTCGGTCAGTGAACACGGGTGATGATGAACGAGATTTGATGAGAGTTAGGAAATGGGAAACAGCTTTTGATTGAGTTTAACTTGACAGCATGTGGAAGATGGGAGGCTATCTAGGAGAGCATTGGAATAGTCCAGCCTAGAAGTAACAAAGTTAAGGAGTGAGGGTTTCAGCAGCTGGTAACCTGAGACAGGGCAGAGTTGGACACTGATACAGGGGTGATTGGTTAGAAGTTTATCCTGGGGTCAAATACCACATCAAGGCTGCACAGTCAGGTTCAGCCTCAGACAGTGGGCAGGAAGAGGCTGAGTAGGTGCCTAGGGAATGGTGCTGTGGCAGGGCCACAAAGGCAATGACTTCTGTCTTCCCAGTATTTATTTGGCGATAGTTTCTGCTGACCAGTCTGGATGTTGGACACACAGATTGACAAATCAGAGATAGTGGAAGGGTTGAGAGGTAGATGTAAGGTTTAACTGGATGCTATAAGTGTACACGTGGAAACTGATGTATTTTTGGATGATGTTGTCAAGGGGCATGTAGATACAGACAGGTTGAGAATGATTAGGTTATGGTGGTCACAGTCACGCAGGATATCATCTGTGACTTTGAAGGCCATTTTGGCACTGTCGCATGGGCAGAAGTCCAAATAGAAGGATCCAAACCCAGAGTTTTAGGAAGGTGGGCGTGAACCTGGGAGGTGACAGCATTTTCAGAGTTAAAAAAGGAAGGGGAAATTGGAGATGTGACAGACCTTTGCGAATGCAGAAGAAAGGTTTTTTAGAATTTGATGGCTGATTTGAAGGGGAGGAACACAGCACTTGATGGGCGAGAACAGTTAACAGCACCAGCTAACCTGGAAGCCAGGTAGGGAAGATTGGTAAGCAGTGCTGGGCTGCATAGTACACTGTTGTGAAAACCTCCCCTCTGGGCTTTAAGGTACACACTGAGGATAAAAGTTATGCATCCAAAGCTAAATATTGGAAATGTTAATGTCGCACAATATTGTAAATTGATAGTGGCACTGTGTGGGTTGTGCTGTGGTTTACAATGCCTTGTTCTGATAATTTGTTGTTAACTCACTTGGACTTTGCTTCCACCTGCTTTGGAAGGTGGTTTTTAACCATGCTGAAGGATACAAGAAAAGGGGTTGCATTGTGGAGGAGTTTGCTTTAAAGATATCTACAGGACTGTAAGCAGTGTGCCGCACTGATAAAGAAAGTTATTGCGTAGGCTTCAGTGATGCATGTCTGTGCTCACATTGGACTATGTTGAACCATGGCTGTGTGCCATGGTGGTGGCCATGTGCCTGTGTCTTAACTTCTTAAAATCCTGGCATCGACAAACTTTGTAGTGCAGCTATGGTGTTAGGCTGGAGACAGAAGCCTGAGTATCCCAGCTTGCTGGTTGGAACTTTGAATTGCAATGCACCATCCATTCATTTTCTTTTGTTTCTTTAGCTGCCCTGTGATCCCCAGTAGTTTTGCTGTTTTGATAGTTCAAATACTGGGTTCTGGGCGCTTTCTCTCTGCCTGCTTGAAATCTTCACCCGTCCGACTGTTTGTCCGCACACATCCTCTCTTTATTTGTCACCTCAGTAATATCAAACCTGAGTCTGTCTCTGATTAGAGTCTGGGTTCCTTTTTTGAAAATGAGCTTACTTGAAACTGTGTACGTGTACATCAGGGTTCCTGTCGATTTAAAAATTTTAAGTAGATTTGCCCTGTTGCTGACCTTTTGAGGGTAGATTAAAAGTTGGGGTTGGGGTAGGGGTAGTGGGTATCTTAACAAAACTAGTCACAAAATACTGAGATGTCCCATAGTGAAAAGTTTTCAATACAGAAGCCCTTTTATTGTCACACTCAGCCTGTCAAACTACTGAAGAACTGTGTTGTTGTTGTGCAGTAGGTGAATGACACTAGGTCTGCTGGATACTTGCACTCTGGGTCCCTTTGTGTGTGATCTGTACAACCTTTCTTTCTAAATTCTCCACTCCTTGCTCCTTCCCTTCACCCTTTTTCCCACCCCCAATCCCATTTGTAAATTTTGTTGCAAATTTAGTGATTTATAATGAACACTCCTCAAATACCTCATCCTGTTTTGTCAGTGTGCAGCCATCCTTCGAGATGGGAGGGTGACATAGCCTGAGTGTCCTAATCATTTACAGAGGGGGTGGGGGGAGAGCAAGAAATCAGAGTGCATTAAGTGATTAAAGCACTAGATACTGATTGATCCAAACTGACTAGGTCAGTTCTGTGTTTTTGGGAGTATTAGACAGTGTGAAAAGAGGGGTATAGAGGAGCAGTAACAATAAGGGGGCTTCACTGTATATAACCTAATATGTACAGTCTCAATGTGATGAGTGCAGTACACACAAGTTTTTGCTATGGGAGAGTGCCGTAATTACAAAAACTAATTATGGTTTATGCCATTATATTAAAGAAAAAGAAAACGGGGACTTAACATTTCAGGCCACTTCACTTTTTAAAATCCTAGCGGGAACTCTGGCGTACCTACATCCATAACACTTACTGTCACCTCAAAGTTAAAAAAAGGCTTTATTAGATTTTTTTCATAAGTGACTTCCTCTCATCAGACACTGGGTTCCTTTCGAAAATGGGCATGCTGGGAACTGTGCGATTGTCTCGACTCCAAAGATCAGGTAGGGACTTTTGTCAAAAAGCACTAACACTTGGAGTTTTGAAAATGTCTTGAGCAATGTGATTTTTTTTTTTTTGGTTATACCCCAGAGTAAGCGATTTTAGCTCCTCTGCTTCAGAGTGGTGGTAATCAGGCATAGTAAGCATCTGTGCAGGCACGCAAGGTAACCGTAGATTCTAATGCTTTAGACAGTGTCAGGTGGAGTGGAAGTGGGGGAGAGTGAGTAAATGCCATCAAAAGATTAAAATCAATATGAAGTTAGCAATTGCTCTTTCCTGTTGAGAAGATTGGTTTGAATCAACTTTATTTTTAGGAGGTTGTCATAGGGGCTCTTTTGTATATTTTAAAAGTGAGACTGCTAAGCTTTGAGGAAATTTGCACTGGTAGGTTTTCAGTTTGCAATGACATTTGCATGTCTGTGTGTGTTTCCCTTCTCATCACATCTGGACTGCTTTTTTGAACAATTTCCACAACTGTTTTGTCAGCTTTTTGTGGGAGTGGTGGTAGGAGTGAGGAATTGAAGATTTTGTGTTTTCTCTTTTTTTTCCCCTTTAATTCTTTCTCCCTCTATTCTCCCTCTCCCCTTGTGTCCTCTCCAAATTTGCAGCAATGCTTCATGCCTCCTTCCCACTTGAGGGGAGAATGTAGCCCAGGCCTCCTCTCTCTGACCGTCAGTGCTGTGGTATTGTGTGATCAGCCTGTTCACACCTTTTCCTTAATCCTTTCTCTTTCCTTTTTTTGCCCAAGACGAGATCCCAGCCCAAAACTTGCCTAACTGGCCTAGAGCTCCCAAGTGCTGACCATAGCTGAGGCTGGTAGATTCAGGTGTGGTACAGTTCTGGAAATCTCTCTCGCTTTCTCTGATCTTCTCCCCACCTACCCCCTTCCCCAGCTAATAGGGTGTGAGTGCAGTCGGTGTCACATTACTGGACCACCATGAAACAAGTCCACTGAACGAGACTACAGACAATACATTAAGACACAGGACTGCAGCAAAGCCCCCCTGCCTTTCACCTCAATGGAGTGTGCTGTGAGCAGAGACTTCATTTTAGTTGAAGTTAAGGCCCCTTCTACTGTTCTTCACACTGACGATTTGACATTCCAACCTGTAAAAGATTTTATACCCAAGCCTTAATGGCTCCATTCTGACAAATTTAAATACGCTTATTTGAGACTGTATAATCCACAGTAAGTGCTAGCTTTTTTCTCTATCTAGACATTTATTTTATACTGCGCTTGTTAATTAAGATCTGCATACCACAGTGTAGTAGCTAAGTTTCCTGAAAGATATGGCCTGTTACTTAACCACATGCAGTAATGCTCTGTTACTTGTCCCTACTGTCCAGACTCTGTCTGTTAGGGTGTTTTTATTAGTGTTGCCTGGTTGTACATATTCACTCTGTTTTTTTCATTCCCTCTCTGGATCAGATGGCAGCACAGAGGCAACGTGCGCTGGCGATCATGTGTCGCGTTTACGTTGGATCGATTTACTATGAGCTGGGAGAAGATACCATCCGACAGGCTTTCGCTCCCTTTGGACCAATCAAGAGCATCGACATGTCATGGGACTCCGTCACTATGAAACACAAGGTTCTCTTTTCTGTCACCTTACTACATGTCAGGCTTGTTTATTATTGAGGGCCAAATTTTGATCTCCTTACCTAGGAAAGGATATACTTGCCATAGAGGGAGTGCAGCGAAGGTTCACCAGCCTGATTCCTGGGGTTGCAGGATTGTTGTATGAGGAGAAACTGGGTCTACGAGGCAATGAAGTTTAGAAGAATGAGAGGGGGTCTCATTGAAATGTATAGAATTCTGACAGGGGTGGACAGACTGGATGCAGAGATGATGCTCCCTCTGGCTGGGGGGTCTAGAACAAGGGGTCACAATCTCAGGATATGGGGTAGACCATTTAGGACTGAGATGAGGAGAAACTTCTTCACTCAGAGGGTGGTGAACCTGTGGAATTCTCTACCACAGAGGCTGTGAAGGCCCAGTCACAATATATAAAAGAAGGTAGATTTCTGGATTCTCAAGGCGTCAAGGGGTATGGGGAGAGAGCGGGGGTACAGCTTTGAGAAAGAGGATCAGCCATGATCATATTGAATGGGAGAGCAGGCTCGAAGGGCTAAATGACCTCCTATTTTCTACGTTTAAGTAGCACTAAACACAGGCGGGCTCAGTATTGCTATTGAGGCTCCCAGTGAAAGCTGGAATCCAGCTTAAGGGTACTAAATATAATGGGGCCGCTTCAAACTAAACAGGTCTCCCTGCACATTTTGCCACAATGCTGCAATTTATTCTCTGGAGTGAGCAACATTTGAGATAGCCTTTGTCACATTTGGTGAAGTAGTTTTGATTAAAGATACTTGTGAGAACTAGCAGGTTAGGGAACTAACTTCAAAGATAGTTAAGAAATTGATTGTAATGAACTAAAATGGGAAGTGTGACTGGGAAAACTTCATCCTACATAGTTGAACTCTGTCATGATTATAGAATGAAGGCAGTTTGTTTCCTCTCTCTCTCTAATGCCTGAGTATTGACAGTGCATGTTTTTAATTCAAGTTGAGGGTTGGTTGGTAATGGCAGGGCTTAATAGACCCGTTGCTCATGGTGTCTGTCACTGTGGAGCAGCAATTGACTGGACAAATAGAATGTTGAATTACAAATGACAGAGGAATAGAGCACCATTCAGAGGAGGTCACACTGAAACCTACTGATTAAGCATTCAGTTCAAGCTTCCAACATCATGCCCAGTCTGATTACTGAGGCATATGAGAGAGAGCTGTGGAAATGATGCAGACAAGAGTCAGAAGGGTGATACCAGAAGGGAAAAGTTATAATAAAAGGCTAGAGAAATTGGAGCAGTTTTACCTCAGCATGAGGGAACTGAGTGGGAAGCAGAAAATGTCCAGTTGGTTCCTCAAGCCTGCTCTGCCATTTTGTGAGTCGTTTTAATTATTGTTCCCTGCCCTTCCTCCCTATCCCTGACTTCCCAAGCATATATATTTATTGGAAGCAGTACATTGCACATTCTTAACCTATTTTGTGAGGAAGGGAAAAACAGAATAATGGCTTTTTTTTAGCTGTTTATCTGATGATGTAAGGTCTTCTGTTTCCCTGGGTTCCTGTACTAGAGGGAAAAGTCAATTCCCATTTACTGCTTAACCATGTCATCCAGGGAATATAATACAAAGTTTCCTAGCCTCACTAGAACTCATTCCCTTATCCTAGGTAATTGTTCCAGTCAGTGGCCATGGAGCTTTCTCAAAGTCTATATCTCTTCCAAGCAACTGAAAGTCAGTGTTATTACAATTGAGGTTGTGATGGTGTTCCATTCTGTGTGATGGCCTAGTGGTCTTGTCACTGGACTAGACTCAGGGCAGTGCTCTGGGGACCCGGGTTCGCATCCCACCACGGCAGAGGGTGAAATCTGGAATTAAAAGTCTAATGATAACCATGAAACCATTGTTTATTGTTGTAAAAACTCAGCTGGTTCACTTTCTCCTTTAGGGGAGGAAATAGTTTCTGCCTTGATCACCAACTCTGGAAGTGAATTCCACAGACTTGCAGCTCTCTAAACAAGATTCTCCTGCTGTCTTGTACTGAATTCCCTACCTTTAAGTTTCATCTATGGCATATTGTTATAGACCCTTAGACTACTGGGAGCAGCCTGCTTCCACCTACCCTGTCTCATCCTTTTGTCAGTTTAAACACTTTGACCATATTGCCCCATAATTTGTCAGCATTGTTATAAAGTCATAGAGTTTTACAGCATGGAAAGAGGCCCTTCGGCCCATCATGTCCGCGCTGACTATCTAGCCCCTATCTACTCATTTTCCTACACTTGGCCTGTTGTCTTGTATGCTATGGTGTTTCAAGTGTTCATCTAAATACTTCTTAAATGTTGAGGGTTCCTGCCTCTATCACCCTTTCAGGCAGTGAGTTCCAGATTACCCCCCCCCCGCTCCCCGACCCCCCAACCCTCTGGGTGAAAAACTTTCCTCAAATCCCCTCTAAACCTCCTGCCTCTTACCTTAAATCTATGCCCTGGGCTATTGACCCCTCCACTAAGGGGAAAAGCTTCTTCCTATCTACCCTATCTATGCCCCTCATAATTTTGTATACCTCAATCAGGTCCCCCCCTCAGCCTTGTCCGCTCTAAGGAAAATAACTCCAGCCTATCTAGTCTCCCTTCATAGCTGAAATGCTCCAGCCCAGGCAACATCCTGGTGAATCTCCTCTGCACCCTCTCCAGCGCAATCACATCCTTCCTATAGTCTGACGAACTGAACTGCATTTAGTACTCCAGATGTGGCCTCACTAACACTTCATAGAGCTCCATCATAACCTCCCTGCACTTGTATTCAGTGCCTCAACTAATAAAGGCAAGTATCCCATATGCCTCCTTAACCACCTTGCCTACCTGTCCTGCTGCCTTCAAGGATCTGTGGACATGCACACCATGTACTTCCTAGGGTCCTACCATTCATCGTGTACTCCCTTGCCTTGTTAGCTCTCCCAAAATGCATCACCTCACACTTTTCAGGAATAAATACCATTTGCCACAGTTATGCCCATCTGACCAGCCCGTCTATATTGTCCTGTGGTCCAAGGCTTTCCTCCTCGCTATTTAACACACCATCAATTTTCGTGTCATCTAAGAAATTAGTGATTATACCTTCTACATTCATGTCAAGATCATTAATGTACACTACAAACAGCAAGGGACCGCACAGAACCCTGCGGTATGTCACTGGACACAGGCTTCCAGTTACAAAAACAACCTTCGACCATCACTCTGTGCCTCATGCCACTAATCTAATTCTGGATCTAAATTGCCCTGGATACCATGGGCTCTTACATTCTTGACCAGTTTGCCATGTGAAACCTTGTCAAAAGCCTTACTGAAGTCCATGTGGACTACATCAACTGCACAACCCTCACACCTAGTCACCACCTCAAAATTCAATCAAATTTGTTAGACATGATCTCCCCCTGACAAAGCAATGCTGACTATCCTGTGGAGATTAACTCTGTCCCTCAGAATTTTTTCCAAAAGTTTCCCTACCACTGATGTTAGACTCACTGGCCTATAGTTTCCTGGTTTATCCCTACCATCCTTCTTGAATAATGATACCACATTAGCTGTCCTCCAGTTCTCTGATGCCTCTCCTGTGGCCAGAGAGGATTTGAAAATTGTCAACGCCCCTGCAATCTCCTCCCTTGTTTCCCACAGCAGCCTGGGATACACCTCACCAGGGGATTTATCCACTTTTAAGCCCGATTAAAACCGCTAATACCTCCTCCTAATTTATTCAAGTATATCACAGTCCCCCTTCCTGGTTTCTGTACCTACATTGTCCTTCTCTGTAGTGAATACCAATGCAAAGCACTCATTTAAAACCTCACCCACATCTTCCGGCTCCTCCCACAGATTGCCACTTTGATCCCTAATGGGCCCTACTTTTTCCCTGGTTATCCTCTTGCCCCTAATATACTTATAAAATGCCTTTGGATTTTCCTTTATTTTACCCACCAGTGTTTTTTCATGCTGCCTCTTTGCTCTCCTAACATCTTATTTTTTAAGTAACCCCCTGCACTTTCTATACTCCTTAGGGCTTCCGCTGTTTTAAGCCCTCAGTATCTACCATAAACTTCCCTTTTTTCCTTTATCCAATCCTGTACACTCCTCGACATCCAGGGTTCTCTAGACTTGTCGGTTCCACCCTTCACCTTTATGGAAACATGTTGGCCCTGCACTCTCACTATTTCCTTTTTGAATGACCCCTACTGCTCTGATGTAGATGTTCCTACAAGTAGCTGCTCCCAGTCTACTTTGGCTAGATCCTATCTTGCCATACTAAAATTGGCCTTCCCCCAATTCAGAACCTTTATATCTGGTCCATCTTTGTCCTTTTCCATAACTACCTTAAATGAGTTGTAGTCACTATCACTGAAATGATCCCCCACTGACACTTCTACCACTTGCCCAGCTTCGTTTCCTAAAACTAGGTCCAGGACCGCCCCCTCTTTTGTAGGACTTTCTACATGCTGGCTTAAAAAGCTATCTTGGACACATTTTAAGAATTCCGCCCCTTCTAAGTCTTTCATGCTTTCTGCCCCAGTTAATATTGGGGAAGTTGAAATCCCCTACTATTACCCTATTTTTACACTTCTGAGATTTGCCTGCATTTCTGCCGTTCTATCTCTCCCTAACTGTTTGGGGGTCTATAGTACACTCCCAGCAGTCTGATTGACCCCTTTTTGTTTTTAAGTTCTATTCATATGGCCTCATTTGAGGAACTTTCCAGGATATCATCCTCCTTATGGCAGTAATTGACTCCTTGATCAATGTTGCGACGCCAACTCCTTTTAAAATAAATGCCATCCAACCATGCCTTGCTCCCTTGTGTCTTAACTTGACTATATACATTCCGACTTCCAGACTGACTTGGTTTTTCTTCTATACTGGTCTGTACATCACCCCCTAGTATAGCTCCACTCCATATCCCATCCCCCTGCCGCATTAGTTTAAACCCACACCAGCAGCACTAGCAAACCCCCCCACAGGGATGTCAACCCTGTTCCGGATCACGTACAACCCGCCCAACTTGTGCAGGTCCCACCTTCCCCAGAAACGGACCCAGTGACCCAGAAACCTAAAACCCTCCCTCCTGCACCAACTCTTCAACCACGCATTCATCTGCTTTGTCCAGCTATTCCTATACTCACTAGTACGTGGCATCGGGAGTAATCCAGAGATTACAACCTTTGAGGTCCCGCTTCTCAATCTGCTACCCAGCTCCCTAAAGTCTTGTTGCAGGACCTCATCCCTTTTTCTACCTGTGTCGTTGGTACCAATGTGAACCATGATCTCTGACTGTTCGCCCTCTCCCTTCAGGATGCCCTGCAGCCGTTCAGTGACACTCGTGACCTTGGCCCCAGGGAAGCACGTATATGGTTGCAGAAACGCCAGTCTGTACCCCTCACTATTGAGTCTCCTACCACTATTGCTCTTCCTCTTTTTCTCCTCCCCCCTTGTGCAGCTGGGCTCCAGAGGAACCATGACTCTCATCATTTTCCAATGCTGAAAATCTGTTCTTTAGTGAGATGCACTTTGTTCAGGTATAACTTAACTTTCACACAACCATCCTGACTCTCCCTAATTGGCCTGTATTTTCCAAATGCTCACTTTGTATCCTTGGTAATGAATTCCGCTATGATAAACTCACTGGCTTTGGTTTATTCCTTTCTCCCTTTTTGAACAGTGATGTGATGTTTGCCTTCCAGTCCTCTGGTACTGTGCCTGAATGCAGTCAGCTTTGGAAGATCAGGAGTAATGCGGCTCAAATTTCCTGACTTGCATTAAATGGTGAATGTATAGACCCATACAGCGGGAACAATACTTCATTCAGCAGCACTTGGGTTATTTGTTTGAACTAGAGCTTATGGATGTTATCTCTGTGATCTTCCAGATGGCATTTGGTAAGGTTCTGCACAAGATATTATTAGCAGAAATGAACTTGTACGAAATTGGAGTTAATCTAACGTGGACTGGTGGGGAGGTAGGAAACAGAGTCGGGATAATGAGAACGGTCTGTAATTGGCAGGATGTGACACGTGGTGCTTTCCAGGGATCTGTACTGGAGGCACAGCTTTTCAACATCTATATCAATGACTTGGATGACAGAATAGAGAGCTATTTATTCAAGTTTATAAATGACACTGTCAGGAGGAAGTTGCAAAGGGACATGACAAATTGCGAGTGGACATAACTGTAGCAGATGAAGTTCGACGTGGTCAGGAAGTTTGGTTCTTAAAAAAACAAACTGAAATATTTTCTTAATGGAGAGACACTTGGAGTTGCAAAGTAATAAAGGGATTTGGATGGCCATGTAGGAAAATTGCTAAAACCTAGTGCAAGAAGCAGTTGAAAAGAGCTTAATCTTAGAGATTGGAATTCAAAAGTGAGGAAGTTGCAAGTTTTCCAGAACCTTGGCCAGATCCCACCTAGACTAACTTCATTCAGTTCCTGCTCCCCACACCTAAGGAAGATATATATTGGCCTTATAGGGAGAGTGGCACAGATTCACCAGAATGAAACTGGGTCTAAAAGGGTTACATTATGAGGACAGATTGAATTTGTGAGTGATCTAATTGAGGCGTTCCAAATGGTAAAGGGATTTGTTAGGGTGGATAAAGAGAAACCGTTTCCATTACTGGGGGAATCTAGAGCAAAGGAATGCAAAATTAGAGCTAGACCATTTAGTGATTACGCAAAGTAGCATTCCTTCACACATAAGAGTAATGGAAATCTAGAACTCTGTCCCCCAAAAGACTCTGGATGTTGGGAGTTAATTGTAACTTCCAAACTCGGCTTGATTTTCATTAGGCAATGACATCGAGGGATATGGAGCTAAGGAGTAAATTAACCATGATCTGATTAAATAATAAAACAGACTTGACAGACTAATTGCGAAGTTTAAGCAGGAAAGTCTCGAGTGCAGCTTGTAATATGTCCATGCTAAGGTGTCAACTGAGTAATTAGCAGGTGGTTGTGTGCGCAAGATAGCTGACGTTGGATGGCTGATGTGATAAACCAAAGAGTAGAGACGAGGCAAGAGAGACAGGTATTAATATGGGAAATATACTGTGACAGGAAGTGACAGAGTACAAATCTAAGAGTAAATCAGCAGATAAGGCTAGACGCTACAAAAATAATAAAAGGACAAAACTAAAGTCTCTGTACCTAAACGCATGTAGCATTCGAAACAAAACAGATGAACTGATAACGCAAATTGAAATAAATAAGTACGGTCTGATAGACATTACAGAGACATGGCTACAGGATGACATAAATTGGGACCTGCATATTGAAGGGTATGTGACATTTAGGAAGGACAGAAAGTTAGGAAAAGATGGCGGGGCGGCTCTGTTAATTAATGATGGTATTAGCGCATTAGAGCGGGATGAACTAAGTTCAGGAACCAGGATGTAGAAGTGGGACTAGTGGAATAATATTTCGGCACAGACTAAAAGGGCCGAATGGCCTGTTTTCTGTGCTGTAGTGTTCTATGGTTCTAAGTGGTTTGGGTTGAGATAAGGAATGATAAAGGCAAAGAGTCACTTGTGGGAGTGGGGTGCAGGCCCCCTAATTGTAACTACACAGTAGGACAGGGTATAAAAGAAGATATAATGGGAGCTTTCCAGAAAGGTACAGCAATAATCATGGGGGGTTTTAATCTAGATATAGACTGGAAAAATCAAATAGGCAAAGATAGCATAGATGAATTTATAGAATGTTTTTTGGATAATTTCTTAGAACAGTACGTTTTGGAGCCAACCAGAAAGCAGGCTCTACTAGACCTGGTATTGTGCAACGCAGTAGGATTGATTGATGATTTCCTAGTGAAGGCACCCCGAGGTAGCAGCGATCATATGATGATTGAATTTTACATTCATTTTGAGGAGAAACGAGTACGTCCATGACTATTTTAAACTTAAATAAGGGCAATTATGAGGGTATGAAAGCAGAGCTAGCTAAAGTGAACTGGCAAGTGAAGTTAAGGGATACGTCAATAGAAGTTCAGTATCAGAAGTGAATTTAAAGGGATATTTCAGAATACACAGAATATATACATTCCAGTGAGAAAGAAAAATTCCAAGGGCCCACCATCCATGGTTAACCAAAAAGTTAAAGACAGTATCAGACTTAAAGAAAAAGCATATAATTACACAAAGACAGGTGGCAGGTCAGAAGATTGGAAAGAATATAAAGAACAGCAAAGAATGACAAAAAGGTTAATAAGGAGGAAAAAATTAGAGTATGAGAGAAAGCTAGCTAGAAATATAAAGACAGTAAGAGTTTTTATAGATATTTAAATAGGAAAAGAGTTAACAAAGTGTGCTTTGGTCTTATAGAGAGTGCGTCTGGGGAATTGATAATGGAATGTAGGGAGATGGTGGATGAATGAAACCAATATTTTGCTTCAGTCTTCACTATAGAGGACACCAGTAACATCCCAGAAATCAGGAAATGGGAGGGAGGAACTTGGGACAATTACCATCACCTGGGAAGTGGTATTGAGCACATTGTTGGGGCTGCAGGCTGACAAATCCCCAAGAAAATAGCAAATATAATTCCAGGAATGAGATAATTGTCCTGTGAGGAAAGGCTGGGCAGGCTAAGCTTGTATCCACTGGAACTTAGAAGACTAAGAAGTGACTTAACTGAAACCTTTAAGACCCTGAGGGTTCTTGACAGGGCAAATGTGGAGAGGATGTTTCCTCTTGTTGGAGAATCTAGAACTAGGGGAACACTGTTTAAAAATAAGGGGTTGCTCATTTAAGACAGATGAGAAATTTTTTCCCTCAGGGTTGAGTGTCTTTGGAACTCTTCCTCAAAAGGTGGTGAAGCAGAGTCTTTGAATATTTTTAAGGCAGAGCTAGATAGATTCTTGATTAACAAGGGGGTGAAAGGTTATCGGGGTTAGGCAGGAATGTGGAGTTGAGGTTACATTCAAATCAGCCATGATCTTATTGAATGGCGGAGCAGGCTCAAGGAGCCAAGTGGCCTACTCCTGCTCCTAATTCATATGTTCATATGTTCGTCAGCTGGCACAATACCTCTGGCATACACTGCTGTAGCAGAGCTGAGAGTGAGGCCCTTCCTTTTGCTTGTAGGGGTTTGCCTTTGTGGAGTACGAGGTTCCAGAGGCAGCTCAGCTTGCTCTTGAGCAGATGAACTCGGTGATGCTGGGAGGCAGAAACATCAAGGTAAGTGACCTCAGCACTTTAACACATAGCTATCTGACCAGCAGCAGATTAGGGCCTCCACAAAACTTTCAGTTCTTCATAAATTTTCCCCAAATACATAACGAAATGCAGTGTGCTCTGCTAAAGGATAAAGCACAAGGTGACGTCAACAGAAAACCCAGGATCCTATTGATTTGCATTGTGCCCTTTAAGACATGCTGATCGCCTGCTCATGGATATATGTTGGGTAATGATACAGTCAGCAGTTGTAAAATAGGTTGTCAGCAGTCTTCTGTTATTTTGGCGGCAACTTGAAACCTCGATGCATTGTCATCTCGTCGGCGGTGATGGCCCTTCACATGCAAAGCAAAACTGAATTTTTCAGTTTTTTTTAAGTGTTTTTTTTCCTAGTTGTCCAGTTTTATTTCATCACTGTTCACTGCCCTATCAATCAGGTTGAAAATTGGATGACCTCCACCAGAATTCAGGTGAACACCTAATGATGTAGCATTTCTTTCATGAAAATTAGCTCATTATTTTTCTAAACCTTAGCTTTAATTTCAATACAAGATGTTCCAGGTTCATTGATTTAGGGTGTTGTGTCGTAGGCACACTGGTATAGATCAGTAAGTGCCATTACTGCTAATAAAGGCACCTCTGCACATGAGCCGTGACAACTGGACCCACAGAGTGAACCACAGGTTACTGCTCCAACTTGAGACTTCTCGGCAGAGTTGGTAAGTAAGGCTAGGAATAGGTTATGGGTTGACTAACTTAATGGCCGTAACTGATTTGGAATAAGTGGAGTAACTGATGTGGTACAAAGTGAACTTTGGCAAGTTAGCCATTGAGTGTTATCGTTTTGTGTACCCTGTGGGTTTTGCATGGGCTTTCAGAGGGAGCTAGGAGTAACTTATTTGAGATCAGACTAAAGATCTAATCTATTTCTGACAGTGCTAGTGTTTATTCAAGAGCCATGGTAGAGCATGGAAGTGGAGTCACCCGGGTTAGCTCCTGCTGGATGGGTAATGCCAGTGGAAGGCACACTGAACTGAGGCGTGGTGGGTCCCGGATATCAAGGTGAAGTGGATGATAGTGGGTGTAGGATTCTTAGAATGGTATAAGGGGTATTCAGATGATAGGTTCAAGCAGATCATCAGGGTGGGGTTGGGGAAGGTGTTGCAGAGCTGCTAACTTGCATGGGTGAGCATTAACATTAGGCCTTGCAAGAAAGGTGAGATTAGGATGGGGTGGAAACATGGATGCATCTAGGAGGCAGGAAAAGAACAACTTAGTCAAGTGGAAGGGTTGTAGAAAAGATGTAAGATGGAAAGCGGTGTAGAAAGTGCTGGGGGGAATATTGGGTCCTGTGGGGGAGGTGTGAATAATGTTAAACAGAGAGGCATGAGGGTTCAGTGTATAAGCATGGGGAAGTGATAATGTTTCCTCACAGACACTAATAGAACAGTAATGATGTGGGTGAGGTCTGGTGGGTGGATTGGAGGGGGGAAGCCCTCTTTTATAATGGATCCCAACAGGACCAATGTCAGTCCCTCCAGCCTAATGGAAGCAGATTTCTGGTGGCTTTGTTTAAGCTCTGGGTTGTTGCTGACTTTATGAATGCTACCGTAACCATTCCTATTATGTGCTTAGAAACGACTTTTCTTTTCTTTATGTCTCCTCCAAGCTTTTATGTAGAGCAGGACTCGGCTGTAGAGCCCTCCCTCCTCACCAGTCCGACAGCCATTCTGTTCAGAAGAATCAGCAGCTGTAAATTCCAGCATTAAGGTGCCCGCAACCAGTGGGAACACTCGACATTCTAAGCGACTGCACCTCCAGGAGCCGTCCTGATATTTTAGTTTGCCTGGGGCTGGGGTGATGGGCAAGGGCTTATCTTTCCTCTTTGAAATAAAAATATTTATTTTCCCCAGTAATTTTTTCAAAATTTCTTTTTGTTTGACCAGAGGTCTGTTCATTAAGTACTTGGCATCTTTTCTTGTCTTGCCATCGTTGGCAGCTGACTCTGACCATGCCTTTGTGTGAAATACAAAAGGGAACTTTGAGCAGGCACGGCTATGATCTTGGCTTAATTGCCTCCAGTGAAATATATAGATTGCTGTGGGTCACTTGAGAGCAATTGACCCCGTTCCAATCAGAGTTTCTACTGTTTAATAGTAGTTGAAGACTGAAGACTAAACATGGAACTACCTAGTGGACCCTAGCAGTCTAGGTCGTAGAGAGCAAGAGGAGAAGACTGACTCCATCTGGACCCTTAGTTAGGATCCAGACATTACTGATCTTGCGGATATCTGTGTTCTGTTATCTCGCTCGTTCATTACTCTGCCATCTATACATTTAGATTTCTTTATCGTGTTCTGCCGCTCTCTTATGGTCTGCATCACAATCCCAAGCTCCCTTTTGTTCTTGGAACACGGCTGTTTCGTGCTTGGAGCTAGTTTATTCCAGACTTCGGCAGTAATCTGCAAGAAAATGTTACTTGGAGCTCTTGCTAGCCTATGCTTCCAAAGTTTTTCTCTTATTCCATGCTGCAGATCAAGTATAAATAATCTTTTCTTCAATAGATAAAACACTTGCGTATCCTATTTTACAAAACCTCTTTCTGTTCCTCCCATCCCTCGTTCTTCCTAAAAGCTACCTGACATGTTGGACATTCACATCAATTGGAGGATGAGGGTTCTCCCACCAACCACAAGTCAACTTGTAATTCAAGTTTTAAATAATAAATGCTCCAAAGTTCTGAAACCAGTCTCTGATCTTTTCTTTCTAACCACCCAGCATGTTTACTGTGATGGTTCTGGCCTGTCTCCGCAGCAGGTTGCGTTTTAGTACTGATCCACAGTCCCACACCTCCACGATGATTTGCGATTGGCTGGGGGAACAAGTCAGGACGCTCTCAGTAAACATACACAGATAGCCACTTTTGTTTGATATCTGTTAAAGGGGCCTTCAGCCCATTTAAAAAGTGGTAAGTTTCAATAGCTTGCTCTCAGGCTCAGTCTTCTGCCAATTGTTCCGAGTTGTGCGCTGCTGTGTTGGGGAGAAGTCCAGCTCGTGACGTTGCATTTTCTCCCACTGCCCGGTGTCGCTGTTCCTTCTCCTGCTTGCAGCGCATTCTAGGTAGGGTGGCATCACTCTGGTCTGCTTGTTCTGTAGCTGCCCTGTACAAGTCTTCCACAGGTAGATAAATTCTGTGGAAGGTTTTGTACAGTGCAGCTGCAGTGATGTCATTCTACCTAGAATGCACCGTGAGTAGGCGTGTGGGCTGCGTATCTCCTCCCCTCCCCTCAACCCCTCCCCTTCCCGGTGGTGAACAAACGCGAGGTTACGGGGTGGATTTCTCCGCAGCACCGCAACGTGTGATTTGGAGCGCTTGGCAGGGGACTGTGCGTGGGAGCAGGAAATTTACTGTTTTTTAAATGAGGTGTAGTTTCCCTTTAATTAGATGTGCCAGCATGCTACATGCTCTCCTGTAAAACACTAAGGTTTCCCTTTTGAGCACTCAAGCTGAGTGTTCCTGATGAGTGAGGTCTGTTGAAAAATAATCTTTAACCAAAAAATGGCCTCTTCCTAATGGGAACAGGCTGTGTGAGACACACTTGATTTCATGATTAATGGGTGCCATTTGCCAATGTTTCTGGGGTATTTCCAATGTCCCAGGAAGATTTCAGGTGGCATCTCAATTCTTAGCCCGTGTTTTCCAGGAGAAGTGGCATGGTTCGTATTAATTTCTAGCTTGGTCTGTAATTGGCGGGGGTTTCTTTTGTTACAGGTTGGCAGACCGAGTAACATAGGACAAGCTCAACCAATCATAGACCAGCTTGCAGAGGAAGCCAGGGCGTTTAACAGAATTTATGTCGCGTCCGTTCACCCGGATCTGTCGGATGATGACATTAAAAGTGTGTTCGAGGCCTTTGGAAAGATTAAATCCTGCACCTTGGCCCGAGACCCCACAACGGGGAAGCATAAAGGATATGGATTCATTGGTGAGTGTTCTGTTGGTAAAACTGGTTTCGTGACGGTATTGTGGAAAAAGGGAGGAACACGCATTTTACAAAATTAAAATAAAAGGCCTGGCAGGTATCTAAAGTGAA
Organism: Cetorhinus maximus; assembly: GCF_964194155.1. Lineage (NCBI taxonomy): Eukaryota > Metazoa > Chordata > Chondrichthyes > Lamniformes > Cetorhinidae > Cetorhinus > Cetorhinus maximus. Next base: position 1,073,785 of record NC_135881.1, read on the forward strand.
ATTGGATAGAATGGTGATCTTTCACCTCAGGGATTTGGCAATCACATCAGCCTAGGTAGATGGAGTGAAGGGCTGCTCTCAGCTTCCTGTAAATCCTGAGTAATGAGTTTTAACACTCTCCGCCTAATTTCTTTTTGCCATTTTGATTCTCCTTTTTTCCGCCTTCCTCCTCTCCTCCCACTGCAAAGCACCATTGCCTCTAAATTTGGCCAGAACGCCACTTATCTAGCGTTGATAGGCTTCCCAGGACAGAGAACATCAGAATTGGAAGAAATGTCCTGATGCACTAGGAGTGACACTGGAAGAAAAAGCTCATTGCTAGAAGCAGAGGACAAGTCATGCATTTCATCTCAACCACTGTTAAAGCCAGAACTGGGAGCAAAGTGGGAAAGTATTCATCCCTTAGCACCATCATCCCTCCTCCTCCTCCTGTTAGTTGATGCTGGTTCTGCTAGTACAGCTTTAAGTATAGATCTCTGCACATACACATGAGCTGGCAAGCGCACTTGCCAACATAGGCCATGCTTGCAAAGACACTTCAATGTCACTGCCACGGTTGCAGATACACTGCATTTTTAACATTTGATTTTACACCACGACTCAGTTATCCATGACTTGTGCCACCTCCGTCACCTTGAATTTCTGGATCTGGATGCTCTTCATCTGTGCTATCCATTGCAGAGTTGCACGTAAGCAATCCTTTATCTGCGAGACTTGACACTATTGTTGGGAATTCCTTTTTGACCTTGATGTACACTGTACTGCTCATTGCTAGCTACTTGTGGATATAATGCTCAGCCTACGTGCCATACCTAGATGGCCATCTTGGAAATGAGAATAAAGAAAGAACAGGTGACTTTGGACCTATGGTTCCCGAAACTTATCACACCTGAGTGTTTTCGTCCATTTGTGTCTGTGTCAATGTAGTCTAATTGTTAGAGATCGATGGCTATGATTAGTCAACAACTCCATTACATTGCAACTGCAAGGGTGCTCGGAGGTGAACTAGATGGACAATGACGTTTTTAAACAATTTCTATGTTTCAATGCAGAAAGTAAAGCAGAATCTGAAACTAGAACAGTTTTTCAGTCAAGCGCAGTCTTAGTGTATTGGAAGAGTGGGTGGGCACTATGGCAGCTAATTACACCTCAGTGGGTCACTGGTTGGCACGGGCATCTTGATTGTATTGGTGGCTGCACTCATAACTCTTCCAGCATGCATATCTGCTGCTTAGTTATATTTTGCCAATTTTGTTGTATTGTGTGCAGTGTTAGTAGAAATCGGTGCTTCAGAAAATGAAAGACTTGGCCATTAGATTGGGAGAATTTTGTTTTCGTATTGAGTTGAGTGTGAACAAACAGTAAGTGCCTTGGGTTTCTGAGTAGGTGGTGGAAGGTGAATGATATATGGATATAGTCAATTTTTGGGTATGGGAATATAGGCAGGTAATTTACTGTTATGGGTTGGGAGGAGAGTGGGGGGAGTGTGGTGTATGGGGTAAGATTAAGGCGTGGGTGCGTTATCCTGGTACATAATTAGAACTACTGATTTCTAATTGCAATTTGCTCTTTGACTATGGGAACTTTGAGGTTGTGAAGTGTATGTCACCACTGATTTACTGATTTGATCATAGGAAAGACGTGAAGGCATTGGAACGTGTGCAGAAATGATTCATGAGAATGGCTCCAGGAATGAGAAACTTCAGTTATGAAGATAGATTGGAGAAGTTAGAACTGTTTTGCTTGGATAAGAGAAATCTGAGAAGAGATTTGATAGAGAGATTCAAAATCATGAGAGATCTAGACGGAGTAGATAGGGAGAAACTGTTCCCACTCGTGAAAGGATAGAGAACGAGAGAGTGAGAGCACAGATGTAATTGGCAAAAGAAGCAAAAGCAACATGAGTAAAATCTTTTTCGCGCAGCACGTGGTTAACGTCTGAAATGCACTGTCTTAAGAATGTGGTTCAATTGAGGCATTCAAAAGGGAATTGGACTTATCTGAAAAGGAATGTGCAGGCTACGGAGAGAAAGCTGGGAATGGCACTAGGTGAATTGCTCAATCAGAGGCACTGCAGACATGGTGGGCTGAATGGCCTCCTGTGCTGTAACAATACCCTAATCAAGTAGAATCCTTGGATATTTACAGGCATTTTGATGTTTTTGAAAGGTGGTCTTACTGGAGTGAGGTTTTTTTTTGTATTCTGTAAGAGTAGATGGAACAGATGGTCTTGTTTTATGATTCGGCATGAGTGCTCTTTGTAATGTAGGAATCTTGTGCTAATGCAGCTGACAACGTAGTGGGAAAACTAGGTTGTTCCTTGGATTCTGCTGTTGGTAGAGTGTATCTCAACTATGCTTGGAAATGTCCAAACCAAACTAATTAACAATACAGTTGATGCACAATTTCTGCCCATAATGATATGCCTCATTGCTGATACCAGATACCACAGAGCACCGGTAAGCTTCTTGCTGCTTGCCCAGCTAAGCCCAGGCTCATCAAGAGCCACGTGGTTGATTTTGTATGTCCTTCAAGTGCTGAAAATGAATCTATATGACTATTCGATCAGTAACTTTACCTGTGGATGATGTGGACTTGTGGTTTAAGCATTGGGTTATTGTGGCTGCCACAGGATATATGCTTCTAATCTCCAGTGCCAATGTGCTATCTTGGAGTAAATGAGGCTCTGATCTTTATCTTCCCTTGGGGAAAGACTGTTGTCACTGTTAGATGACTGATGACCATGGATTGAACCTGAACTCATTTGGACGGTTCACCATAAACTAAGTAGTATAGTTTACAGTATAACTCGCCTTAAAGGATTTGAGTACGCTGCCACTGTGCTGCTGACAACAGTAGGGGCACATTCCATACCTCATCGAACAGTGCTTCACCAGACTCTACAACCCAATAAAGGTAAGCAGTGAATCCTCCAAAAATGAGTGTGTGTTTTCAACCCTGACCAATAAGTAATGTCATCCAGCAACTGCCAACCCCAGCCTCCATTTTTTCATTAGTTAAATAACTTGCTTTGGAATTTTAGAACCAACCAGGGATAGCTTGCATTATACCTAGCTGTTTTGTTATTCTAGAATTATGCAACCATGTGTAATTGTCACCAATTACTTGCCTGGACATATAAAGAGAAGGGCTCCTTAGAGCCTATCAATGCTCCCATCCATCAGCTGGGCAGTGCAGTCCCACTATCCTGTCTGCACCTTCCAGTTGTTCAAGAAACTGACTCATGGGCGAAGTGAAGACCAACTGGAAAAGCTCAAAGAAGCTCCTTTCCATCTGCCTAAACCAACTAATCACAAACAAGTTCCAGAAGATATGCATCACTAATTATAGTTCACCAGCCTCTTCTCCCTATCGATGTCCGTGGGACCATTTGATCTTAAAAGTCTATTTCCATCTGTTCTGCCAATCTAATGGTTAAAGGTTTCCCATCCATTATCTCTCTCACCCTGTTTACTAAAAATGTGTTCAGCTCCCTCTTTAAATTTATTGAATCCTCTGCTTTCACTCCTTGGGTTGGCTGTTCTAAATATTCATCGCCTGTGTATTTCCCTTATCAAAGAATTTTGGCAAAGGCTGCATGTCTATTGTGAGGCTGACTTTGGCGCCTCCACCGTACCCTATTCTGTTTTTAGTCACCGATCCATCCATGTTTGCTCCTCCTGATTTTGTGGGCTGAAGGAGGCCATTTTGTCACATGCCTAGGACTTTTGAACCATGAAAGAGAGTGGTTTGGAACAGCATCTTAAAATGCCACAAGCTTAGCCTGGAGTGGGAATTTGCTATTGAAGGGTAATGAAAAAGACCAACGTGGTATTGAAGAAGTGAGTCCAAGGGTTGTCGATGAGCCCAGTTTCTGAGTATTGATCAGTGAGTCTTTTGGATCTGAAGGTCCCTATATCTTCATGACGTCCATTGGGCATTGCAGACTCAATATGGCATTTGGAAGCAGCCACTATGTTTGCTGATGGTTCAAGATGGTGAGTAGAGAGCACCAGATCTGCAGTCAGTCTGATAAGTGGCATATAATTCTTTAAGAAATGAATAAAGAAGCACTCCAAGGGCAGTCCGTACAATACTCAAAAGTGAAATGGAACCAGTGAGTTCCCTTGTTGCATATGCAGCTCTTGGAACTAGCAAAGCCATCCTGGATGAAGTGCTGAATCGGGCCATTCACTGGATAAACAACCTTCTGATAGCTGAAAGGGAAATTTGTAGAACCAAGCAATATTTCACAGCCTGCTCCACACCCTATCGTACACGGTGCAGCCTGCACCCTGATAAGGCCAGCATTTTGCTGGGATTCCTGCAATGTATCGGAGAGAGAATGATTAGAAATCCTGATGGCATTGTGGTAGTGAGGACATCCATGCCTCAAGCAGAATCCTGATCCCCAACCTTGAGGGGCAGCTGGTAACACTTGCCACTGATAGCAACAGCCTCTAAAAACCAGGCATCCTATTGCTCGCTAGATAATTCAACACCACAGCCTGCTGCTTCAAGTCAATTTGTTCAGCTTTCTATCTGTGCAGCCCACCCTGCTGATATTTCCAGTCTACAGGCAGATTGCCCCTTGCCACTACCTCTATAAAACTGGTCACCCAGGATATCTTCTCAGATTGCCAATGGCCCAGAGGGACCCTTTTAACCACAAAATGACGACAGACCAGCTCAATGGATTATTGTGCCATTGGGAGCCCTTGTGGATTAGTGCATCCGCTCTCAGTACACTGTTAGCTCACCTCAACGTAAGACCAGCTATCAAACCAGAAACTCTTGACTGCTCAATAACTGCTTCAGAGGTAGAAGTTTTCCACCTGGAGCTGAAAGCGCTGCTTCTTTATGAAATTCCTCTGACTATGGAATACGTAAGATGCTGTTGGAATGAGGAGGCAACGGTGCAGGGAGGCCCAAGAAAAAGACAGAAGTGTGCAAGAGAGCAGTGGAGCTCATCACATGGAGAGGAGTGAGCGAGGTAATGGAAGGTTGAACAAAGGTGAGAAAAAGAGAGGTAAGAGTGACTATTATGATTTGTGTTTTTAATAGTATGCACTCGGGCATTGTCTGACCTCTGCACAAGTCCGCCGGAGCTGGGAGGATTGCAGGTACAGCCCGTGACTTATCCAAGAATGGAAAAGGGGGGAAATTGTTAATTGGGGGCCTCAAATTTTTCAATTCAAAATGATCTTAAGTTGGCAATTGTGTGTGGATGTGTCTGAGTTACTCATTACTGCTAAGTTATAAACATGTAATATTTGTCCAAGTAAATACAGCTGTTGATTTAATGGAATTGCTGTTTAATGCTTATAGAACTGCACAAAAAAACATTGCGTATTCAATATTCCCTCTTCATTCTTTCCCTTCTTCCTGCGCTTCTCCTCCTTCATTGACCCTACTTTCCGCTTCTGTGCCCCTTAAGAACTTAGAAAATAGGGGCAGGAATAGACCATAAGGCCCCTTGAGCCTGCTTCACCATTCAATATGATCATGGCTGACCTGTCTCAGCTCCCACCTCCCTGCCCACTCCCCATATTCCTTGATTCTCTGAGAGCCCAAAAATTTGTCTATCTCAGTCTTAAATGTTTTCAACAATGGAGTATCCACAACCCTCTGGGATTTTTTAAATTCATTCATGGGATGTGGGAGTCACTAGCTAGGCCGGCATTTATTGCCCATTCCTAAAGCCCAAAGACTCACAACCTTTTGGGTGAAGAAACGTCTCCTCATCTCAGTCCTAAATGATCGACCATTGATCCGTAGACTGTGCCCTGGTGTTTTAGATTCCCTAGTCTGGGGAAATTACCTCTGACTACCCTGTCAAGCCCTTTCAAAATCTTGTTTCATGATATCACCCCTCATTCTTCTGAACTCCAGAGAGTATGGACCCAACTTGCTCAGCTCTCCATTATAGGACAACCCCCCTATCCCAGGAAGTAATCCAGTGACCCTTTGCTGTATAGCTTCTAAGGCAAGTATATCCTTCCTTAGATACGGAAACTAAAACTGCACTCAGTATTCTTGTTGTGGTCTCACTAAAGCCCTGTACAATTGTAGCAAGACTTCTTTATTCTTGTACTCCAGTCCGCTTGCAATAAAGGGTAGCATGCTGTTTGCCTTTCCAATTGCTTGCTTGTACCTACATGCTAACATTGTGTTCTCTGTACAAGTTCACCCAAGTCCCTCTTAACATTTACAAGTTTCACCCCTTTCAAAATATATTCTGCTTTCTTGTTCTTAATACCAAAGTGAATAGCTTCACTCTGTCACCTTGTTGCCACTTGCTTAACTTGCCTCATTCATCCCCCTCTCCATTCTTCATGTTGATTCCCCCCTCTCCATCCCTCTCACTCATGGGATGCGAAGGTCGCTAACATTGAGTACAACTGAGTGGCTTGCTAGTCCGTTTCTGGAGTCATATTTATACTAGATGGGGTAAGGATGGCAGATTTACTAACATAAAAATCAGGAGTAAGCCATTCAGCCTCTTGAGTCTCCTCCACCATTCAGTAAGGTCATGGCTGATCTGATTGTGGACTCAACCCCACAATCCTGCCTACCCCTGATAACCTTCGACTTTCTTGTTAATCAAGAATCTATCTACCTCTGCCTTAAAAATATTCATTGACCCTGTCTCCACCGCTCTCTGGGGAAGAGAGCTCCAAATACTAATGGCCCTCTGAGAGAAAAAAAATTCTCATCTCAGTCTTAACTGGGCAGCCCTTTATTTTTAGGTCCCCCTAGTCCCCTAGTTCTGGCCTCTCCCACAAGGGGCAACATCCTTTAAGTATCCATCCTATCAAGTCCCCTCAGGATCTTATGTTTCAATAAGATCACCTCTCATTCTCCTAAACCCCAATGGATACAGGCCCAGGCCTGTCCAACCTTTCCTCATAAGATAATTCCCCGCCCATCCCAGGTATCAGTCGAGGGAATCTTCTCTGAACTGCTTCTAACGCATTTATATCCTTTCTTAAATAAGGAGACCAAAACTGTACACAGTACTTGAGATATGGCCATGTATGACTGTAGCAAAACATTCCCTTTGCAATAAGTGACAACATTTCCATCCCTAAAGGAGACAGGTGACCCAGATAAGTTTAAAACAATCTGCCAGTTACATGGTCACCATTACTTATACTAACTTTTTATTCCAGATTTCTTCACTTGAATTTAAATTCCCCAGCGGCCATGTTGGGATTTGAACTCGTCTCCAAATCCAGGCCTCTGGATTATTAGTGCAGCAACATGACCATTATGCTACCATACTCTACATCATTTAATTTTTCATTAATATTCCTCCTCTTCCTCTTTCATTTCATTCCCGCAACTCCTGTTACATTTGTCCTACCTTCCGTCTCCTCCCCCACCCTCACCCCAAACTCCCTTTCATGTCTGGTGTCACTGTGGGAGTGGGAAAGGTGGGGATAGAGTCCTTGAGGACAGGTGGTCTGGCGCAGGGAAGCCAAATGGCAAGATTGAACTTTGGGCAGAGAAACCTCGAGTGCCAGCTGGGCTCTGAATGTGGGGACTGGCCATTGTGAGCGGGGTACAACCCTGTGTAAACTCGTGCGACCCAATGTGAAGTGCTTCACCTGTGGCCCTGCCTGTTTGTATAAACATTGAGCCTGTTGCTTTGTGCAGAGTACGAGAAGGCCCAGTCTTCGCAAGATGCAGTTTCGTCCATGAACCTCTTTGACCTCGGTGGCCAGTTCCTCCGCGTTGGGAAAGCAGTGACTCCTCCGATGCCATTGATGACACCTGCGGCACCTGGTGGATTGCCCCCTGCAGCAGCGGTGGCGGCGGCTGCAGCAACAGCGAAGATTACGGCTCAGGTGGGTATGGGCAGTTTCAGTTATACACCAGCCATTTTGTGGGACCTGTTTTGGCAGGTTTCACACCTGGTCTATGCTGAGGTGAGTGGAATGTATGCTTGGGGTGGTAACATCAGTGGCCCCCGCTAGAAGGCATATATGGGGAAAAATTGAACAAGAAGTCTTTGCCATTCCTACTCTTGCTAATGATTGAATAACCTGCCAGAGAATATTAACTGAGAATTTCATGCCCTCCTTCCAGGAAGTGTAGTGAGGCTATAGGCTTTATATGCAACTCCAGAAGGTGCAAAAAAGATTCACAAGGGAGCATTTTGGTGGTATTGGCATAGTGGTATTGTCACGGGACTAGTACTCTGGGGACCTGGGTTCGAATCCCACCACGGCAGATGATGGAATTTGAATTCAATAAAAATCTGGAATTATAAGTCTGACCATTGCCGATTGTTGTAAAAACTCATCTGGTTCACTGATATCTTTTAGGGAAAGAAATTTGCCGTCTGGCCTACGTGTGACTCCAGACCCACAGCAATGTGATTGACTCTTAAATGCCCTCTGAACAAGGGCAATTAGGGATGGGCAATACATTGAGGTCATATCCCACTCTCACAGCGACGCCCACATCCCATGAACAAATTTAAAAAGATGCAATGTTAAACCAAAACCTCATCTGCCTGCTGGTGGATGTGAAGACCCCCATGGCACTGTTTGGAAGAAGAGCAGGGGAGTATCCCTGGGCTCCTGGCCTATATTTATCTCTCAATCAACATTACACAAAACAGATGATCTGCTCATTATCACATTGCTGTTTGTGAGGGCTTGCTGTGCACAAATTGGCTGCCAGGTTTCCTGCATTACAGACAGCTAAAGAGTGCAGGATAAGAGAGAATATGAAGAGCTTAGAGAAGTCAAAAAAAAAAATTAGGACGGCAGAAAGGAGCTAAAAAATTAAGGAACATAAACCGATAGATTAAAATAAAATAAGACAGCTGTGAAAGGAATAGGACCATCAAGGGGTAGACAGGTGAGCTGACAGAAACATTAATTACTTTGCTTTGGTGCTTACCAGAGAGATAGGACAGGTAGATTGACATTGAATGATCCTGGAACTATTTTTTTTATTCATTTACGGGCTGTGGGCTTCGCTGGCTGGGCCAGCATTTATTGCCCATCCCGTTACCCTTCAGAAGGTGGTGGTGAGCTGACTTCTTGAACCGCTGCACTCCATGTGGTGTAGGTACACCCACAGTGCTGTTAGGGAGGGAGTTCCAGGATTTTGACCCAGCGACATTGAAGGAACAGTGATATATTTCCAAGCCAGGATGGTGAGTGACTTGGAGGGGAACTTCCAGGTGGTGGTGTTCCCATCTATCTGCTGCCCTTGTCCTTCTAGATGGTAGTGGTTGTGGGTTTGGAAGGTGCTGTCTAAGGAGCCTCGGCGAATTCCTGCAATGCATCTTATAACTGCTGTGCATCGGTGGTGGAGGGTGCTTCCTACACCACATGGACTGCAGCGGTTCAAGAAGGCAGCTCACCACCACCTTCTCAAGGGCAATTAGAGATGGGCAATAAATGCTGATCCAGGCAGCGAAGCTCACAGTGAAACGAAGTCCGTGAATGAAATAGAAAGGAAGTGTCACTGGCTGCAGAAACTTGAGCTCCAGGTTTCGGAACTCAAGCGGTGGCTGGGGCCACTGTGGTGCATCCGCAGGGCAGAGAACTACGTAGGCAACACATTTAGAGAGGTGGTCACACCGAAGGTTAGGGGCATGCTGGCAGAGGTAGAATAGGTGGGCAGCCTACGAGAACCAGGCAGACGGTGCAGGAGTCCCCTGAGTCGATCTTGCTCACTAACTGATTTTCCATTTTGGATACAGATGGTTCTTCAGAGGAGTGCAGCCAGTGCCAAGTGCATGGCACCATGGGTAGCTCAGCTGCACAGGAGGGGAGGAAGAAGAATGGAAGAGCAATGGTGATAGGGGATTTGTTAGAGGAACAGACAGGCGCTCCTGCAGCTGTAGATGTGACTCCAGGGTGGTATGTTAGCTCCCTGGTTGAGCATTGAGCATGTTCAGGATAGAAATCAATAAATACCTGGATACTAATGACATCAAGGGTTATGGGAATAGCGTAGGAAAGTGGCTTTGAAGTAAATGGTCAGCCATGATTTAATCGAATGGCAGAGTAGGCTCGATGGGCCGAATAGCCTACTCCTGTTATGTTGATCCCAGAGCCTGATGAACCTTCATTGCACTCCCTGTATGGCCAGTATATCCTTCCTTAGATAAGAAGACCAAAACTGCACACACTACTCCAGGTGTGGTCTCAGCAAGGCCCTGTATAATTGCAGCAAGACTTCCTTACTCATGTACCCAAATACCTTGCATTAAAGGCTAACATATCATTTGCTTTCCTAATTGATTGTATCTGCATGCCAACTTCTAGAGAATTATGGGGGAGGCGAATGCATAGCGTATTTACAATGAAACCATTGTCGATTGTTGTAAAAACCTATCTGGTTTACTAATGCTTGAGGGAGGAATCTGCCATCCTTACCTTGTCTGGCGTACATGTGACTCCAGACCCATAGCAGTGTGATTGACTCTTAAATGGCTTAGCAGCTGCTCAGTTCTCAAAGGCAATTAGGGATGGGCAACAAATGCTGACCTAGCTAGTGATTCCCACATCCCATGAACACGGACATCAGCATTTCCCAATCTTTCTCCATTTAAGAAATACTCTGTTTTTCGGTTTTTCCTACCAAAGTGGATAACTTCACGTTTTTCCACATTATATTCCATCTGCCATGTTCTTGCCCACTCACTTAGTCTGCCTAAGTCCCCTTGAAGCTTCTTTGCATCCTTCTCACAACTAACATTCCCACCAAGTTTTGTGTCATCAGCAAACTTGGGAATATTACATTTGGTCTCCACATCCAAATCATTGATGTAGATTGTGAATAGCTGGGGCCCAAGCACCAATCCTTGCAGTACCCCACTAGTAACAATCTGCCAACACGAGCATGATCCATTTATTCTGACTCTGTTTTATGTCCTTTAACCAATTCTCAGTCCATGCCATTATATTATCCTCAATCCCATGGGCTGTAATTTTCCTTCCGAATCTCTTGTGTGGAACCTTCTCAAAAGCCTCCTGAAGATCTAAACACACCACGTCACTGGTTCCCCCTTATCTATTCTACTAATAACGTGCTCAAAAAAACCCCAACAGGTTTGTCAAGCATGATTTCCCTTTCATAAATCCATGTTGACTCTACCCAGTCTCACCACTATTTTCTAAATGCCCAGTTATCACATCCTTTAGTCGGAAAAATGCTTAGAATCTATTATAATGTGAGGCTAACAGGCCTGTAGTTCCGCGTTTTCTCTCTCCCTCCTTAAACAGCAGGGTTACATTTGCTACTTTTCAACGCCATGCAGGGAAGGCACCAAATGGTCAACTTAAAACACTACCCTAAGGACACTGAAATTCAGCCTCTCTTTTATAGGGGTCTTGGGAACAACTCTGGGATCATAACTGTGGGCCATTCGATATTATCCAACACTGGGCAGATCACACTTCAACACTGACCTCCTAGTCATCATGTGGTCCACGAGCATCCTTGGTTGTGACCAGCCTGTGCCCACACCAGTTATATTGCCGAGAAATGCTGTCTCCAGTTACAGCTCATAGTTGGAAAGACAGTGTTTGTAATTGTACCGTTACCTATAATTTCACATTTTGACACAGTATAAATATTTCAAGCTTAAGACACAAGTGAAATGTTTGTGACAAGCTGTCCCTGAGTCTGAATGGTCATCGTGCACACACCAGTCATTCTCTCACCCTCCTCCTGTCCTGGTACCCCTCAGCTTCGATTGTAGTATTATCTTTACATTGAGGTCCTGCACCTTATAGTATCTGCATTCAGAAATATTTTGGTCTGTTCCTTAACCTGTTCACAGGTTTCAGCACCTGTGTATAACCTTCAGGGTTAAGGGCGTGTTAAGGCTTTTGTGTCTGTACTATTTGAGCAATTAGAAATTGAACTGTTAAGGAGCAGTCTGCCCTATACAAGCTGTTGCAAGAATTCCTTTACCCTCTGCTAACACTGTATTTTCCTTCCTACAGGAGGCTGTAGCAGGGGCAGCAGTGCTTGGTGTTAGTGGTCTCTCGGCACCAGGTCTCGTCACTCCAGCACTGACCCTTGCACAGCCACTGGGAGCACTGCCACAAGCTGTCATGGCAGCACAAGCTCCAGGCGTAATAACAGGTCAGTAATACATCAAGGTTCTCGAAGACTGGATAGCAGACATCACAACTCTCTCTTTCCCAGTATATTTTCCTCTTCATCCCCTCTCAACCTATTGTATTTGGTTTAGTTCTTGCTTGAAGAATTCACCTCACTGGCATCATTCTTTTTTTTTAGTTTCATCATAACCTCCATCTCCCTAGTCACCCAGGGACCCCTGCTTTTGGTTCCCTTGCCTTTCCCCCTTGTTGGAATGTACCCAGCCTGTACCTAAAGCATCTCTTCATTAAAGATCACCCATTGTTCCATACAGTTCTTCCTGTCAGTAAAATAAAAGTAAAATACTGCGGATGCTGGAAAAACTCAGCAGGTCTAACAGCATCTGTGGAGAGAAAAAACAGTTAACATTTCGAGTCCATATGACTCTTCAGAGTGTATGACTCTGAAGGAGAGTCCTGCGGACTCGAAACGTTAGCTCTTTTTTTTTTTCCACAGATGCTGTTAGACCTGCTGAGTTTTTCTAGCATTTTCAGTTTTTCTTCCTGTCAGTCTCTGGTTCCATTTTACCCTGACTCAATCACTTTTCATCCCCTTGAAATTAGCCCTCTTCAAATTTACATTGGATTGTTCCTTGTTCTTCTCCATTCCTAATCTAGATCTTATGTTACAATGATCATTCTTACCCAAGTTGTTCCTCACAAACACTTGGTTCACTTGGCCCGCCCCCTTCCTAATTGGGCCAAGAATATACTGATCAAGGAAGTTCTCCTGAACACATTTCAGAAATTCCTCCCATTCCTTACCCTTTCCTCAAATTCTCACCCAACTGAAAATGGTGCTACTCAAATTATTTTACTCTGGATCGTTCCTTGTCTTTTTCCATGGCCAAGCTAAACCTTATACCAGAGCGTTGAAAGAGGCAGCTGTAGAGATAGTGGGTGCATTGGTGGTCATCTTTGAAAATTCTATAGACTCTGGAATGGTGCCTGTAGATTGAAAGGTTGCAAATGCTTAAGAAAGGCAGAAGAGAGAAAACTGGGAACTTACAGCCCTGTTAGCCTGACATCAGTAGTAGGGAAAATGCTAGAATCTGTTATAAAGAATATGTTAACTTGACACTTGGAAAATAATATTTGATTGGGCAGAGTGAACATGGATCTATGAAAGGGAAATCATGTTTGACAAATGTGTCGGAGTTTTTGAGTATGTTATTGGAAGATAGATAACAGAGAACCAGTGAATGTGGTGTATTTGGATTTTCAGAAGGCTTTCAATCCGGTCCCCCACAGGAGGTTAATAAACAAAATCTGAGCACATGGCATAGGGGTAATATTCTGGCATGGATTGAGGATTGGTTAACCGACAGAAAACGAAGAGTAAGAAAAAATGGGTCATTCTCAGGTTGGCAGGCTGTGACTAGCAGGGTACTGCAATTATCAGTACTTGGGTCCCAGCTATTCACAATCTATATCAAAAATTTGGATGTGAGGACTAGATGCAATGTTTCTAAGTTTGCAGATGACACAAAACTAAGTGGGAATGTGAGTTGTGAGGAGGATGCAAGGTCGCTTAAAGCTTGGCCATGGAAAAGGACAAGGAATGATCCAGAGTAAAATAATTTGAGTAGCACCATATTCAGTTGGGTGAGAATTTGGACAGACTTACTGAGTGGGCAAGAACATGGCAGTTGGAATATAATGTGGATAATTGTGAGGTTATTCACTTTGGTTGGAGGAATGAAGGTACAGAGTATTCCTTAAATGGTGAAAAATTGGAAAGTGTTGTTGTCCAAAGGGAGCTGGGTATCCTTGTTCATAAGTCACTGAAAGCTAACATGCAGATGCTGCAAGCAATTAGGAAGGCTTTAATCATAAGGGGATTTGAGTACAGGGGTAAAGATGTCTTACCTCAATTGTATAGAGCCTTGGTGAGACTGCACCTGGAGCATTATGTACAGTTTTGGTCTCCTTATCTAAGGAAGGATATACTTGGCATAGAGAGAGTGCAATGGAGGTTCACCAGACTAATCCCTTGGATGGTGGGATTGTCTTATGAGGAGAGATGGAAGAAACTGGGCCTGTATTCTCTAGATTTTAGAAGAATGAGAGGTGATCTCATTGAACCATACAAAATTCTTAACTGGGGGGTGGGGGTGGACAGGGTAGATATAAATAGGATGTTCCCCCCGGCTGGTGAGCATAGAACTAGGGGACACAATCTCAGGATAAGGGGTAGGCCATTTAGGACTGAGATGAAGAGGAATTTCTTTACTCAGAGGGTGGTGAATCTTTGGGATTCTCTACCCCAGAGGCTGCAGAAGCTCAGTCATTGAGTATGTTCAAAACAGGAATCGATAGATTTCTGGAGACTAATAATATCAAGGAATGTGGAGGCAGTGTGGCAAGATGATTATTTGAATAGAAACAATGTGCAGGCGTACGGGGAAAAGGCAGGGCAATGGCACTATGACATAATGCTCATTGGAGACCCAATGCAGACACGATGGGTTGAATGGCTGCCTCCTGTGCCGTTAAGATTCTGTGGCGTTGAGGTAGAAGATCAGCTTTGATCTAGTTGAATGGTGGAGCAGGCTCAATGGGCTGCCCGATTGATTGGCACCACATCCACAAACATTCACTCCCTCCACCACCGACACACAGTAGCAGCAGTGTGTACCATCTACAAGATGCACTGTAGGAATTCACCAAGGCTCATTAGACAGCACCTTCCAAGCTCACGACCACTACCATCCAGAAGGACTAGGACAGCAGATAGATGGGAACACCACCACCTGGAAGTTCCCCTCCAAGTCACTCACCATCCTGACTTGGAAATATATCGCCGTTCCTTCACTGTTGCTGGGTCAAAATCCTGGAACTCCCTCCCTAATAGCACTGTGGGTGTACCTACACCACGTGGACTGCAGGGGTTCAAGAAGGCAGCTCACCACCACCTTCTCAAGGGCAACTAGGGATGGGTAATAAATGCTGTCCCAGCTGACTCAGCCCACATCCCATGAATGAATTTTTAATAAGACATTAGACACAATCCACTTTGTCCCATCTCATTCCCTAGAATCAGATCCAGCAATGCCTTATTCCTTGTTTGACCAGAAACATACTGATGTGGAAAATTCTTTGTGCCACAGTTCAAAAACTAGTCTGCTTCTTTGTCCTTTACACCATTACTATCCAGTCTATTTTAAGATGAGTAAAGTGCCCATCATAACTACTCTCTAATTTTTGCACCTCTGTAATTTCCTTGTAGATTTGTGCCTCTACATCTTTCCCACTAATCGATGGCCTACAGAATACACCAAGTAGTGTCATAGTATCTCTGTTGTTTCTTCACTCTTAACAAAATATATCTTGTCCTTGACCCCTTTAGGACATCCTCTCTCTCCAATACTCTAACATTCTACATTATCGATACTGCCACCCCCTCCTCTCTTTGCTTACTAACTTGCCTGAACACCTTGTATCCAGGAATATTTAGTACCTAGTCCTGCCCTATTTTTAGCCAGGTCTCCGTTATCACCACAACAACATATTCTCAAGTGGCTACGTGTGCCTGCAGTTCAACCTTATTCGCCAAATTTGAGAGAGTTGTTGAGTGTGTAATTCATGAAGATTATTCTGCTTCTTTGTGGTCACATTGTCTTTTATAAAGTTTACAGTGAGCTAGAGGGAAACTTACCTGCACTGTAGCTGTATTTATAAACATGAGGCTTCTCCTGTCTTCCAGGTGTGACCCCAACCCGTCCAACAGTGTCACTTCCAGTCACTATCCCACAGGTAGGAGTGGTTAACCCTGTCCTGGCCACGCCACCTGCCGCTGGCACTGCTACAGAAGTCAAGAAGGAGGATGAGGAGAAGTTGCTGGATACTGAACGGCTGGAAATGCTAAGCGAGCAGGAGCACATGAGCATTTCGGGGAGTAATGCCAGACACATGGTGATGCAAAAGTTGCTTCGCAAGCAGGAGGTAAGATGTGGCCATTGAATCTGAGGTACGGGGTCCAAGCAAGGGTACACGTTGCTAAAAGCTAGTTTTTCTTATTCATTTAAGGGATGTAGGTGTTGCTGGCTGGGCCAGCATTTATTGCCCATCCCTAGTTGCCCTTGAGAAGGTGGTGATGAGCTGCCTTCCTGAACTACTGCAGTCCATGTGGTGTAGGTGCACCCACAGTGCTGTTAGGGAGGGAGTTCCAGGATTTTGACCCAGCGACTGTGAAGGAATGGCGATATATTTCCAAGTCAGGATGGTGAGTGACTTGGAGGGGAACTTCCAGGTGGTGGACGGATACAAGTTGTTTCAATTGTGCAGAGCCTTGACCAGACCCTGTCTGGGATAACTACATTCAGGAACCTTGGCCAGACCCTATCTGGGATAACTACATTCAGGAACCTTGGCCAGACCCTATCTGGGATAACTACATTCAGGAACCTTGGCCAGACCCTATCTGGGATAACTACATTCAGGAACCTTGACTAGACCCTATCTGGGATAACTACATTCAGGAACCTTGGCCAGACCCTATCTGGGATAACTACATTCAGGAACCTTGGCCAGACCCTATCTGGGATAACTACATTCAGGAACCTTAGCCAGACCCTGTCTGGGATAACTACATTCAGGAACCTTGACTAGACCCTATCTGGGATAACTACATTCAGGAACCTTGGCCAGACCCTGTCTGGGATAAATACATTCAGGAACCTTGGCCAGACCCTGTCTGGGATAAATACATTCAGGAACCTTGGCCAGACCCTATCTGGGATAAATACATTCAGGAACCTTGGCCAGACCCGGTCTGGGATAACTATATTCAGATCAGGGCTCTGCACCTCAGGAAGCATATATTGACTGTGGAGGGGGTACAGTGCAGATTCACCAGAATGATACTGGGCCTAATTATTACATTCTGAGAATAGGTTGCATAAACTAGAATTGTATTTCTTTGGGATTTCTTTGGGTATTAAAGATTAAGGGCTCTAATTGAGGTGTTTCACATTTTAAAACCAATTTAAGAGGCCAAATGACCTATTCCTGCTGCTAATTCATATGTTCATTAGTTTGTGTTTGATATGGTAGATAGGAATTATTTTCTGTGATGAAGAAATCCACAAGGGGGCATAACTATAAGATTAGAGTCAGACCATTCGGAGTGAAATCAGGAAGCATTTTCTTGCAGTGTTGAAAATCTGGAGCCTCCCCATTGATTTGGAGCCTTCAAGATTGAAAATTTTTCGGATAAGGGTATCAAGGGATGTGGATTAAAGACAGGAATATGGAGTTGATGTACAGGTAGGCTAATTTAATGGTAGAGCAGGATTGAGGGGCTGAATGGCCTCCTGTTCCTATGAGTGACTTTAAGATATGGGGGTATACTAAGGTAGTGTGGCCTCGTGCAATGCTGCAGAGTTAGAGTGGTGCCCATGCAAACAATAACTGGACCTTTTTCCCTTCATTTCAGTCCACAGTCATGGTATTGCGGAACATGGTGGGTCCCGATGACATTGATGATGATCTGGAGGGTGAAGTGACGGAGGAATGTGGTAAATTTGGGGCTGTGAATCGCGTGATCATCTACCAAGAAAAGCAGGGCGAGGAGGAGGACGCAGAGGTGATTGTCAAAATCTTTGTAGAGTTCTCCTTAGCTTCGGAGATGCACAAAGCCATCCAGGCTCTTAATGGGCGCTGGTTCGGAGGACGAAAAGTTATTGCAGAAATATATGACCAGGATCGGTTTGATAACAGTGACCTTTCTGCATGAACTACAGCTGAAGGAACTTGCATCCTGTCATGGGATCAGATATTCGGGGACCTGATCCGACACCTCATGCTTCAACATGTGTCCTGACCCGGGAATCTTGGGTGGATGCAGATGGATCCAATGGATTTCCACTCATGAAGTGATAAGATGCTGTTTTTGCTTACCTGTTCTAGTGTGCAGTTGCTCCATTCAGTAGCCACACTTAGTGGGCAAAAGTGCAGATTTGTAAGTGTTAGAACAGCCTGGGAGTTCAGATCCATAAACTGTCAGGCTGGGTCTCACATTTCTCTCTGGTTAGTCCCCATTTTGAGTACGTCACCGGTTAGATGGATTTGTTCAGCTGCTGATCCCAGTCAGTGGGGGTAGCAGAATTTCAAGATTTAATGTCCCAGTTAAAATTGAACTTGTGGATTTGGACTGGATTGGGAGTGGCAGGGTTTGAGTGATGGTAACTGCTGGCACTGAGAGAACCATCGGGGCAGGACTTGAGGCTGATTTTCTTTAACCCAGTTCTAGATGTGGAACTAACCTGGCTGCTCAGTCCACTCTTCAGAATGGTTAAACTCTGCAATTCTTTTTTTTATTTTTAAAATGTGTTAACTGTATTGTAGGAAAGTTAAAACAGTTTCCATTTCTAATAAAGAAATTATATAAAAAACAACTTGCTGTGACAACTAGTGTGTGGTGTTGAAGCTTGAGTAAATACTGCAGCTGAATGGTGATCTCAGCTTATTAGAATCTGTCACGTTTCATTAACTTTTAATTTCACAGCTGGTGAAGCTGGTTATCTGCAAAAATGACACCCTCACACTGGAACATTGTCAAGCGGCCAGTTGGAGTTAAACTACCTCTCCTATCTCCCCCCTGGACCATGACCCCACCGCTGAACATCAAGCCATTGTTTCCAGGACTGTTACTGACCTCATCTCCCCTGGAGATCTTCCTTCCACAGCTTCCAACCTGACAGTCTCCCAACCTCGGACGGCCCACTTCTACCTCCTACCCAAAATCCACAAACAGGACTGTCCTGGCAGACCGATCGTGTCAGCCTGTTCCTGCCCCACGGAACTCATTTCTTGCTATCTTGACTCCATTCTCTCTCCCCTTGTCCAGTCCCTTCCCACCTACATCCGTGATTCCTCTGACACCCTACATCATATCAACAATTTCCATTTCCCTGGCCCCAACCGCCTCCTCTTCACCATGGACGTCCAATCCCTCTACATCCCTCACCGGGATGGTCTGACGGCTCTCCGCTTCTTCCTCGAACAGAGGCCCGAACAATCCCCATCCACCACTACCCTCCTTCGTCTGGCTGAACTTGTTCTCACACTGAACAATTTCTCCTTAAACTCCTCTCACTTCCTCCAAATAAAAGGTGTGGCTATGGGTACCCGCATGGGCCCCAGCTACGCCTGTCTCTTTATGGGGTATGTGGAACATTCCTTGTTCCAGTCCTACTCCAGCCCCCTCCCACAACTCTTTCTCCAGTACATCGATGACTGCTTCGGTGCTACTTCATGCTCTCGTCTGGACCTGGAAAAATTTATTAATTTTGCTTCCAATTTCCACCCCTCCATCATTTTCACATGGTCCATCTCTGACACTTCCCTTCCCTTCCTTGATCTCTCTGTCTCAATTTCTGGTGATAGATTGTCCACCAATATCCATTACAAGCCTACCGACTCCCACAGCTACCTCGACTACAGCTCCTCACACCCCGCTTCCTGTAAGGACTCCATCCCATTCTCTCAGTTCCTTCGCCTCCGTCGCATCTGTTCTGATGATGCCACTTTCAAAAACAGTTCCTCTGACATGTCCTCCTTCTTCCTTAACCGAGATTTTCCACCCACGGTGTTTGACAGGGCCCTTAACCGTGTCCGGCCCATGTCCCGTGCATCCGCCCTCACACCTCCTTCTCCCTCCTAGAAACATGATAGGGTCCCCCTTGTCCTCACGTATCACCCCACCAGCCTCCGCATTCAAAGGATCATCATCCGCCATTTCCACCAACTCCAGCATGATGCCACCACCAAACACATCTTCCCTTCACCCCCCCTGGCAGTATTCCCTCCAGGACACCCTGGTCCACTCCTCCATCACCCCCTATACCTCAACCCCCTCCCACGGCACCTTCCCATGCAACAGCAGAAGGTGCAAAACCTTCCCCTTTACTTCCCTTCTCCTCACCGTCCAAGGGCCCAAACACTCCTTTCAAGTGAAGCAGCATTTCACTTGCAATTCCCTCAATTTAATCTACTGCATTCATTGCTCCCAATGCGGTTTCCTGTACATTGGAGAGACCAAATGCAGACTGGGTGACCGCTTTGCAGAACACCTTCAGTCTGTCCGCAAGCATTACCCAGACCTCCCTGCCGCTTGCCATTTCAACACTCCACCCTGCTCTCATGCCCACATGACCATCCTTGGCTTGCTGCATTGTTCCAGTGAAGCTCAACGCAAACTGGAGGAACAGCACCTCATCTTCCGACTAGGCACTTTACAGCCTTCTGGACTGAATATTGAGTTTAACAATTTTAGATCATGAACTCTCTCCTCCATCCCCACCCCCTTCCAATAATTTATATAGATTTTTATTTTCCCACCTACTTCCATTATTTTTAAATATATTTCCATCCATTGTTTTATCTCTACCTTTTAGCCTTTTTCGACTCCTTCACCTCACCCCACCCCCACTAGGGCTATCTGTACCCCTCCTAATTTTACTCAGTTCTGTTGAAGGGTCATGAGGACTCGAAACGTCAACTTTGTTTTTCTCCGCTGATGCTGCCAGACCTGCTGAGTTTTTCCAGGTAATTCTGTTTTTGTTTTGGATTTCCAGCATCTGCAGTTTTTTGTTTTTATTTCTATCTGTGCCTTGCTTGTCCTGCTTTCTACCCTTAATTAACACATTCCTTAGATAATATCACCACCTTCAACACCTCTTTGTCCTTTTGTCTGTGACATCTTTTGGTTATCTCCACCTTATCACTGGCCCTCTATCCAGCTCTACTTGTCTCACCCCCCCCCCCCCCCCCCTTAAACCAGCTTATATTTCACCTCTCCTCTATTTTTACTTAGTTCTGTCGAAAGGTCATTTGGACTCAACATTAACTGTGTTCCTCTCCACAGATGCTGCCAGACCTGAGGTCTTCCAGGTATTTTTGTTTTTGTTTTCGATTTCCAGCATCTGCAGTTTTTTGCTTTTATTTAGGGGTTAAACTCTCCTGGTATTACTGTATTGTGGTGGAATGGTGTTATTTTACTGGAACTATTCGAGAACTATTGGGTAATATTACTTAAAATAACACCATTCCACCACAATACAGTAATACCAATAACACCTGGTTAACACCCTTAGTAGTGTGTAGTGTTCCCAACCAGAGCTCTTGTGCATCAACTAAGGAACATGCCTCTGAACAATATTCGTAAGGAAATAATCTGGCGCCTGTCAAAGAAAACATTAAACCTCTCCAACATGGACAACGTGGGTATGACCTTTAGGAAGTGTCCAGAGGAGCCGCCTGAGATGCTACCTTTCCAATGGACTCGTTCATCAGCTGTGCACTGACCTGTCAATGGTCATGCTGCCTCAGCCAATCACTGGTGGAGTCTTGGTATTGTTGATTGAGCCTGCGGTGAACAATATGATAAGGTAATGACCAATTATTAAGCCATTTTGGTGGCATTAACACATTAGGGTGTCCCAGAACCCATGAATTATTTATTTTGTAGACAAACCTATCAGCTGATCTGTGCACAAGGTCCCATGAACTTGCACTTACATACCAACAAGGAGTAGGCCATCCAGACCCTCAAGCCTGCTTCACCATTTAATAAGATCATGGCTGATCTGATAGTATGCACAAATCTGCATCCCATCTATCGCCCATTTGATTACCAAGAATCTATCCACCTTCGCCTTAAAAATATTCAAAGACTCTGCTTCCACCACCTTTGCAGGAAGAGAGTTCCAAAGACTCATGACCCTCTGAAAACATTTTGCCTCATCTCTGTTTTAAATGGGTGACTCCTTATTTTAAAACAGTGAACCTCTATAGTTCTAGAGGCTTCCACAAGAGGAAATATTGGGAGTTGAGGGCTATGGGGAGCTGCCATGAAAGAGGAGTTGAGGCCTGGGGCAGATCAGCCATGATCTTATTGAATGGTGGAGTGGGCTTGAGGGGCTGAATGGCCTACTCCTGTTCCCATTTCTTATGTTCTTATCCTCTCCACATCCACCTTGTCAAGACCCTTCAGGATCTTATGTATCAATCAGGTTGCCTTGTACTCTTCTAAACTCCAGCGATGAAAGGCTACCCTGTCCAACCTTTCCTCATGAGATAACCTGCCCATTCCAGGTACTAATCAGGTAAGCCTTCTCTGAACTGCTAACACATTTACATCCTTAAATAAGGTGACCAACATTGTACACAGTGCTCCAAATGTGGTCTCACTAGTGCTCTGTACAACTGAAGCATCATCTCCCTACTTTTGTAATCAATTCCCCTCGCAATAAATGATAACATTCTATTAGTTTTCCTAATTGCTTGCCGTACTTGCATATTAACCTTGTGTTATGATGACTGGGTTCATGTTGGTTAAGGAAGGAATGTTGTTCTGAATCCTGGGTGAATCCCTACACTTCGGATAGTGGAATAGAATCTTTAACATAGAGAGTCGTCATAGAAACATGGGAACTAGGAGCATGAGTCGGTCATTTGGCCCTTCGA
Organism: Cetorhinus maximus; assembly: GCF_964194155.1. Lineage (NCBI taxonomy): Eukaryota > Metazoa > Chordata > Chondrichthyes > Lamniformes > Cetorhinidae > Cetorhinus > Cetorhinus maximus. Next base: position 1,096,392 of record NC_135881.1, read on the forward strand.
GCCTGCTCTGCCATTTAATATGATCATGGCTGACAACACCATGCTCCTGCTCTCTCCCCATACCTCTTGATGCCTTCAGAGTCTAGAAATCTATTTCCTCCTCCAAATAAATTCAGTGACCCGGCCTCCACAGCCTCTGTGATAGAGAATTCCACAGGTTCACCACCCTCTCAGTGAAGAGGTGTCTCCTCATCTCAGTCCTAAATGGTCTACCCCGTATCCTGAGATTGTGACCCCTTGTTCTAGACCCCCCCCAGCCAGAGGAAACATCATCCCTGCATCCAGTCTGTCCACCCCTGTCAGAATTTTATATGTTTCAATGAAAGATCTCATTCTTCTAAACTCCAGTGAATATTGGCCTAGTCGGCCCAGTCTCCTCCTACGACCATCCTGCCATCCCAGGAATCAGTCTGGCGTACCCTCCTTGCATTCCCTCTATGGCGAGTATATCCTTTCTTAGGTAAGGAGACCAAAGCTGCACACAATACTCCAGGTGTGGTCTCACCAAGGCCCTGTACAGCTGCAGTAAGACATCCTTGCCCCTGTACTCAAGTCGTCTCGCAATGAAGGCCAACATACCATTTGCCTTCTTAACTGCTTGCTGCACCTGCATGCTTGTTTTCAGTGACTGGTGTACAAGGACACCCAGGTCCCTTTGTACATCAACATTTCCCAACCTATCACCATTTAAATAATACTCTGCCATTCTGTTTTTCCTACCAAAGTAGATAACTTCACACTTATCCACATTATACTGTATCTGCCATGTATTTGCCCACTCACTCAACCTGTCTAAATTGCCTTGAAGCCTCTTAACACCCTCCTCATCACTCACATTCCCACCTAGTTTCATTTCATCACAAACTTGAAATTATTACCTTTGGTTCCCTCATCCAAATCATTGATATATATTGTGAATAACCGGGGCCCAAGCACTGATCCCTGCGGTATCCCACCAATCACCGCCTGCCACCCATTTATTCCTACTCAGTTTCTTGTCTGCTAACCAATTACAAAAGCCATTGCTGTCAATCCAGAATAGAAACTAAGAGACAAGTATTTCTCTTGGTTTGAGTCATCCATGTGTAAATCCTCTCCTAACCCTCTGTAAAAGGAGTTTCCAAAATCCATCCCTGTCAGTCCAGGATAGAAATTCACAACTTTCTTTCCTCTTGCTGACAGGGACAGTGATGACCACACATGTGCCTTGCTGCACACTGACCCCTGTAAAGATGGTGGCCCTTAGCCTGGGTCGCAGCCCAGAGCAGCTGCCAGCCCAAAGATACAAGTGAGGGACTGGTAACTTGTTATTCTAATTTCAGTGCAACTCTGGGCACTCACGAAACCTCCTTGTCCACTCACCCGCTCCATCTCTTCCCTCCACCCTGTTGTTTCTCACCGCCTATGGATCTGACAAAACAAGCAGATAGAATGATACAGCACAGAACTGGCAATTTGGTCCATTATGCCTATGGTAGCTTTTTGAAAACACTATCAAATTCATCCATCCAAAATGGCAGATAGGGCACTGGTGTCTAACATCTTAAAGACCAGGACCTTTAACAGTGCAGCACTCCGTCTAAAGCTCTAAATAAAACAGTAGCTAATGTATGGGCGATCTCAGATAGGGGAATACGAGAGGTGTTAGAGGGACATTTCCAAAATTAAGAGTATGGGTCGGGGGTGGGGTGGGGGGGTGGGGAATCCTCTCCAGATTTTGTAATGTGAAGGTGGTTAATGGGATGTTCCCAGATCTGGATGGGGGTGGGGAGTGGGGTGTTAAGTTGGCCTCTTGTGCATCACCAATTTTAATTACTCCCATTGGCCATGCCTCCAGCTGCCTGTGCCCCAAGTTCCAGAATGACCTCCCCATATCTCTCTGACCCTCTACCTCGCTTTCTTCTATTGATACATTTCTTGAAAACTTCCTCTTTGGTTATCTGACCTAATCTGCTCATGTGGCTCGGTGTTATATGTTTTATAATGCTTCTGTGAAGCACCTTGGGATGTTTCATTGTGTTAAAGGTGCTATATAAATACAAGTGGTTGTCCCAGCTCTTAGGAGTAACTGCTACTGCTCCTAATTTGTATGTTGGTAACCCATCTGAAAGACAAAGGAGAGGTGCTAGGGGAAGGCGGTGTGGTCAACACTGTCAAAGGCTGCAGGCAGGTTGGAAAGGATGGTTTACAGTGGTCACAGGCACATTGGATGTCATTTGAGACTTTCAGGGCCATTTCATTACTGTGGTGGGTGGAAAACTGAAGGAATTCCACCATGGAGTTCCAGAAAAGATGGGTGTGGACTTAGGTGTCAGCACTTCAAGGACATTAAAGAACAACGGGAGCTTGGATTTGTGACGGGGTTTTGTATGGACAAAGGGGACAAAGGTGGGTGTTTTGAGGAGAGGGGTGATGACAGGAGTTTTGAAGGAAAGAGGCACAGTAGGAGGAAACCATTAGCCAAATCATCTGACATGAGGACCGGCAGAGAGAGTATCTGTCCATTTGCAGGAATGGGGTTATTGGGACAGGCGTGTTTCATGGCCAAGATGAGCTTGGACAGGCAATAGGGAAGATGGGCAAGTTGGTTAATGACATGAAGATAAAGGCAAAATACTGCGGATGCTGGAAATCTGAAACAAAGACAAAAAATGCTAGAAAAACTCAGGTCTGACAGCATCTGTGGAGAGAAAGACAGAGTTAACGTTTCGAGTCCATATGACTTCTTCAGAGCTAAGAGAAGTAAAAATGTGGTGAAATATATACTGTTTAAGGGAGGTGGAGCGGGATAGAAGGCCAGCGATAGGTGGAGGCAAAGGAGAGATTGCAAAAGATGTCATGGACAAAAGGTCAAAGGGATGTTAATGGTAGTGGTACTGGCTAAAGGAGGTGCTAATGCTGACATTAAGGTCAGAAAGCAGAATGTGATAATAGCAGGACAAGGGTAAGCACTCTGGAAAGAACAACATGAACAAGTGACAGATGACCCTAGTGGGGGGGGGGAGAGATTGAAAATGGGATAAGACAATGAATAAAAATGAAAATAAATTAAAAATAGTCATAAAAATAAGTGGAGAAAAAAATTTAAATTAAAATTTAAAATAAAAATGAATATTGAAAAAAGGGGATTTTTAAAAAAGGGGTGAGGGTGGAGGAGAGAGTTCATGATCTAACATTGTTGAACTCAATATTCAGTCCGGAAGGCTGTAAAGTGCCTGGTCGGAAGATGAGGTGCTGTTTCTCCAGTTTGCGTTGAGCTTCACTGGAACAATGCAGCAAGCCAAGGACGGACATGTGGGCATGAGAGCAGGGTGGAGTGTTGAAATGGCAAGCGACGGAGGTCTGGGTAATACTTGCAGACAGACCAACGGTGTTCTGCAAAGCGGTCGCCCAGTCTGCGTTTGGTCTCTCCAATGTAGAGGAGACCGCATTGGGAGCAGCGAATGCAGTAGACCAAATTGACAGAATGGTAGACGGCGACTAGTGGGGTACCACAGGGATCAGTACTTGGGTCCCAGCTATTTACAATGTACATCAATGATTTGGATGAGGGAACCAAATGTAATATTTCCAAGTTTGCTGACGACACAAAACTTGGTGGGAAAGTGAGCGATAAGGAGGGTGTTAAGAGGCTTCAAGGTGATTTAGACAGGTTGAGTGAGTGGGCACATACATGGCAGATACAGTATAATGTGGATAAGTGTGAAATTATCCACTTTGGTAGGAAAAACAGAATGGCAGAGTATTATTTAAATGGTGATAGATTGGGAAATGTTGATGTACAAAGGGACCTGGGTGTCCTTGTACACCAATCACTGAAAACAAGCTTGCAGGTGCAGCAAGGAGTTACAAAGGGAAATGGTATGTTGGCTTCATTGAGTACAGGGGCAAGGATGTCCTACTGCAGTTGTACAGGGCCTTGCTGAGACCACACCTGGAGTGCTGTGTGCAGTTTTGGTCTCCTTACCTAAGAAAGGATATACTTGCCATAGAAGGAGTGCAGCAAAGGTTCACCAGGCTGATTCCTGGGATGGCAGGATTGTCATATGGGGAGAGATTGGGTCGATTAGGTCTGTATTCACCGGAGTTTAGAAGAATGAGAGGGGATCTCATTGAAACATATAACATTCTGACAGGGATGGACAGACTGGATGCAGGGGATGATGTTTCCTCTGGCTGGGGATATCTAGAACAAGGGGTCACAGTCTCAGGATATAGGGTAGGCCATTTAGGACTGAGATGAGGAGAAACTTCTTCACTCAAAGGGTGGTGAACCTGTGGAATTCTCTACCACAGAGGCTGTGGGGGCCAAGTCACTGAATATATTTAAGAAGGAAATAGAGAGATTTCTAGACATTAAAGGCACCAAGAGGAATGGGGGGGAGAGCAGGAGTTTGGCGTTGAAATAGAGGATCAACCATGATCATAATGAATGGCGAAGCAGGCTCGAAGGGCCGAATGGCCTACTCCTGCTCCTAGTTTCTATGTATTCTAATAAGAGGCAAGGCAGGTTACCTCAGCCCTGTGGAATACACATTCTGCTCCATGTGGGAGCTCAGCAACACTTAGATCCACAGAACCATAGAAAAGTTACAGCACAGAAGGAGGCCATTCGGCCCATCTTGTCCATGCCAGCCCGAGGACACCCAGGTGCCCTTTCTAATCCCACCTTCCTGCACCCGGCCCATAGCCCTGCAGCTTACAGCACTTAAGGTGCAGGTACTTTTTAAATGAGTTTAAAGTTTCTGCCTCTACCACCAACTTGGGCAGCGAATTCCAGACACCCACTGCCCTCTGCATAAAAAAGTTCTTCTTCATGTCCCCCCTACACCTTCTGCCACTTATCTTGAATCTATGTTTCCCTGGTTCTAGAATTCTCCACCAAGGGAAACAATTTGATCCTGTCCACTCTATCTATTCTCCTCATAATTTTGTACACCTCAATCAAGTCACCTCTCAGCCTTCTTTGTTCCAAGGAAAATAACCCCAACCTATCCAATCTCTCCTTGTAGCTACACTTTTCTAACCCTGGCAACATTCTTGTAAACCTCCTCTGCACTCTCTCCAGAGCTATTACGTCCTTCCTGTAATGTGACCAGAACTGCACACAATACTGCAGTTGTGGCCTCACCAGTGTTTTATACAATTCCAACATTATAACCTTATTTTTATATTCTATACCTCTGCCAATGAAGGAGAGCATTCCATATGCCTTCTTTACAACCCTGTCTACTTGAACTGCTGCCTTCAGGGACCTGTGTACTTGTACGCCAAGATCTCTCATTTCATCTACAGTTAACATTTCCAGTCCGTATGACTCTTCAACAGTGTTCAGTTCTAAATGGGTGAGTGATGGTTCCTCTGGGGAGTGCAGCCAGAGTCAAGTCCACATTGCCTCAAGTGGCTCAGCTTTTCGGAGGGGCAGGAGGAAGATTAGAAATGGTATAGTGATTAGGAATTGCTCTTCTCAAGGACAATTAGGGATGGACAACACTTCCTCTGATTATCTTTTATTAACTCAGTCATTTCTGTGATCTCAGATGTCACCCAGGATGGTATGTTTCTCCCTGGTCAAGGATGTCACTGAGCAGTTGCATTTGGCTCTGACAAGGAGAATGAACAGCCAGAGGTCGTGGTCCATATCGGTACCAACGACATTGATAGAGGGATGAGGTCATGCACTCAGATTTTAAGGAGCTAGGAAAGCGACGAGCAAGCAAGAACTGAAAAATAGCAATCTTCTGATGACTCTGGTGCCATGTGCCAGTGAGTACAGAAATAGGAGGAAAGAACGGAGAAATGCGTGGCTGGAGAGAAGGTAGAGGAAGGAGGACTTTAGATTCTTGGGACATTGGGACCATTTCTGGAGAGGGTGAGGTCTTTGCAGGCCAGACCAGTTGTGCCTGAACAGGAGAGGCCCATGTCCTTGTGGGGAGGATTGCCAATGTGATTGGGGAGGATTCAAGCTAACTTGGTAGTGGGTTGTGAACTGGAATTAGAAAGGAGAAACAAGGTGCACAGGTGAATAGAAGAGGCGTATAACACTGGAGTAGAAAATAGGAGGGAATTTTGTGGAGGGAATGCAATAAGGTGTAAATTGGATTTATAATTCTTGCATGCAAATACATGAAGCGTGGTAAATAAGGTTGGTGAGGTGCAGGGGCAGATAACTACATGGAAATGTGTTGCGACAATAATAGGAGACCTAGTTCATAAAAGGGAAGGAGTGAGTGCTAAATATTCCTAGATATAAAGTCTTCAGGAAAGAAAGGGAATGAGAGAAAGGAGATGACATTATTGATTAAGGAGAATATTGTGCTGGAGGAGAGAGGATGCTCTCGAGGTGTCAAGAACAATTTATTTGATTAAACAATAGATGTACACATTACGTTGCTGGGTGTATTCAAGAGGCCACCAGCTAATTTGAAACATATAAAGGAACAAATTTGCAAACAAAATTACAAGGAGGTTCATATATTAGAGTAGTGATAATGGTGTGCTTCAATTATCCTAATACAGACTGGGACAGTAACAGTGTAAGGACTGAGAGGGGAAAGAGAGAGAGAGCTCAGGAAAGTTTTCTTTTTCAGTAGCTTTGCAGCCCAACAAAGATGGAGGCATTGCTGGATCTGGTTCTGGGGAATGAGGTGGGTCAAGTGGATGAAGAGTCAGTATGGGAACATGTTAGAAAATAGAGACAGTTTAAGTAAGTTATATTGGTATTTGTGGATGTCAGGAATGAATTTTGGCTTTAAAGTTTATGTTTGATTTGTATTTCTGTATTTGTGTGTTAAGAAAATGTCAACTGAGTTATAGTTTCACTTTCAAATGGTGCTTGCATTTCAAATGAGGCTTTTATGACTTGCAGCTAAGGTAAACAAATAAGCGTAGGAGAATTGGGCTGATACCTAGCAACAGTGACCCTAGGAGACAGACAGAAAAGCTAGAAACAGCAGTTTGTTTTGGAAGCTGTTGGAGTTCAGCTGGTTTTGAAGATAGCTGCCAGAGAAGCAGCCTGGAAGGGGCAGAGAGCCAGCTCCAGGCTAAAGGTGGTTGAAAGTAGCTGCCAGAGAGAGACTGGAGCAAGAGGGACAGATAGCAAGTCCCAAACTAAAGAAAAACCCCAAAAATCCAGGGGTGTGGAACAGGGGAAAATCCCAAGAAGACCTTCTAGTCAAAGGAAACTGGAAAAAGTCCTGTTAAGTGAAGTTAAGAGTGAGGGGCAGAGAGGAAGGCTCCAATCTTCAGATTTAAAGAGACAAAAGCTGCAGAAAGCAGATTTAAAGTGAGAACAGCTGGCAAGAGGCAAAAAGGTCCAAAGTGACAACTGAAGGTCCGTCACTCTTTGCTATGGGCATGTGAAGCAGTGGTGTGCTGTTGACAGCTGAGTCAGAGAGAGAGAGTGTGTGGAAGACAGTTTCAAGGCATGTAGTGACCCAGGGAAGAGGAATATCAAAGGAGAGTTTGAAACCCTGGAGGTGAACCCTTGCGTAAGACGTTTGAGAGAAAGTGTTGGCTTGGGGAAGATTCCAAGGCAAGGTCTTGGAGAGTGGAGATCGGAAACCCTTGTGTGAAAGATGGAGTGCAGTGAGACCGGTTGGCTCATGGTGTGACAAGCATATGGGGCGAGTTGAGGAGAGATCCATAGCATCTGGTTGAGTTGGCGTCTGTCACTTGGTTTCAGAGTGTGGTGTGTCTGACCACAGGGTGCCATAGATTTACATGGACTGTGTACCTACTGGGAACATTAGCGTATAAGATAACTTTTGTAACTTCTATTAGCCTTACAAATCTGTATATATTTGTGAAGGTATAGTTGTGGGTGAAGGAGTATTGTAATATAGTTCCTCTTTCCTTGTAGAATAAATGTTTTATTCTTTTGTTAAAAGTTCATTAGCTGACTCCAGTGACTTTGTTCAGTAGCCACTCTCCATGTATCTAGACAAACAAATAAAAGTCAGGGTCTATCAAGCTGGGTTCCACTCTGGGATCAGGATTATCCAGGGGTAACCTCAGCTGTTGGGGGCTCTTGTGGGATTTGAAACATGGACAATGGGTGATTAGACGCTGAATAATAATTGGTCTGGGGTTGGAAATCCTTGAACATTGGTGGGATCTGTGAATCCTTTTAACAAGTATGTGAAGGTACAGAGGTACTGGCCATAGGAATTGGAGTTGCTGTGAGGTATGTTATACAGGTAGGAATTCGAAACGGCGTTGGAAGTAGCTAAGTCTTTTTCACAGATGGAAAACGTAACCCTGACTGATTTACCGAAATTAACCAAGAGTAAGCTGATAGAATTGGCGGATAAACTGGAGTTAGAATTACCCAAAGGGTTGAGGAAAGCAAACATAGGGGAGAATTTTCTCCCCGTTGGGGGTGCTGAGCAGGTGTGGGCGGGCGCACAGCAGATCACCGCTCACGCCGCCGTTTTACGTGGGCAGGCCAATTAAGGCTCGCCCAGCGTGATGCGCACCCGGAAGCGCTGAGCGCTCCCCGTGCGGGTGGAGGGGAGAAGGCTGAACCAGGGCCTGCGCGCGAACAAGTGCAAAAGTCAATTTGAGTTTCAGAAATTTTAATAAAGAAAAAAAATGTTTTAAGACATGTCCCCTCATGTGACAGTGTCACATGAACTGCGACATGTCAATGAACTTTAATTTAAAAATCTATTCAATTTATAAACACTTCGTAAAACCTCATCCCGCCCGTGGATGAGGTTTCATGATAAATGCGAAGGCCGCCTGGGCTCTTCACCTGTCGCCGACCTTAAGGTTGGACGGGCAGCTCAGTTAAGTATTTTAATTAGTTTTTAAATGGCCCTAATAGGCCTTTGACAGTTGGAATTGGAATTGAAAAGAGAGAGCATTTCAAGGAGAAATGGAAATGTGAAAACTCAACCTCCAGAGGGAGAAGTTAGCAATGGAGGAAAGAGAGGAGCAAGAAAGGGAATACCGGCTTGAAAGGCTGGAAGTTAAAAAAGAGATCTCAGGTGCTGAGGAAGTTTCTGATGATGAAAAAACCTTCAACCTGAAGCCCAGTGGGAAGATGTTTTAAGTTTGTGCAAACTCTTCCAAAGTTTGAGGAAAGGGATGTAGAGGCACTCTTTATCTCATTTGAAAATGTGGCTAAGGAAATGAAGTGGCCAAAAGAAACCTGAACATTGCTCCTACAGTGTAGGTTGGTAGGTAGAGCTCATGAAGTTTATGCTTCACTTTCAGAAGCGGTTTCTGTGGATTATGATGCAGTAAAAAAGGCTATTCTGAGTGCGTATGAGTTAGTCCCTGAGGCATATGGGCAGAAATTTTGGAATATAAGGAAACAGTCTGGGCAGACTGATATTCAGTTTGAGAAGGTAAAGCAAAGTAATTTTGACCGTTGGGTACAGGCATTAAAGTTAGAGACAACGTATGAAGCTCTTAGAGAAATAATTCTCCTGGAAGAATTTAAAGATTCACTTCCTCCTGTGGTTAGAACCCATGTTGCAGATCAGAGGGTTGAAACAGCTAAACAGGCAGCAGAGATGGCAGACGATTATGAACTGGTCCATAAATCTAAATCCTTTCTCCATCATCCGCATAAACTTGAGAAGGATAGAAGATGGGAAGGTGAGAGGAAGGTAGGTAGCCAGAGAAGAGAAGGGACAGTTGGGAATTCTCAGGAAATTCCTCGTCAGAATAGAAAGGAAGGTGCTGAGAGTGGAAGTGACATTCGAAATCCTAAATGTTTCCATGGTAACAAGGTGGGACATGTTGGGGCAGATTGCTGGAGATTATATGGTAGACCTATTGCAGCAGTAGGAACGCCAAAGGAATCCTCAGGAAAGGTGGCATCAGAAGAGGAAATGTTTGTTAAAACTGTATCAGTAGAACAGGTGAAACGTGTTCCCTCAGAACCAACAGGAAGGGGGATATTGTTCAGGATAGTCCAGAAAATATTTCTTTGATCACTGGTGAAGGAAGTCAGGCTTTTCAAGCTTCTGGATGTTTTGTTTCGAAGGGAGAAGCATTCCCAAACTCCACCAGCAAAATAAGTAAACAGATTAAATTTCTGAGAGATACAGGGGCAGATCAATCATTGATGGTGACTGATGATATAATTTGTGTTCCAGGTAGTTTTATGAAGGAAAAAGCATTAATAAGGGATATTAATGGAATTTATGAACCTGTTTCTTTGTGTAAAGTTAACTTACAAAGTCACTTTGTAAATGGAATTGTTCCGGTGGGAACTGCTGAATTGTGGTCCAGTTGAGCAAAGAACTGACCCAAGTAAAATTACTGATGTATCGAATTCAATAGTGACCAATATGAAAACAACTAAAGTGCCTGTAGAATTGGAAATTAAGAATTGACAAGAAAAAGGGACTGCAAGTGCAAAATGACTCTTGCATGACCAGAGAGACAGATTTACTAATTTACTACAGATTTACAGTGCTAATATACAAAATAGATCACCTATTGAGGGGTGGATTTTATTCTGGGTAATGATTTGGTTAATGGAAACAGTAATGTGGCGACGACTGTATTGATCCTAACCAACTTCAGAAAGCTACTGTCGCCAACAATGAGATGTTTATTACTGATAACAAGCAATTGAAGGAAAATCTGATCAATGTAGAAATCCAACTTTCATGTATGAAAGAGGAGTTTGCTAATGAAAGAAGAGAATTGGTGAGAACAATTAAGAATCAGTCACAGAGAATAGAACACTTGTCTGAGGACTTGAAATGTCTAAATGATAAATTTATAGAAGCAAACTTAACAAAGGCCAATCTTCAGTTAAAACTTGATGAACTTCAAGCATCAGAAGTTTCTGTGAAGTATCAGGGAAAATGCCTTGAACAAGAAAAGGAATTGTTGGTAAATAGAATATTTGGCTGAATGCGGAATTAAAAACCAAAACTAACGAACTGTTAGAGCTTCATTGGCAAAAGAGTAATGAGATTCTGAAACTTCAGTGCAATTTGGAGAAAATAAATGAGAAGAGGTGTGGCACGGAGCGTCACAGTTCCTGTGAATAAAAACTCTTTGCTGAATTGTGGCCCAGTTGAGCAAAGAACTGATGCAAGTAACTTTACTGATGTACCGAACTCAGTATTGGGCAATATGGAAGCAAATGAAGCGCCTGCAGAATTGGAAATCAAGAATTGCAAACAAAAAGGAACTGCAAGTGCAAAATGAATCTTGCATGACCAGAGAGACAGGTTAACCAATTTACTACAGCTTTACGGTGCTAATATACAAAATACAGCAGTTGGAGAGATGACGGTGTAGCGGTAATATCACTGCACTAATAATCCAGAGGCTCAGGCTAATGCCCTGACAACATAGATTCAAATCCAACTACAGAAGCTGATGGAATTTGAATTCAGTTAATAAATCTGGAATATAAAGCTCGTCTCAGTAACGGTGACGATGAAACTATCATCAATTGCTGTAAAAACCCATCTGGTTCACTAATGTCCTTTAGGGAAGGAAATCTACTGTCCTTACCCGGTCTGGCCTACATGTGACTCCAGACCCACAGCCATGTGGTTGACTCTTAACTGCCCCCTGAAATGGCCGAGCAAGCCACTTGGTTCAAGGGCAATTGGGGATGGGCAACAAATGCTGGCCTTGCCTGTGATGCCCAGATCCCATGAAAGAATAAAGGAATCCAGGCAAGTGGACAGTTTGCAAAAGACCATCCAAAACCTGGAAAGGAGTGGAATGATATAGCTCACGGACTATGTAAAAGAATTGAAGGGTTGGAATGAACTATGAAACTCCACAGGGAGAATATAATTGACGCTACTCAAAGAGACGTGGAGAAGTCCTGTTTGAAATGGGATCTGGAGAAACAACAAGATCATAAAAAGTTTAACGATCAAACCAAGCAGGAACCAAGTGTGAACATAAGAAGCACCTCAATAACGTCCTTGAAGTGGCGAAAAGAACTTTTGATCAGAGAAGAAATTAGATGTTAATGCACAAAAATGCCATTTTGACTTTGCTAAATCGAAATGAGGATTTACCACATTTGAGTTCAGAAAATGTGCTTGAGGCTGGAATTACACCTACAGATAACGAAAAGGATGATTGAGCTGTGGACTTAAATGAAACATTTTTTGCTGAGTTAAAGACTGGGAATAAGTGAAAAAAAAACATGAGTTGAATTAGGATAATGCTACAATGTACAAATTCTACTAATCTTATTACATTTATTGACTTTAAGTACATTTTATTGTACAATATGATGTGTAGTTTTGAAACAAAATGGAAAATGTATTTTGTATGGTATGTAATAAGCTATTGTTAGAGGTTTATGTTGTTACATTTGTATGAAGCGGATGTAAGGCTATTGTAAAGAAACCTTCACTGTTGTGAAACTTTCTTTCCTCCAAAGGGAAACATGTTAGAAAATAGAGACAGTTTAAGTAAGTTATATTGGTATTTGTGGGTGTTGGGAATGAGTTATAGCTTTAAAGTTTAAGTTTGACTTGTAGTTCTATATTTGTGTTAAGAAGACATCAAATTGAGTTTTAGTTTCACTTTCAAAAAGCGCCTGCATTTCAAATGAGTCTTTTACGATTATTGCAGCTAAAGTAAACAAACAAGTGTAGACGACTTGGGCTGATGTCCAGCAATGGGGGCTCAGAGAGGCAGATCCCTCCCACAGACACACACACGGAAAAGCTAGAAACAGCAGTTTGTTTTGGAAGCTGTTGGAGTTCAGCTGGTTTTGAAGATAGCTGCCAGAGAAGCAGCCTAGAAGGGGCAGACAGCCAGCTCCAAGCTAAAGAAAAACCCCAAAAGTCCAGGGGAGTGGAACAGGGGAAAGTCCCAAGGAGACCTAGTCAAAGGAAGGACAGGAAGCTAGAAAAAGTCCTGTTAGCGAAGTTAAGAGTGAGGAGCAGAGAGAAAGGCTCCAACCTTCAGATTTAAGAGACAAAAGCTGCAGAAAGCAGACTTAAAACGAGAACAGCTTGCAAGAGGCAAGAAGGTCTAAAGAGACGGTTTAAGGTCTGTAACTCTGCTATGGGCATGTGAAGCAGCGGTGTCCCGTGTCGGTGAAATAGAGTACATGGAAGAAAGCTCAAATGCATGTGGTGACCCAAGGAAGAGGAACATCAGAAGGAGAGTTTGAAACCCTGGAGCTGACCCTTGCGTAAGACGTCTGAGGGAAAGCATCAGTTTGGGAGAAGATTCCAAGGTGAGGTCGTGGAGATTGGAAACCCTCGTGTGAAAGACGGGAGTGCAGTAAGACTGGTTGGCTCATGGTGTGACAAGCATCTGGGGCGGGGGGGAGTTGAGGAGAGATCCATAGCATCTGGTTGAGTTGGCATCTGTCATTTGGTTTTAAAGTGTGGTGTGTCTGACCACAGGGTGCCATAGATTTATATGGACTGTGTGCCTACTGGGAACATTAGAGTATAAGATAACTTTTATAATTTGTGTTATCCTTACAAATCTGTATATATATGTAAAGGTATAGTTGTGGGTGAAGGAGTATTGTAATATAGTTCATCTTTTCTTGTTTAATAAATGTTTTACTATTTTGTTTAAAGTTCATCTGCTGACTCCTGTGACTCTGTTCAGTAGCTTCTCTCCGCATATCTAAACAAACAAATAAAAGTTAGAATCTATCAAGCTGGGTTCCACTCTGGGATCAGGATTATCCAGGGGTAACCTCAGCTGGGATCATAACAAAGTTGTGAACCTGCTGCTTTTGAAGGTAGTCTTGTTGGAGAGCAAGCTGAGAAAGGACGGCTACCTTGACTGGCTCCCTCTCTCTACCTTGCCTGATATTGTATGTGGCTATCAACCAGTAGCCAGAGAACCCTCATCTGAGTGTAACCAGTCTGCATTTGGACCTGTAAAGCTGAGACCAGTGGTGGGAACTTCCAGGCACCCACTGGGACCAGTGGCCCGTCTTCATATGAGAGAACTCCAGGTCGACAGCGTCAGGGCCCTGAGGGCTTTATCCATTATTTTATAACACTCATCCTCCAAAGCCCATCTCTGCAGAGACACTCTATCTGTTTGTCCTTTATTTGCCTTTGTGTGTGTGTGTGTTTGTGCTGGGGGATTTCTTCAGGAAGAGATAAATATACTTCCCGATTACAATTGTGTGTTAATTGATACTTGCAACTTGTTAAATGAAGTTTTGTTTTGAAATAAATTGATTATTCTGAGTATTTGAAAGAAGCCTGGTCAGAGTCTCTTTTCTTCTGGGTACCAGAGGTACAGGTACACAATTGGCCATTTTGGTGTGAAAATTAAACATTTGAATTAATGATACGGCCTGTGGAGTGGTGGGGCTTAATAATGCACACGCTCCTCCCACCCCCCTCATAACATAAACTGGGGGCTCTTGCAGGATTTGAAACGCTGGTAGCAAGTGATTGAACGCGGAATAATAATTGGTAAGGGGTAAAAAGGATGGAGACCAGGGGCAGAATTCCTGTGCGGGGGGTGGGGAGGGATTGCAAAACTGTCGTGCACACGAGAGAGCGCATATCTCCCCGAGACTAAGTGCTGCCTCAGGGAGAGCGCTGAAAATTTCATAAACATCAAAAATAGAAAAATTAAAAAATTATTAACATGTGCCCCTCATGTGATAATGTCACAAGAGATGGGACATGTTAATAAATATCACAAAGTTTATTAAAGATTTTTAAAACAGACATGAAACCTCGTCCCGCCGCTGGATGAGGTTTCATGTTTTCTCTATTTGCCGCCAGGGCTCCTGGCCGACCCACCAACCTTAAGGTTGGACGGGCAGGTCCTTTAATTGTTTCAATGATCCTGTCAATGGCCTCAATTGACCATTGACAGGTCGGCGGGTGGACAGCTGATTGCGCTGTTTCCCCCACCATCCTGGATATTTAAATGGGGTGGGGTGATGTTGGGGGTTCCGCCTGACATCATCCCGTGTCAGTTTCCTGTCGGTGAGCGGGCCCCGCCCCCAGATTGCTGATAGAAAAATTCTGGCCCAGGTTTCTTATACATTGGTAAACAAAAATGGCGTTGGAAGTTGCTAAGACTTTTTTACAGGTGAAAGAAGTAATCCTGACTGGTTTACAGAAATTAACAAAAGAACTTAAGAAATAGGAGCAGGAGGAGGCCTTTTGGCCCCTCAATCCTGCCCCACCATTCTATATGATCATGGCTGATCCTCTATCTCAACGCCATATTCCCGCTATCTCTCCATACCCCTTGATGCCCCTAATATCCAAAAATTTATCAATTTCTTTCTTGAATATACTCAGTGACCCGGCCTCCACACCCCCCGCACAGGAATTCTGCCCCTGGTCTCCATCCTTTTACCCCTTACCAATTATTATTCCGCGTTCAATCACTTGCTGCCTGCGTTTCAAATCCTGCAAGAGCCCCCAGTTTATGTTATGAGGGGGGTGGGAGGAGCGTGTGCATTATCAAGCCCCACCACTCCACAGGCCGTATCATTAATTCTGTGGTAGAGAATTCCACAGGTTGACCACCCTCTGAGTGAAGAAATTTTTCCTGATCTCAGTCCTAAATGGCCTGCCCCATATCCTGAGACTGTGGCCCCTGGTTCTAGACTCTCCAACCAGGGGAAACAACCTCCCTGCATCCAGTCTGTCTGGCCCTGTTAGAATTTTATAAGTTTCCATCAGATCCCCTCTCGTTCTTCTAAACTCCAGTGAACACAGGCCCAGTCGAACTAATCTCTCCTCATATGACAGTCCTACCATCCCCAGAATCAGCCTAGTGAACCTTTCACTGCACTCCCTCTATTGAAAGTATATCCTTTCTTAGGTAGGGAGACCAAAACTGCACACAATACCCCAGGTGTGGTCTCACCAAGACTCTGTATAACTGCAGTAAGACATCTCTACTTCTGAACTCAAATCCTCTTGCAATGAAGGCCAACATACTATTTCCCTTCCGAATTGTTTGCTACACCCGCCTGTTGACTTCCATTGACTGGTGCACAAGGACACCCAGATCCCTTTGTACATCCACATTTCCCAATATATCACCATTTAAATAATACTCTGCCTTTCTGTTTTTCACACCGAAGCGTATAACTTCACATTTATCCACATTATACTGCATCTGCCATGTGTTTGGCCACACACACAACTTGTCTAAATCGCCCTAAAGCCTCCTTGTATCCTCCTCACAACTCTCAGTTTTGTGTCATCAGCAAACTTGGAAATATTGCATTTGGTTCCTTCATCCAAGTCATTGATATATATTGCGAATAGCTGGGGCCCAAGCACTGATCCCTGTGGTACCCCACTAGTCACCACCTGCCACCCGGAAAAAGACCCATTTATTCCCACTCTCTGTTTCCAGCCTGTCAACCAATTCTCAATCCATGCCAGTATATTACCCCCAATCCCATGTGCATTAATTTTGCCAACTGTGGGACCTTATCAAAAACTTTCTTGCAATCCACTGGTTCTCCCTTATCTATTCTACTAGTTACATCCTCAAAAAACTCCAGTAGATTAGTTAAGCTTGATTTCCCTTTAATAAACCCATGCTGACTTTGTCTAATCCCCTTTCAGATCCCTATGTCTCCATCACAACATACCCTCCTACCTATTTTTGTATCGTCAGCAAATTTGGGTATATTACACTCTGCCCCCTCCTCCAAGTCATTAATATAGATAGTAAATAATTGAGGCCCTAGGACTGATCCTTGTGGCACTCCACTAGTTATATCTTTCCAAACTGAAAAAGACCCATTAATGCTGACTCTGTCTTCTGTGTGTTAACCAATCCTCAATCCATGCTAATACATTACCCCCAATACCGTGAGCTCCTATCTTGTGCAATAACCTTTTATGTGGCACCTTATTGAATGCCTTCTGGAAATCCAAATTCAGTATATCTACCGGTTCCCCTTTATCAACTCTGCTTGTTATATCCTCAAAGAGCAAATTTGTCAAACATGATTTCCCTTCACAAAACCATGTTGACTCTGCGTTAAGCTTTTCTAAATGTCCTATTCCCTCTTTAATAATGGACTCTAGCGTTTTCCCAACAACAGATGTTAGGCTGACTGGTCTATAGTTTCCTGCATTTTGTCTCCCTCCCATCCTGAACAGGGGCATCACATTAGCGGTTTTCCAATCTGCTGGGACCACTTCCTTTAAAACCCTTGGATGCAGGCCATCAGGTCCTGGCAACTTGTCTGCCTTTAGTTTGTCAAATACTTTGTCCCTTGTGCTAGAGACAGTTACGAGATCTTTCCTCCCATTAACTCCTCGCTTATCTGATATCTTTGGGATGTTTATAGTGTCCTCCACCATGAAGACCGATGCAAAATATTGGTTTAAATTATCTGCCATTTCCCTGTTCCCCGTTATCAATTCTCCACTTGCATCCTCCAAGGGTCCCATGCTCACTCTGACCACTCTCTTTTTATATACCAGTAGAGGCTCTTGTTGTTTGTTTTTATATTTCTTGCCAATTTACTTTCATAATCAATTTTCTCCCTATTAGCTTTCTAGTCATCCGCTACTGGTTCCTAAAAAATTACCAATCCTTTGGCCTACCACTAATTTTCACCGCTTTGTACGCCTTAGTGTTTGATTGGATACGCTCCTTGACCACCTTTGTCAATCACAGGTGGTTCATCCTTCTCATCGAGTCCTTTTTGCCTGGGATAAATTTTTGCTGAGCATTATGAAATATCTGCCACTGCTCATCCACTGACATTCCCCTTAGTCTATTTTCCCAGCCCACTTAAGACAACTCTTTCTTCATACCTCTGTAATTGCCCTTATTTAAGTTGAGGACACTGGTTTGAGACCTGAGTTGCTCAGCCTCAAGCTGAATTTGAAATTCTACCATGTTGGGATCGCTACCCCCGAGAGGACCCTTAACTACGAGACTTCTTATTAATCCCACCTCATTACACATTACTAGATCTAAAATAGCCTGTTCCCGGGCAGGTTCTGCAATGTATTGCTCTAAGAAACAATCCCTGATGCACTCTACAAATTCATCTTCTATGTTACCCCTGCCAATCTGATTTGTCCAGTCAATATGCAGATTAAAATCACCCATGACAATTGTAGCCCCCTTCTTACACACCTCCATTATTTCCCGATTTATACTTTGTCCTACAGCGAGGCAACTCTTCGGGGGCCTATAGACGACTCCCACCTGTGACTTCTTCCCCTTGTTATTCCTTATTTGCACCCAAACTGATTCCACATCACGATCTATTGCATCTATATCACTACTCACCACCGCACTGATACCTTCCTTTATTAACAAAGCTACCCCACCTCCTTTTCCTTTTGTCTATTTTTCTGGAATGTCGAATATCCTTGAATATTGAGTTCCCAGTCTTGGCCACCCTGCAACGACTTCTCTGTAATAGATATCAAGTCATATCCATTTATTTCTATTTGTGCCATCAACTCATCTATCTTGTTACAAATGCTGCTTGCATTCAGATAAAGAGCCTTAAGCTTTGGCTTTTTACTCATTCTGGTTCTAATTTCTGCTGCACTCTTCTGCTTAGATTTTCTGCCCCTTCCTCTCACACTTTGATTATGGTTTGCCTCTTCACTACCTTCCACCTCTGCTCTATCGATTATTTTTCATTTTCTAAACTTCCCTTCAATTGAACCTCCCCCCACTAATTAGTTTAAATCCTAGCTACAACCCTAGTTATATGATTCGCCAGGACACTGGTCCCAGCATGGTTCAAATGAAGCCCATCCCAGCTCTCTCCTTCCCCAGTACTGGTGCCAGTGCCCCATGAATTGGAACCCATTTCTCCCACACCAATCTTTGAGCCACCCATTTACCCCTCTGGTCTTATTTACCCTATGCCAATTTGCACATAGCTCAGGTAGGAATCCGGAGATTATTACCTTTTTGGTTCTGCTTTTAATTTAGCCCCGAGCTGCTTGTAGTCCCTCAGCAAAACCTCTTTCCTAGTCCTACCTATGTTGTTGGTACCTATGTGGACCATGACAACTGGATCCTTCCCCTCCCACTCCAAGTTCCTCTCCAGCCCAGAAGAGATGTCCTTAACTTTGGCACCAGGTAGGCAACACAGCCTTCAGGACTCTCTGTCTTTGCTGCAGAGAACAGTATGTATTCCCCTAACTATGCTATCTTATGCTAACTGTGCTATTCCTACTACATTTCTCATTTCTCCCCCAACTTGAATGGCGCTCTGTACCACGGTGCTGTGGTCAGTTTGCTCATTCTCCCTGTAGTCTGTGCCCTCGTATACACTGGGAGTGAGAACCCCGTACCTATTGGACAAGGGCACTGGTTGAGGCTCCTCCAAAGCTAAATTCTGGATCCCCATACCTGCCTCACTCGCAGTCACACCCTCCTGTCCCTGACTACGGACCAAATTTAATGTAATTAATCTAAGGGGTGTGACTGTCTCCTGAAACACAGCGTCCAGGTAACTCTCCCCCTCCCTGATGTGTCGCAGTGTCTGAAGCTCGGACTCCAGCTCATCAACTCTGAGCCAGAGTTCCTGGAGCAGCCAACACTTGCTGCAGCACAAAAACAGAAACACCTGGAAAAACTCAGCAGGTCTGGCAGCATCGGCGGAGAAGAGCACAGTTGATGTTTCGAGTCCTCATGACCCTTCAACAGAACTTGCTGCAGATGTGGTCACTGTGGGTCCCACATGCTACAGCTGCAACACATCACCTGCCCAGCCATCTCTATTCTATTTAGTTAATTAATTTGGATGCTAAATATTTTAAAAGTGAATTTCTTAACTGTACTCTATAGCTGTAATAATGTCTCCTGTTTTAAACCACTTGGCCAATCAAAAGAGACGTGGAAGAGATACCCACCAATCACCTACCTGTTTTCCTGACGTCACACTCTGGCTCTGACAGGGAGAAACAGGTTGAAGGGACTCCCTGCCGCTGGTTTTTATTTCCCGCTCCCGCTGCCCTTCACACACAAACAGAATTAGTGTAAAGCCGGAGTTCGAATTACCCAAAGGGGCGAGGAAAGCAGGACACCGTTGAGATAATAGCGCAGCATCTGAAACTGGAAGGGATACCAGAGAGACCATGTTCTCCGGGGGTGGGGGGGTCAGTTAAATTAGCTAAGATCCAATTGCGAATGAAGCAATTTGAACGTGAAAAGGAGCTGAGAAAGCTTGAATGGAGGCAAAAGAAAAGGAAAGACAAAGGGAAGGAAAAAAGAAAGAAAATTGGAATTGAAAAGCCTGGAGACAAAAGAAACAGAAAAGGAAAGAGAAAGAGCATTTACGGGGAGCTGGAACTGGAATTTCAGGCGAGGGAGAAGAATAAAGAAAAAGAGACAAAGGAAAGAGAGACGGAACGAGAAAGGGATTCCAGCTTAAAAGGCTGGACCTTAGAAATGAGGCTTCAGACGCTGTGGGAGGTTCTGATGGTGAAACAAACACCTTCAACCCAAAGCCCAGTGGGGAGGTGTTTAAGTTTGTACAGGCTCTGCCAAAGTTCGAGGAAAGGATGTAGAGGCACTCTTTATTTCATTTGAGAACTTCAGGCGAGACAGGGGAGGGGGTAAAAGAGGAGGAGGCGTTGTATTATTAGTTAAGGAGTCAGTTACTGCAGTAAGGAGAGATGATATCTTGGAGGGGGCATCGAATGAAGCTTTGTGGGTAGAGCTTAGGAATAAAAAAGGAACAGCCACACTGTTAGGTGTTTATTATAGACCCCCAGATAGTCAGCGGGAATTTGAGGAGCAAATATGTGCACAATTTATGGAGGTGTGTGAAAACAATAACAATAGGGTAATTATATTAAATGATTTCAACTTTCCCAACATTAATTGGAATAGACAAAGGGTAGAATTTTTCCGTTGGCGATTTGGGGGCGGGGTCCACTCGCCGATGGGAAAATGACACGGGATGACGTTGGGGGGAACCCCTGATGTCATCCCGCCCCATTTAAATATCCAGGCAGGTGGGGGAAACAGCGAAATCAGCTGTCCGCCCGTCGACCTGTCAATGGCCAATTGAGGCCAATGACAGGATTATTGAAACAATTAAAGGACCTGCCCGACCATCCTTAAGGTTGGTGGGTCGGCCAGGAGCCCCAGCGGTAAATAGAGAAAACATGAAACCTCATCCACCGGCGGGACGAGGTTTCATGTCTGTTTTTAAAAAACTTTAATAAACTTTATGTGCTTTTCATGAACATGTCCCATCTCGTGTGACATTGTCACATGAGGAGGACATGTAGATAATTTTTTTATTTTCCTATTTTGAAACTTTCAAACACTTTCAGTGATCTCCCAGAGGCAGCACTTAGTCTGAGGAAGCAGAGCGCACTCTCACAGTTGGGGAATTCCTCCCCGCGCCCCTGCACAGGAAGTGCAAAGTGTTTCCCATCGGGCGGCCCGCTGGGTGGGCCTTAATTGGCCCACCCACTTAAAATGGCGGCGGGGCTTGTTTCAGTGGCGGTGATCGGCTGCCTGCCCATCGCCAAGCCGGTGGGGCCCACCCGCCCATCAAGGGCTAAATTCTACACATAGTGTTAAGGGCTTGGATGGAGTGGATTTCTTGAAATGTATACAGGAGAACTTTTTAGATCAATATGAAGAGGGTCCAACAAGGGACGGTGCAGTGCTGGACCTAATTCTGGGGAATGAAGCCAGACAGGTGGCTGAGGTGGTGGTGGGGGAGCATTTTAGTGATAGCGACCACGACATGGTACAGTTTAAGTTTGTTATGGACAAAGAAATAGACAAGTTGTAAAAAAATGTTTTGGATTGGGGGAGAGTGGATTTTAGTAAAATAAGGCAGGATCTGGCCAAGGTAGAATGGGAACAGTTACTTGTGGGGAAATCTACAGAGGAACAGTGGGGGGTGTTCAAAAAGGAAATGGGGAAGGTACAGGCTCAACATGTTCCCTCTAGGGTGATAGGAAGGAGTAACAAGCCCAGAGAACCATGGATGACCAGAGATATTCAGGTTACGATGAGAAGGAAAAGAGAGGCTTTTAGCAGGTACAAGGGAAGCAAATCAGCAGAGGCATTAGTGGAGTACAGAAAGTGCAGGGTGGAGCTTAAGAAAGCAATTAGGAGAGCAAAGAGGGGATATGAGAAAGCTCTGGCTGGTAAAAGTAGGGAAAATCCCAAGATATTTTATAAGTATATCAAAGGAAAGAGGATAACCAGGGAAAGAGTAGGACCCATAAGGGACCAAGGGGGCAATCTATGGGTGGAGCCAGAGGACATCGCTAGAGTGCTGAACGAATACTTCACATCCGTTTTCATCCAAGGGAATAAGGATGAAGGTATCAAACTCAGGGAGAGAGACTGCGAGGTTCTGGAGCAAATTGATATAGGGAGTGACAAGGTATTGGAGGTGTTGGCAGGCTTAAAAGTGGACAAATCTCTAGGCCCGGATGATTTGTGTCCCAGACTGCTGAGGGAGGCAAGGGAGGAGATCGCAGGGGCTCTGACCTGAATTTTTAATTCCTCTCTGGCCACAGGGGAGGTGCCAGAGGACTGGAGAACAGCTAATGTGGTTCTGCTATTTAAGAAGGGTTGTAGAGATAAGCCAGGGAACTACAGGCCAGTGAGTCTCACGTCAGTGGTAGGGAAACTATTGGAGAAATTTCTGAAGGAGAGAATCTATCTCCGCTTGGAGAGGCAAGGTTTGATCAGGGATAGTCAGCATGGCTTTGTCAGAGGGAGGTCATGCCTAACAAATTTGATTGAATTTTTTGAGGAGGTGACCAGGTGTGTAGATGAGGGTAGTGTAGTTGATGTAGTTTATATGGATTTCAGCAAAGCCTTTGACAAGTTCCCACAAGGGAGACTTATAAAGAAGGCAAATGCACATGGGATACAGGGTAATTTGATAAGGTGGATTCAAAATTGGCTTAGTTGTAGGAGACAGAGGGTGATGACAGAAGGATGCTTGAGTGACTGGAAGCCAGTGTCCAGTGGCGTACCACAGGGATCTGTGCTGGGTCCCCTATTATTTGTCATTTATATAAATGACATAGATGACTATGTGGGGGGTAGGATTAGTAAGTTTGCGGATGACACAAAGATTGGCCGGGTGGTTAACAGTGAGGTTGAGTGTCTTGGGCTACAGGAAGATATAGACAGAATGGTCAAATGGGCAGATAAGTGGCAGATGGAATTTAACCCTGAAAAATGTGAGGTAATACACTTTGGAAGGAACAGTTTGACAAGGAAGTATTCAATGAGTGGCATGACACTAAGAAGTTCTGAGGAACAAAGGGACCTTGGCGTGTGTATCCATAGATCTCTGAAGGCAGAGGGGCATGTTAGTGGGGTGGTGAAAAAGGCATGTGAGACACTTGTCTTTATCAATCGAGGCATAGATTACAAAAGTAGGGAGGTCATGTTGGAGTTGTATAGAACCTTGGTGAGGCCACAGCTGGAGTACTGTGTGCAGTTCTGGTCGCCACATTATAGGAAGGATGTGATTGCACTGGAGGGGGTGCAGAGGAGATTCACCAGGATGTTGCCTGGGATGAAACATTTAAGTTATGAAGAGAGGTTGGATAGACTTGGGTTGTTTGTGTTGGAGCAGAGAAGACTGAGGGGTGACCTGATTGAGGTGTACAAGATTATGAGGGGCATGGACAGGGTAGATAGGGAGCAGCTGTTCCCCTTAGTTGAAGGGTCAGTCACAAAGGGGCATAAGCTCAAGGTGAGGGGCAGGAGGTTTAGGGGGGATGTGAGGAAAAGCTTTTTTACCCAGAGGGTGGTGACGGTCTGGAATGTGCTGCCTGGGAGGGTGGTGGAGGCGGGTTGCCTCACATCCTTTAAAAAGTACCTGGATGAGCACTTGACACATCATAACATTCAAGGCTATGGGCCAAGTGCTGGTAAATGGGATTAGGTAGGTAGGTCAGGTGTTTCTCACGTATCGGTGCAGACTCGATGGGCCGATCTCCGCTGTGATTCTATGATACTGTATTTAGCTTAAAGTAAGGGTTTTTTTCAACTAGAGGCATGGCAAGGCAGCTCAATCCCGTGTTATGTACCGCCTGCAACACGTGGGAAGTCCTAGATGCTCCTTGACGTGTGCAGGAAGTGCCATCAGCTGTAGCTACTTGAGCTCCGAGTTTTGGAGCTTGAGCGGCAGCTGGAGGCGCTGAGGTGCATCCGCGAGGCTGAGGGTTTCATAGATGTTTTTAGACGTGGTCACCCCACAGCTGACGGAAGTGCAGACAGAGAGAGAATGGGTGACCATCAGTCAGACGAAAGGTGTCAGGCAGGTAGTCAGGAAATCCCCAGGGTGCATCTCGCTCGAGAACCGTTTTTCTGTGTTGGAAAACGGAGAGAGTGACGGTTCCACTGGGGAGTGCAGCCACACTCATGGTACTGTGAGTGGCTCAGCTGCACAGAGGGGGAGGAAAAAGAGGGGAAGAGCAATAGTGTTAGGAGACTCAATAGTAAGGGGAACAGACAGTCATTTCTGCAGCCGTAGATTCGGGACTCCAGGATGGTATGTTGTCTCCCTGGTGCCAGGGTCAAGGATGTCACTGAACAGCTGCAGGACATTCTGAAGGGGGAGGTCAAACAAACAGAGATCGTGGTACATATTGGTACCAACGACATAGGTAGAAAGAGGGATGAGGTCCTGCAAGCAGAATTTAGGGAGCTAGGAAACATTAAAAAACAGGACCTCAAAGGTAGTAATCTCTGGATTACTTCCAGTGCCACACGCTAGTGAGTATAGGAATAGGAGATTAGTCCAGATGAATGTGTGGCTGGAGGGATGGTGCAGGAGGGAGGGCTTTAAATTTCTGGGACATTGGGACTATTTCTGGGGGCGGTGGGACCTGTACAAGGCAGACGGGTTGCACCTGAACCAGAATGGGACCAACATCCTTGAGGGGAGGTTTGCTAGTGCTGTTGGGGAGGGTTTAAACTAACTTGGCAGGGGGATGGGATCCTGAGAGGAGGTTCAGGAGGGGGGAGATGCACAGCCAAAATTAGAAGAGAGAGCAAGTGAGTCTGGAAGGCATAGAAATTATAGGCCAATTAAGGCAGAAGAGAGCTTGGCAAGGTTGGATGGTATTTATTTTAATGCAGGGACCCTGACGAATAAGGCAGATGAGTTGAGGGCACAAACTAACATATGGAAGTATGATCTCATTGCTGTCACAGAGACATGGTTGGGAGAGAGGCAGGATTGGTAGCTCAATATTCCAGGATATCGGGTCTTCAGGCGAGACAGGGAAGGAGGTAAAAGAGGAGGGGATATCGCAATATTGATGAAGGAATCAATATTACAGCAGTAAGGAGGGATGACATCTTAGGAGGCTCCTCAGATGAAGCCATATGGAAAGAACTTAAAAACAAAAAAGGAGCAATCACATTGCTGGGAGCGTACTATAGGCCCCCAAACAGTCAGAGAGAAATAGAAGAACAGATATGTAGGCAAATTTCAGAGAAGTGTGAAAATAATAGGGTAGTAATAGTGAGGGAGTTCAATTTCCCCAACATTAACTGGGTTAGTCATATTGTGGTAGGTTTAGAGGGAGTGGAATTCTTAAAATGCAGCCAGGAGAGCTTTTTAAGCCAGTACGTAGAAGGTCCTACAAGAGAGGGGGCGGTCCTGAACTTTATTTTAGGGAATTAAGCCGGGCAAGTGGTAGAGGTATCAATGGGGGAGCATTTTGCAGATAGTGATCATAACTCTGTTAGATTCAAGGTTGTTATGGAAAAGGACAAGGATGGGCCAGAAATCAGAGTTATAAATTGGGAGAAGGCTGATTTTAATAAGATCAGATATGATTTGGCCAGAGTGGACTGGGAGCAGCTACTTTTAGGTAAATCTGCGTCAGAGCAGTGGGACTCATTCAAGAAGGAAATAGGGAGAGTACAGGGCCAACATATTCCAATAAAGACAAAGGGTGGGACCAACAAATCCAGGGAACCCTGGGTGTCGAGGGATATACAGGATTGGATAAAGAGAAAAAGGGAGGCTTATGGCAGATACCGAGGGCTCAAAACAGCGGAAGCCCTAGAGGAGTATAGATTATTTAGGGGGGATCTTAAAAAGGAAATTAGGAGAGCAAAAAGGGGGCATTGGCAGGTAAAATAAAGGAAAATCCAAAATTATTTTACAAGTACATTAAGAATAAGAGGGTAACTAGGGAAAGAGTAGGGCCCATTAAGGACCACAGTGGTAATTTGTGTGTGGAGCCAGGAGATGTAGGTAGGGTTCTAAATGAATATTTTGTGTCAGTGTTTACAAGTGAGGGGCACGACGTGGGTATGGAAATCAGGCAGAAGGACTGTGATATAATTGAAGAAATTAGCATAGAAAGGGAGGAGGTTCTAAGTGGTCTGGCAGGCTTAAAAGTAGATAAATCTCCAGGCCCGGATGAAATATATCCCAGGCTGTTGCGTGAGGCAAGGGAGGAGATAGCAGGGGCGCTGGCAATAATTTTCAATACCTCTCCGGCCACAGGAGAGGTGCCAGAGGACTGGAGGACAGCCAATGTGGTACCGTTATTCAAGAAGAGAGGAAGGGATAAACCAAGGAACCACAAGCCAGTCGGTCTAACCTCAGTGGTTGGGAAACTATTGGAAGCAATTCTGAGGGACAGAATTAATCTACACTTGGAGAGGCAGGGATTAATCAAGGACAGTCAGCATGGTTTTGTTAAGGGGAGATCATATCTGACCAATTTGATTGAATTTTTCGAAGAGGTGACCAGTGTGTAGATGAGGGCAATGCATTTGATGTAGTCTACTTGGACTTCAGCAAGGCTTTTGATAAGGTTCTGCATGGGAGAATGGTAACGAAGGTTAGAGACCATGGGATCCAAGGCAATTTGGCAAATTGGATCCAGAATTGGCTGAGTGGCAGGAAGCAGAGGGTGATGGTCGAGGGGTGTTTTTGTGACTGGATGCCTGCGTCCAGTGGAGTTCCACAGGGATCGGTGTTGGGTCCCTTGCTGTTTGTGGTATATATAAACGATTTGGACTTGAATGTAGCAGGGTTGACCAGTAAGTTCGTGGATGACACGAAAATTGGTGGGGTGGTAAATAGTGAGGAAGATAGCCTTAGATTACAGGAGGATATAGATGGGCTGGTCAGATGGGCTGATCAAATGGAACTTAATCCAGATAAGTGTGAGGTGATGCACTTGGGCAGGACAAACAAGGCACGGGAATACACGATGAAAGGTATGACCCTGGGAAGTACCGAGGATCAGAGGGACCTTGGTGTGCATGTCCACCGGTCCCTTAAGGTAGCGGGACAGGTAGATAAGGTGGTTAAGAAGGCATATGGGATACTTGCCTTTATTAGCTGAGGCATAGAATATAAGAGCAGGGAGGTTATGCTGGAACTGTATAAAACGCTGGTTAGGCCACAGCTAGAGTATTGCGTACAGTTCTGGAATTCACATTATAGGAAGGATGTGGTTGCACCAGAGAGAGTGCAGAGGAGATTTACCAGGATGTTGCCTGGGCTGGAGAGTTTTAGTTATGAGGAGAGATTGGATATACTGGGGTTATTTTCCCTGGAGCAGAGCAGGTTGAGGGGGGACATGATTGAGGTATATAAAATTATGAGAGGCGTAGATAGGGTAGACAGGAAGGAACCTTTCCCCTCGGTGGAGGGATCAATAACCAGGAGGCATAGATTTAAGGTAAGAGGCAGGAGGTTTGGAGGGGATGTGAGGAAGAATGTTTTCACCCAGAGGGTGGTGGGAATCTGGAACTCACTGCCTGAAAGGGTGGTAGAGGCAGAAACCCCCATAACATTTAAGAAGTATTTGGATGTGCACTTGCGATGCCATGGCAAACAAGGCTATGGGCCTAGTGCTGGAAAATGGGATTAGAATAGTTAGGTACTTGTTTGACTGGCACAGACTCGATGGGTGGAAGGGCCTTTTTCTGTGCCGCAGACCTCTCTGACTCTATGAGATTTGTTGACAGGAAACTGGTGAGTACCTTTAACATCATAAGCTAAGGGGATATCGGCTTTTGTCACGCCAAATGGGCTATACCAATGATCGGGTAATAATATTTGGACTAAAAAAATGCTCCAGCCACTCAGGTGATCACTAATGTTCCTGTGTGGTTTACTTGGATGATGTATTGGTTTATAGCAACACATGGAAAGACCATTTTAAACAACTGGAAACTTTATTTAAACAATTACAGTTGGCAGATATTGTGATAAACCTTGCAAAAAATGAGTTTGCGAAAGCGTGAGTAACTTATTTATCGGGCAGGGACAAGTCTTGCAAGAACAGCGAAGGTACAGGCTTTGATGGAATTCCCTGTCCCCAAAACTAAACGGGAAATCATGAGATTTTTGGGGATGTGCGGTTTCTATCGTAAATTTGTGCCAAACTTCAGCACAATAGTTGCTCCACTAACAGACTTATTACAAGAGAAAGCAAAGGTGGTATAGTCGAGAGAGTGCCAGACAGCGTTTTAGAAGCTGAAAGTGATTCTAACCAATGAACCAGTATAAGCCACCCTTAATTTTGTGAAACCCTTCAAGCTGGTAATTGATGCCAGTGACTTAGGGGTGGGTGTGGTCTTATTGCAGGAAGATGAATTGGGCACAGAGAAGCCCGTGGGGCACTTGTGTAAAAAATTAAATTAACATCAAAAGAGATACTCTACGGTAGAAAAGGAAACCCTGGAATTGTTACTGGCTCTTAAGCATTTTTAGGTATATATACATCATGGCTGTAAAGAAACATTAGTATATACTGACCCTTGGTCTTTGTGGAAAAATTTAAGACTCAGAATGACAGACTGTTCCGATGGAGCTTGCGAATACAACCTTATAAACTGAAGATTTTTCATATTCCTGGAAAAGAAAATATAATCGCTGATGTATTATCAAGAATGTAAATCGTTAATAATTATCTGGAAATCAAGAAAGTCAGAAAACTAAACAGATTCTGTATATGGAGCATGTTTGAATTCTGTTTATGTGTTGTACGTATTTTTTCCTGTATACTTTGCGATGAAACACATTTGGAAATGGTGTCTCATTTCTGCAGGGCAAAGGTATCCTAGAATCATATCTCTCAAGACTGAAGTTTTCTTTTACAAAATGGAAGGACCTGGCATAATCTGGACATCTGGATGTTGGGATTTATTTTTAGAAGGTCATAAATTCACCTTGGAGCTGTCAACAAGCAGGCCTCTTCCAGGAAATCACCTGACTTATATGGTACTTGAGAAGAAGGTGTCCATTTGTGCTGAACTGAAAAGTACTTTAATAAATGAAAAACTGGGTGACAAAAAGACATGGGACAGGGGGAAAGCTCAAGTTGTGAACCTGCTGCTTTTGAAGGTAGTCTTGTTGGAGAGCAAGCTGAGAAAGGACGGCTACCTTGACTGACTCCCTCTCTCTACCTTGCCTGATATTGTATGTGGCTATCAACCTGTAGCCAGAGAACCCTCATCTGAGTGTAACCAGTCTGCATTTGGACCTGTAAAGCTGAGACCAGTGGTGGGAACTTCCAGGCACCCACTGGGACCAGTGGCCCGTCTTCATATGAGAAAACTCCAGGTCAATAGCGTCAGGGCCCTGAGGGCTTTATCCATTATTTTATAATGCTCATCCTCCAAAGCCCATCTGTTGAAGGGTCATTAGACTCGAAACGTCAACTCTTTTCTTCTCCGCCGATGCTGCCAGACCTGCTGAGTTTTTCCAGGTAATTCTGTTTTTGTTTTTGTTTTTATCTCTGCAGAGAGACTCTATCTGTTTGTCCTTTATTTGTCTTTGTGTGTGTGTGTGTGTGTGTGTTTGTGCTGGGGGATTTCTTCAGGAAGAGATAAATATACTTCCCGATTACAATTGTGTGTTAATTGATACTTGCAACTTGTGAAATGAAGTTTTGTTTGAAATAAATTGATCATTCTGAGTATTTGAAAGAAGCCTGGTCAGAGTCTCTTTTCTTCTGGGTACCAGAGGTACAGGTACACAATTGGCCATTTCAGTGAGAAAATTAAACATTTAAATTAATGATACAGCCCCAACCCCCCAGGCTCAACCCCCCCACCCGCCTCCCCTCACCCCGCTCGCCTCCCCCCCCCACCCCGCTCGCCTCCCCCCCCCCACCCGCTCGCCTCCCCCCCCCACCCCGCTCGCCTCCCCACCATTCCCCTCGTCCCCTCCCCCATTCCCCCTCCCCCCCAACTCCCCCCCAACTCCCCCCATCCACTCCCCATTCCCCCCATCATCGTCCCCCCCGTTCCCCCCCACCCCACTTGCCTCCCCCACCACCTCCACCCCCCGCTCGCCTCCCCCCCCACCCCGCTCGCCTCCCCCCCCCACCCCGCTCGCCTCCCCCCCCACCCCGCTCGCCTCCCCCCCCACCCCGCTCGCCTCCCCCCCCACCCCGCTCGCCTCCCCCCCCCACCCCGCTCGCCTCCCCCCCCCACCCCGCTCGCCTCCCCCCCCCACCCCGCTCGCCTCCCCCCCCACCCCGCTCGCCTCCCCCCCCACCCCGCTCGCCTCCCCCCCCCACCCCGCTCGCCTCCCCCCCCACCCCGCTCGCCTCCCCCCCCCACCCCGCTCGCCTCCCCCCCCACCCCGCTCGCCTCCCCCCCCACCCCGCTCGCCTCCCCCCCCACCCCGCTCGCCTCCCCCCCCCACCCCGCTCGCGTCCCACCCCCACCCCAACCCCTCCTTCCCTCCACCCAACGCCCCCTCCTTCCCTGCCCCCATATCCCCTCATCCCCCACCCCCCATCTCCCGCCCCGCCCCCATCGCCCCGGCCCCGCCCCCGCCCCGCACCCGCACCCCGCCTCGCCCCCGGCCCCGCCCCTCGCCCCTGGCCCCCGGCCCCCGGCCCCGCCCCTCTCGCTGCCCCTCAGAAACATGGCGGCCGGAGTGAAGGGAGTGGGGGGGAGAACAGACGCTGTGCGTGATGATGTCAGAGCGGCACGCAGAGCGTCACCGCCGCTGCAGGGAATCGGAGCGGGAGGCGAAAGTCCGGGAACCGGGAAGAGACTGAGGGAAAGGCCGAGGCTGCAGCTTCTGGCCCGGGGAGAGACTGAGGGAAAGGCCGAGGCTGCAGCTTCGGGCCCGGTGCCCGGGGCAGGAGCGGCTGAGGGAGGGAGAGCGGGGCCGCGGGGCCCCCCAGGCCGCATTGTGAGTGGCCCGGCCTGGCCTGGCCTCGGCCTCCCTCACGCCCCGGAGATGCTGAAGTGTATCCCGCTGTGGCGGTGTAACCGGCACATTGAGTCGGTGGACCGGAGGCACTGCTCCCTCAGCGGGGTCCCCGAGGAGATTTATCGCTACAGCCGCAGCCTGGAGGAGCTGCTACTGGACTCGAACCAACTGAGGGAACTGCCCAAGGTAGGAGGGGGGGAGAGGGGTGGGGGGGGGGAGTGAAGGGGGAGAGAGGGGGGGAGTGAAGGGGGGGTGGAGAATGATGGGGGGGAGGGGAGTGATGGGTGGGGGGGAGAGTGATGGGTGGGGGGGGAGAGTGATGGGTGGGGGGGGGGAGTGATGGGTGGGGGGGGGAGTGATGGGTGGGGGGGGGGAGTGATGGGGGAGTGAGCGGGGGGAGAGTGAGGGGAGAGGAGGGAGGGAATGAGAGGGAGGGAGGGTCGAGAGGGTGACGAGGGGGAGGGGAAAAGGGGTGAGGATGTGGGGGGACAGTTGGCAGGGGTGAGGGGGAGATGGGAGAGCAGGGGAGGGACGGCAGGGGGCGAGAGAGGGGGGTTCAGGGGATGGGGGCAGAGTGAGGGGGGTTCAGGGGGATGGGGGCAGAGAGAGGGGGGTTCAGGGGGATGGGGGCAGCGAGAGGGGGGTTCAGGGGGATGGGGGCAGAGAGAGGGGGAGGTGCAGGGGGATGGGGGCAGAGAGAGGGGGAGGTGCAGGGGGATGGGGGCAGAGAGAGGGGGGTTCAGGGGGATGGGGGCAGAGAGAGGGGGAGGTGCGGGGGGATGGGGGCAGAGAGAGGGGGGTTCAGGGGGATGGGGGCAGAGAGGGGGGGTTCAGGAGGATGGGGGCAGTGAGGGGGAGGTGCAGGGGGATGGGGGCAGAGTGAGGGGGAGGTGCAGGGGGATGGGGGCAGAGAGAGGGGGAGGCCCAGGGGGATGGGGGCAGAGAGAGGGGGGTTCAGGGGGATGGGAGCAGAGTGAGGGGGAGGTGCAGGGGGATGGGGGCAGAGAGAGGGGGAGGTCCAGGGGGATGGGGGCAGAGAGAGGGGGGTTCAGGGGATGGGAGCAGAGTGAGGGGGAGGTGCAGGGGGATGGGGGCAAAGTGAGGGGTGTTCAGGGGGATGGGGGCAGAGAGAGGGGGGTTCAGGGGGATGGGGGCAGAGTGAGGGGGAGGTGCAGGGGCTATAGGGGAGAGACCGGGTGACGGGGAGGGAGAGGAGGGTTGAGGGGCAGAGGGATTTAGGGTGGGGGGTGGTGAGAGGGAGATAGGGTGCTGGCAGGGAGAGAGAGATGGGGCAGGGAGGGGGTGAGATTTGGGAGATGGAGGGGGGGTGTTTTGCGGGAGGAAGAGAGGGGGGAGGGAGGGGGCAAGGGGGATGAAGTAGGGAGGTGGGGGGAGAAAGTGCGCGAGTGTTGGGGGATGAAGGGCCTAGAGAGAGTGTTGGAGGGCAGTGTCCTCGGTACCTTTGTTGAGAAGGCAACTGCAGTCACCATTTTGCATATGGCAGTGATTTGAGTTTGCACGGAGTCTGTGTATGATGTTGGTTAGGGGAGGAATATTGTCCGGAACACCGGGAGAACTCCCTGCTCTTTGATTAGTTTTAGACTCGGTTCTAAGATTATTTTAATTAATGGCATGCTGTGCCTGACCTATTTTCCCACTGTGCCTGTCAGAGTTCCCCCTGTCTGAAACATTCAGTTGGAAATATGCTTTGTGGGACAGGATGGTGATAGATGGATTCCACTGACTAGCTGCAGTGTCATTGTTAATTGGCTAGTACTTTGCTGTTAAAAAGAGAAGCAGAGCCGATTAGAGACCTAAAAGGGAGTTTACACATGGACGAAGGGGTCATGGCTGAGGTATTAAATGAATACTTTGCATCTGTCTTTACCAAGGAGGTAGATGCTACCCAGGCCATAGTGACAGACGAGGAAACTCTGTCACTAGGAGAGTTCAGAATTGATAATGAAGTGTTGAATAGACTGTCGGTGCTTAAAGTTGACAAGGCACTGGGACCTGATGAGATGCATCCAAGGATATTGAAGGAAGTGAGAGTAGAAATTGCAGGGGCACTGGCCATAATCTTTCAGCCTTCCCTAGACTCAGGGGTGGTGCCAGAGGACTGGAGAATTACAAACATTACGCCCTTGTTCAAAAAAGGTTGTAAGGATAAGCTCAGCAATTACAGATTAGTAGGTTCAACTTCAGTGGTGAGCAAGATTCTAGAAACAACTATTCGGGATAGAATTAGTCGTCACATGGACAAATATGGATTGATAAGGAAGAGCCAGCCTGGATTTCTAAAGGGGAAATTCTGTTTAACTAACTTGCTGGAGTTTTTTGAAGAGGTAACAGAAAGGTTGACGAGGGGAATGCAGTTGGAGGGTTGGGGTGGGAGAGGGGGAGGGTGGGAGAAGGGTGAGATGGGGAAGGTTGGGGTGGGTGGAGGGGGAGAGGGAATGGTGTACATGGACTTTGAAAAGGCATTTGACCCAGTGCCACACAACTGACTTGAGAAAAATTGTTGCTCACAGATTAAAAGGGACAGTAACAATGTGGATACAAAATTGGCTGAAAAGTAGGAAGCAGAGAGTAATGGTCAATGGATATTTTTCAGGCTGGAGGGAGGTTTGTAGTGGAGTTCCCCAGGGGTCGGTATTGGGACCCTTGCTTTTCCTGATATATATTAATGATCTAGATCTTGGTGTGCAGAGGGCAATTTCAAAGTTTGCGGATGATATGAAGCTTGGGAGTGTTGTGAACTGCGAGGAGGATGGTGCGGAACGTCAAGAGGACATAGACAAGTTGGTGGAGTGGGCAGATAGGTGGCAGATGAGGTTCAATATGGAGAAGTGTGAGGTGATGCATTTTGGGAGGAAGAACATGGACAGACATTACATAATAAGGGGTGAAATTTTGAAGGGGGTGCAGGAGCAGAAAGACCTGGGTGTATATGTGCATAGATCATTGAAGGTGGCAGGACAGGTGGAGAGAGCAGCTAATAAAGCAGATAGTACCCTGGACTTTATTAATAGGGACATAGGGTACAAGAGCAGGAAGGTTATGTTGAATTTATATAAGACACTCATTAGATCTCAGCTGGAGTATTGTGTACAGTCCTGGGCTCCACACTATAGGAAGGGTGTGAACACATTGGAGAGAGTGCAGAAGAGGTTTACAAGAATGGTTCCAGGGATGAGAAACTTCAGCTATGAGGATAGATTGGAGAGGTTGGGACTGTTCTCCTTGGAGAGAAGGCGGCTGAGAGGAGATTTGATAGAGATGTTCAAAATCATGAGGGGGCTGGACAGAGTAGATAGGGAGAAGCTGTCCCAACTCATAAAAGGATCAAGAACGAGAGGGTACAGATTTAAAGTGATTTGCAAAAGAAGCAAATGTGATGTGGGAAAAAACTTTCTCACATAACGAGTGGCTTGGGTCTGGAATTCACTGCCTGGAAGTGTGGTGGAGGCAGGTTCAATCGAGGCATTCAAGAGGGCATTAGATGACTATATGAATAGAAACAATGTGCAGGGGTATGGGGAAAAGGCAGGGCAATGGCACGAGGTCATAATGCTCATTTGGAGAGCCGAGCCAGTACAGTCATGATGGGCCGAATGGCTTCCTTCTGAGCTGTTAAGATTTTGTGTAGTGAGCTTGATCAGAGAGCTAACATCGGGAGCTGAACATCAGGCTAATGGCCTAAAATCCGATCCATCTGCTTTCAACAGTTGCTTTGTGAGAATCAGCCCTGTCTTACCTGTTTACTGTCTTGTACCCGACCTGTGAGCCAGGCAGTGCTGAGCTATTGTGGAGTTAGGGGTTTTATGCACAGCTTGTGATGGGAGTCCGAACAGTTTAATGCAGTGTTCTGTCATGCTGCATGGTGTGGAATACCTGGGCTGCACCCAGCCTCTATCCAATTACCTTTGCAATATAATGTTGAGTTAGCTTTCCGAACACATTTCTTGAGGGTGCAGTGACTGGTTTAGTTGATGGAGAGAGTTGTGAATGCTTGTATGTTTAGATATGACTGTGTTTTTGTGTAGACTATGGGTTTTAATAGTCTATAGAGTGTTTGATCAGTGAGAGTTGGTTACCTCACATAACACTCCTGATAACACCCCTCTCCATGTACTCCCTGTCAAGGTGACCTGATTGTTGCTTGCAGGCCTGTCCAATACCTGGGTTTCAGAGATGTGGTTTTAATGTTGAGTCTGGAAGTGCCACTCGTGCTCCCCGATTGTGAGAGCAGCTCGAGATTAGCAGTAGTGTACTACTGAGTGGGGAGCAGGAGAAACTTCAGCCTAAAGTGCCCAGTGGAGGCAGGTTCAGCCATGGTTTTCAAACGGGAATTGTATCAGCACCCGAAGAGAAAACATTTTCGGGCCTATGGGGAAAGGGCTGGGGATTGGGATGAGCTGAGTTACTCTTGCAGAGAGCTGACATGGAAACAATGGGGAGAGTAGTCTCTTCTGTGTGCTGTAACCATCCCATGATTCTGTGATTCACCATAGCCTCCTCTTGAGGAGCCCACCATCACAGGTACTAATCTTCAGCCAATTTTATTCACTCAAATGCCATCAAAAACAACTGAAGGCACTGAACATGGGAAAGGCTATGGGCCATCACTAGATACAGGGGAGGTACCGTGGGACTGGAGAAATGCAAACGTAGTTCCATTGTTTAAAAAGGGATCAAAGGAAATGCCAAACAATTATAGGCCAGTTAGTCTTACATCGGTGGTGAGCAAATTAGTAGAATCAATCCTGAGAGATAGGATTAACTGTCATGTGGAAAGGCATGGACTAGTCAGGGATGGTCAGCATGGATTTGTTAAAGGAAGGTCTTGCCTCACACATTTGATTGAATTCTTTGAGGAAGTGACAAGAAGGGTTGATGAAGGTAGTGCAGTGGATGTTGTGTACATGGATTTTAGCAAGGCATTTGACAAGGTCCCACTTGGCAGATTGGTCAGGAAAGTAAAAGCCCATGGGATTCAGGGTAATGTGGCAAACTGGATAAAAGGTTGGCTTTGTAACAGGAAACAAAAGGGTAATGGTCGATGGATGCCCTTGTGAATGGAAAGTTGTCTCAAGTGGTGTTCCACAGGGCTCGGTGTTGGGACCCTTGCTGTTTGTGTTATATATTAACGATTTGGACGTGAACGTGGGGTATACGATTGGGAAATTTGCAGATGACACAAAGATTGACCAAGTAGTGGATAGTGTAGAGGATAGCCATAATCTCCAAAACGATATAGATGGGTTGGTGGAGTGGGCGGTAAAGTGGCAGATAGATTTTAACATAGAGAAGTGTGAGGTCATACATTTAGGGAGGTCAAACAGTTACAGGGATTACACAATAAATGGGAATATACTAAGAGGGGTAGATGAAGTGAGAGATCTTGGCGTACAAGTACACAGGTCCCTGAAGGCAGCAGTTCAAGTAGACAAGGTTATAAAGAAGGCATATGGAATGTTCTCCTTCATTGGCAGAGGTATAGAATATAAAAGTAAGGATATAATGTTGGAATTGTATAAAACACTGGTGAGGCCACAATTGGAGTATTGTGTGCAGTTCTGGTCACCACATTACAGGAAGGATGTAATAGCTCTGGAGAGAGTGCGGAGGAGGTTTACAAGAATGTTGCCAGGGTTATAAAAGTGTAGCTGCGAGGAGAGATTGGATAGGTTGGGGTTATTTTCCATAGAATAAAGAAGGCTGAGAGGTGACTTGATTGAGGTGTACAAAATTATGGGGGGAAGAGTGGACAGGATCAAATTGTTTCCCTTGGTGGAGAATTCTAGAGCCAGGGGACATAGATTCAAGATAAGTGGCAGAAGGTGTCGGGGGGACATGAGGAAGAACTTTTTTACACAGAGGGTAGTGGGTGTCTGGAATTCGCTGCCCAAGTTGGTGGTAGAGGCAGAAACTCCAAACTCTTTTAAAAAAGTACCTGGATCTGCACCTAAAATGCTGTAAGCTGCAGGGCTATGGGCTGGGTGCAGGAAGGTGGGATTAGAAAGGGCACCTGGGTGTCCTCGGGCTGGCATGGACAAGATGGGCTGAATGGCCTCCTGTGTTGTAATTTTTCTATGGTTCTATGATAATATCCCATCAATAATAGAAGACTTGTGCTCCAGAACTTGCCACGCCCCTAGCCAAGCTGTTCCAGTACAGCTACAACACTGGCATCTACCCGGCTATGTGGAAAATTGCCCAGGTATGTCCTGTACACAAAAAGCAGGACAAATTCAACCCGGCAATTACTGCCCATCAGTGATGGAAGGTGTTGTTGACGGTGGGTGGGGGTTTCTGAAGAATGTGTAAGTTGAATGCTTCCACTTGCCCACTGGGTTTCTCAGAGTGAGAAATGTCATAGAGCCATAGAGGTCTACAGCACAGAACAAGGCTCTTCGGCCCATTGAGTCTGCGCCAGTCAAACAAGTACCTAACTATTCTAATCCCATTTTCCAGCACTAGGCCCATAACCTTGTTTGCCATGGCATCGCAAGTGCACAGCCAAATACTACTTAAATGTTATGAGAGTTTCTGCCTCTACCACCCCCTCAGGCAATGAGTTCCAGATTCCCACCACCCTCTGGGTGAAAAAAATTCTTCCTCACATCCCCTCTAAACCTCCTGCCCCTTACCTTAAATCTATGCCCCCTGTTCATTGATCCCTCCACTAAGGGGACAAATTCCTTCCTGTCTACCCTATCTATGCCCCTCATGTCCAGGTACCGAATAACAAACTGTAGGAATGTGATGAAAATGGAGGGAAGACTGTGTCCTTTCAAAAGAGGGAATGTATTCCACTGCCCCAATGCCCCCTATTTAAGATTTGCATCCTCGATTTCAATCCATTTATGACCCTGACACCTCTAACTCTATGCAGCCTTAGAACAGCAGCTGTGTTTATATAACACCTTTCAAGGTGCTTCAAAGGAATATTATCAAACTAAAAATTGGCACCAACTTACATCAGGAAATGAAAAAGAATAGAGAGGGGGCAAAGCAGTGAGGGTTAGGAATACAATTCCAGAACTTAGGGCCCAGGCAACAGAAGGTATGGCCGCTCCTAGTGCAATGATTAAAATCGGGGTGTCCATGGGTCCCAAATTGAAGAAGCACTGCAAACGTGGAGGGTTTTAACTGACAGCAGCAAGTCCCGTTCTCCGGTCACTCCCTGTGCTTGCTGACCTATGTTGGTTCAACATTTTGATTTTAAAATTCTCACCCTGGTTTTTAAATCCTTCCATGGTCTCTACCCTCCCTTTCTCTAATTTCCTCCAACCCACAACTCTCTGAGTTAGCTATGCTCCTCTAATTCTGCCGTCTTGCACATTCCAATCGTAGCTCCACCATTGGCACCCGTGCCTTCAGCTGCCTAGGCCCTAAGCCCACTTTTCTCTACCTTGCGCTCCTCCTTTAAAGCTCCCCTTAAAACCTAGCTCTTTGTTCAAGCTTTTGGTCATCTGACTTAATGTGGCTAAGTATCATACTTCATTTTAGAATGAATGCTCCTGTGAAGTGCCTTGGGAGGTTTCATTACATTAAATGCATTATTCAAATAGGGATGTGACAGAATTGGGGAGGCGTGAGGTCGTAGAGTGATTTGAACACGGGAATGAAGATTTTAATATTGAGACATTGCTTGACCAGGAGCCAGTGTAGATCAGCGAATGCAAGGATGATAGGTGAATGAGACTAGGTGCAATTTAGGATACAGACCACAGAACTTTGGATGAGCTGAAGGTTATGTCGGGTGCCAGGTGGGAGGCTGGCCAGGGGAGCTTTGGACAAGTCAAGTCTAGAGGTGACAAAGGCACAGATGGGAATTTCAGCAGCCTTATCACACTTCTACCGTAGGACAGTGTGTTCCTCTTCTCAGACTTGTGCAGGCATGATTAAAATTACAAATAGTTAGTGTGGTGGTGATTGGCCCAACAAGCTGACTATTGAGGGCTTTGTGGTGGATTACTGTCCCTTGAACGCTCTGTGGCGGAGGGTGGGCAGTGGCTAGCAGCAAGTGCCATTGTTTTTTTTCCCTTAGTTCTGTTGAAGAGCCATACGGACTCGAAACGTTAACTGTGTTCCTCTCCGCAGATGCTGTCAGACCTGCTGAGTTTTTCCAGGTATTTTTGTTTTTGTTTTGGATTTCCAGCATCCGCAGTTTTTTGCTTTTAGCAAGTGCCATTGTTTTGTGCTAGTTTATTTTGGATTCAGGTTTGCATGAAGCTTTACATGCTGCTGTAGTAAACCTCTCATTTTCATGAGACAGCAGCTCTGTGTAAACGGTACATCGTGCACTCAGTCACACACAGGCCTCTGATAGATCAGGCTGATTGCCTCTAAAGTGGGAAAATTTCAAATCTAGCTTTGCGATGGTGGCGCAGGGCAGATGCTGTAACAGATGCAGGATGTGTCCGTCCTCTACATTCTGATTCAGTGGCCCTTCTTTTTTAGCCTGCGGGAATCCATAAATCAACCTGCCACGTGGTGCAGCAAAGAAGCTGAACTCATTTCAATATGAAGGAGAATCAAACAGCTCTATGCAGCTCCCTGTTTGGGTTCAAGGTTCACACTGATGTAGATGAAGGAGTGAAAGCATTTAAAAATCCCGAGGGAGTGAAAACTGTTGCTATTGGGGAGGTAACTGAAACTGCCCGTGACTGGGATTGGTGTTATTGCTGTATCGTCACGGAATCGCAGAATTTTAACAGCACAAAAGGAGGCCATTTGGCCCATTGTGTCTGCACCGGCTCTCCAAATGGACATTATGACCTACTGCCATTGCCTTGCCTTTTCTCCGTACCCCTGCACGCGGTTTCTACTCAAATAATTATCCAGTGCCCTCTTGAATGCCTCTGTTGAACCTGCCTCCACCACATTTCAAGGCAGTGAATTCCAGACTCGAACCACTCACTGTGAAAAAGTTTTTTCTCACTTCACATTTGTTGCTTTTGAAATCACTTTAAATCTGTGCCCTCTTGTTCTTGATCCTTTTATGAGCGGGAACAGCTTCTCCCTATCTACTCTGTCCAGCCCCCTCATGGTTTTGAACATCTCTATAAAATCTCCTCTCAGCCGCCTTCTCTCCAAGGAGAACAGACCCAACCTCTCCAATCTATCCTCATAGCTGAAGTTTCTCATCCCTGGAACCATTCTTGTAAACCTCTTCTGCACTCTCTCCAATGTGTTCACATCCCTCCTTTAATGTGGTGCCAGAACTGTACACAATACTCCAGCTGAGGTTTAATGAGTCTCTTATATAAATTCTTTTATAAATTCCTTGCTCTTATACTCTCTGCCCCTATTAATAAAGCCCAGGATACTATCTGCTTTATTAACTGCTCTCTCCACCTGTCCTGCCACCTTCAGTGGTCTATACACATATACACCCAGGTCTTTCTACTCGTACACCCACTTCAAAATTCCACCCCTTATTTTATATTGCCTGTCCATGTTCCTCCAACCAAAATGCATCACCTCACAATTATCCACATTGAACTTCATCTGCCCACTCCACCAACTTGCCTATATCCTTTTGAAATTCTGCAATGCCCTCCTCACAGTTCCCAACACTCCCAAGCTTCATATCATCTGCAAAATTGCCCCCTGCATACCAAGATCTAAGTCATTAATATATATCAGAAAAAGCAAGGGTCCCAATATTGACCCCTGGGGAACTTCACTACAAACCTTCCTCCAGCCTGAAAAATATCCATTGACCCTTACTCTCTGCTTCCTATTTTTCAGCCAATTTTGTATCCACGTTGCCACTGTCCCTTTTATTCCATGAGCAATAACTTTTCTCACAAGGCTGTTGTGTGGCACTGTGTCAAATGCCTTTTGAAAGTCCATGTACACCACATCGACAGCATTACCCTCATCCACCTTTTCTGTTACCTCTTCAAAAAACTCCAGCCAGTTAGTTAAATACGATTTCCCCTTTAGAAATCCATGCTGACTCTTAATTAATCCACATTTTTCCATGTGACTAATTCTATCCCGAGCAATTGTTTCTATAATCTTGCCCACCACTGAAGTTAAACTGACTGGTCTGTAATTGCTGGGCTTATCCTTACAACCTTTTTTGAACAAGGGTGTAATGTTTGTAATTCTCCAGTCCTCTGGCACCACCCCTGAGTCTAGGGAAGGCTGAAAGATTATGGCCAGTGCCCCTGCAATTTCCACTCTCACTTCCTTCAATATCCTTGGATACATCTCATCTGGTCCCAGTGCCTTGTCAACGCTAAGTACTGACAGTCTATTCAACACTTCCTCCTTATCAATTTTGAACCCTTCTGGTGACAGAGTTTCCTCACCTGTCACCTGGGTAGCATCTACCTCCTTGGTAAAGACGGATGCAAAGTATTCATTTAATACCTCAGCCATGACCCCTTCATCCATGTGTAAATTCCTTTTTAAGTCCCTAATCGGTCCTACTCCTCCTTTTACTGTTTATATTCCTATAGAAGACTTTGGGATTCCCCTTTATGTTTGCTGCCAGTCTTTTCTCATAATCTCTCTTTGCTTCTCTAATATACATTTTCACCTCCCCTCTGAACTCATGGTTGCTCTAATTTATACTGAAATGGTCATTCCCCTTCACCCAAGCCTGTGCCAGGATACACTCTGAGGGAGTGCTGCACTTTTTTATTCATTCATTGGTGAGGCCAGCATTTGTTGCCCATCCCTAATTGCCCCTGAGAAGGCGGTGGTGAGCTGCCTTCTTGAATCGCTGCAGTCCATGTGGTGCAGGTACACCCAGACTGCTGTTAGGGAGGGAGTTCCAGGATTTTGACCCAGTGACAGTGAAGGAACGGTGATATATTTCCAAGTCAGGATGGTGGGTGACTTGGAGGAGAACTTCCAGGTGGTGGTGTTCCCATCTATCTGCTACCCTTGTCCTTCTAGATGGTAGTGGTTGTGGGTTCGAAAGGTGCTGTCTAAGGAACCTTGGTGAATTCCTGCAGTGCATCTTATAGATGGTACACACTGCTGCTACTGTGTGTCGGTGGTGGAGGGAGTGAATGTTTGTGGAAGTGGTGCCAATCAAGCGGGGCTGCTTTGTCCTGGATGGTGTCAAGCTTCTTGAGTGTTGTGGGAGCTGCACTCATGCAGGCAAGTGGGGAGTATTCCATCACACTCCTGACTTGTGCCTTGTAGATGGTGGACAGTCTTTGGGGAATCAGGAGGTGAGTTACTCTCCGCAGGATTCCTAGCCTCTGACCTGCTTTTGTAGCCACAGTATTTATGTGGCTAGTCCAGTTCAGTTTTTGGACAATGGTAACCCCCAGAATGTTGATAGTGGGGGATTCAGCATTAGTAATACCATTGAATGTCATGGGGTGATAGTTAGATTCTCTCCTGTTGGAGATGGTCATTGCCTGACACTTGTATGGAGCGAAGGTTACTTTCCACTTATCAGCCCAAGCCTGAATGTTGTCCATGCCTCATTGCATATGGATAAGGA
This sequence comes from Cetorhinus maximus, assembly GCF_964194155.1. Taxonomy (NCBI): domain Eukaryota; kingdom Metazoa; phylum Chordata; class Chondrichthyes; order Lamniformes; family Cetorhinidae; genus Cetorhinus; species Cetorhinus maximus. The sequence continues at coordinate 1,138,982 of NC_135881.1, forward strand.
CTGCTTTAATATCTGAGGAGTCGCGAATGGTGCTGAACATTGTGCAATCATCAGTGAACAAGACCCCCTTCTGACCTTATGATGGAAGGAAGGTCATTGATAAAGCAGCTGAAGATGGTTGGGCCTAGGACACTACCCTGAGGAACTCCTGTAGTGATGTCCTGGAGCTGAGATGATTGACCTCCAACAACCACAATCATCTTCCTTTTTGCTAGGTATGATTCCAACCCTGATTACCATTAACTCCAGTTTTGTTAGGGCTCCTTGATGCCACACTTGGTCAAATGCGGACTTGATGGCAAGGGTAGTCACTCTCACCTCACCTCGGGAGTTCAGCTCTTTTGTCCGTGTTTGAACCAAGGCTGTAATGAGGTCAGGAGCTGAGTGGCCCTGGCAAAACCCAAACTGGGCATCAGTGAGCAAGTTATTGCTAAGCAATTGCTGCTTGATAGCACTGTTGATGACCCCTTCCATTACTTTACTCATAATCGAGAGTAGACTGATGGGGCGGTAATTGGCCAGGTTGGATTTGTCCTGTTTTTTGTGTACAGGACATACTTGGGTAATTTTCCACATAGCCGGGTAGATGCCAGTGTTGTAGCTGTACTGGAACAGCTTGGCTAGGGACGTGGCAAGTTCTGAAGCACAAGTGTTCAGTACTATTGCTGGAATATTGTCAGGGCCCATAGCCTTTGCAGTATCCAGTGCCTTCAGCCGTTTCTTGATACCTCGTGGAGTGAATCGAATTGGCTGAAGACTGGCATCTGTGATGCTGGGGACCTCCGGAGGAGGCCGAGATGGATCATCCAATCATCTAACTGATGATTGTAGCAAATACTTCAGCCATATCTTTTGCACTGGTGTGCTGGGCTCCCCAATCGTTGAGGATGGGGATATTTGTGAATCCACCTCTTCCAGTCAGTTTAATTGTCCTCTAGCACTCACGACTGGATGGGGCAAGACTGCAGAGCTTAGATCTGCTCCGTTAATTGTGGAATTGCTTAGCTCTGTCTATCACTTACTGCTTATGCTGTCAGAGGATCAGTACTGAGGGAGCGCTGCACTGTCAGAGGGCCAGTACTGAGGGAGCGCTGCACTGTCAGAGGGCCAGTACTGAGGGAGCGCTGCACTGTCAGAGGGTCAGTACTGAGGGAGCGCTGCACTGTCAGAGGGTCAGTACTGAGGGAGCGCTGCACTGTCGGAGGGTCAGTACTGAGGGAGCGCTGCACTGTCAGACGGCCAGTACTGAGGGAGCGCTGCACTGTCAGAGGGCCAGTACTGAGGGAGCGCTGCACTGTCGGAGGGTCAGTACTGAGGGAGCGCTGCACTGTCAGAGGGCCAGTACTGAGGGAGCGCTGCACTGTCAGAGGGTCAGTACTGAGGGAGCGCTGCACTGTCAGAGGGTCAGTACTGAGGGAGTGCTGCACTGTCAGAGGGCCAGTTCAGAGGGAACGCTGCACTGTCAGAGGGTCAGTACTGAGGGAGCGCTGCACTGATAGAGGGCCAGTACTGAGGGAGTGCTGCACTGTCAGAGGGCCAGTACTGAGGGAGCACTGCACTGTCGGAGGGTCAGTGTCGGCTGTGCAGCTCCAAACATTCTGTGGTGGATGTTGCAGAGAAGCTTCTTGTCATTATCAAGAATAAGCTACATTTCACTTTGAAAGGACAGGCGAATATTCTGACTGGCGGCCTGGCTGGTCACGATGGAATGTGTAGACGGACGGTCACATCCCCCAACAGCTGTGTAATGGAGGGAGCTCCAAGAATGGGCTGTGCTCCCGACTGCCTGTCCTTTCATTCTGCCTGACTGAGCTGATCCTAGTCTGTACTGGGACAATGGTTGCCTTTCATGTGCAGTGGTCCAATTTGCATTGAAAATTCAAGCTTGAGATGGAGAATTTGGGAGTAAAATGTGTTTGAACAGCCTGTTCTCCAGCTGAGATCAGTGTGTACAATGTGTCGTGGGGCAGATGTGGCAATTGTTAAAAAGTAAACTGCTCAAACTCCTTAGTGGGAACAATGACTGCCGATTGTGGTCAGAATCAGCCACTGATTCACAGGATCTATGTGTCCCTGCACAAGGGACAATTAAGGATGACATCTCTGCCTGCACACAGTAACCAGACCCCAGTAGATCTCCCCTACACACAGTAACCAGATCACACTGAATCTCCCTATGTATAGTAACCAGACAGCACTGAATCCTACCCAGATCTCTCCGTGACCTTGTCCTTTTCTTTCTGTGTAATCTCTTCCAGCCCTATAATCCTCTGATATCAACATTTCCAATTCTGATCTCTTGCACATCACTGAATTTCAGCATTGGAGGCTATGCCTTCAGCTGCCTGGGCACCCAGCTCTTCAATTCCTCTACACCTCTCAACATGTTTACCTCACTCTTCTCTTTTTAGAATGCTCTTTAAATCCTGCTGGTTTGGCTAAGCTTTTTACCCACCTGTCCTTAGAACTCCTTCGGTGGTTCAGTGTCAAATTTCACACATGCACTCTTGTGAAATGCCTTGGGAAATGTTATTATGTCAGAAGTTTTACATAAATGGAAGTTGATGTGTGATATTAAGGGCTGTCATTATCACTCTGCTGTGAGCAAGGACTTTCCTTGGCTGTAATTGCCCCTCTCCTGTGAGTGCATGATTTTCCTTGGCTGTAATTACCCCTCTCCTGTGAGTGCGTGATTTTCCTGGGCTGTAATTGCCCCTCTCCTGTGAGTGCGTGATTTTCCTGGGCTGTAATTGCCCCTCTCCTGTGAGTGCGTGATTTTTCCTGGGTTGTAATTGCCTCTCTCCTGTGTAACATAAGAACTAAGAGCAGGAGTAGGCAATTCAGCCCCTCGAGCCTGCCCCGCTATTCAATATTATCATGGCTGATCTCATTTCGGCCTCAACTCCAATTTCCTGCCCTCTCCCCATAACCTTTCCACCCGTTACTAATTAAAAGTCTGTCTGTCTCCTTAAATTTATTCAGCGTCCCGGCATCCACTGCACTCTGAGGTAGTGAATTCCACAGATTCACGACCCTTTGAGAAAAGTAATTCATCCTCATCTCTGATTTAAATCTACCACCCCTTAGCCTAAAACTATGGCCTCTTTCCTAGAATGCCCCACAAGGGGAACATCCACTCCACGCCTACTTTGTCTATCCCCTTTAGTATCTTATGTACCTCAATTAGATGATCTCTCATCCTTATAAACTCTAGCGAGTAAAGGCCTAAACTGCTCAATCTTTCCTCCTAAGACAAGCCCCGCATCTCTGGAATCAATGTAGTGAACCTCCTCTGAACCGTCTCCAGTGCAACTACATCCTTCCTCAAGTAAGGGGGCCAAAACTGTGCACAGTATTCCAGGTGTGGTCTCACCAATGCCTTGTACAGTTGCAACAACACTTCCCTATTTTTATACTCTATTCCTTTAGCAATAAATGCCAAAATTCCATTTGCCTTCCTTATTACCTGCATACTTGCTTACAATAGGAAGTGCAGGGACGAAGTAAAAAAGGAAATAAGGAAATCAAAGAAAGGGCATGAAAAAAGATTAGCAAGTAAAGTTAAAGATAACCCAAAGATGTTTTACCAATACATTAATGCTAAAAGGGTGGTTAAGGAAAAAGTGGGACCTATCAGAGATGAAGATGGAAACTTATGTGTAAATGCAGAGACTGTGGGAAGGGTTTTGAATGAATATTTTGTCTCTGTGTTTACAAAGGAAAGGGAGGATGTAGATATAGTAGTCCAGGAGGAACACTGCGAGATATTGGAACGGATAGTCATAAAGAGAGAGGAAGTACTCGAAGGGTTGAAATCCTTGAAAGTTGATAAGTCACCAGGGCCAGATGGATTGTTTCTGAGGCTGCTGAAGGAAGTCAGGGAGGAGATAGCAGATGCTCTGAACATGATTTTCCAATCTTCACTAGATACAGGGGAGGTACTGGAGAAATGCAAACGTAGTTCCGTTGTTTAAAAAGGGATCAAAGGAAATGCCAAACAATTATAGGCCAGTTAGTCTTACATCGGTGGTGAGCAAATTAGTAGAATCAATCCTGAGAGATAGGATTAACTGTCATGTGGAAAAGCGTGGACTAGTCAGGGATGGTCAGCATGGATTTGTTAAAGGAAGGTCTTGCCTCACAAATTTGATTGAATTCTTTGAGGAAGTGACAAGAAGGGTTGATGAAGGTAGTGCAGTGGATGTTGTGTACATGGATTTTAGCAAGGCATTTGACAAGGTCCCACATGGCAGATTGGTCAGGAAAGTAAAAGCCCATGGGATTCAGGGTAATGTGGCAAACTGGATAAAAGGTTGGCTTTGTAACAAGAAAGAGGGGGTAATGGTCGATGGATGCCCTTGTGTATGGAAAGTTGTCTCAAGTGGTGTTCCACAGGGCTCGGTGTTGGGACCCTTGCTGTTTGTGTTATATATTAACGATTTGAACGTGAGCATGGGGGGCACAATTGGGAAATTTGCAGATGACACAAAGATTGGCCGAGTAGTGGATAGTGTAGAGGATAGCCATAATCTCCAAAACGATATAGATGGGTTGGTGGAGTGGGTGGTAAAGTGGCAGATAGATTTTAACATAGAGAAGTGTGAGGTCATACGTTTAGGGAGGTCAAACAGTTACAGGGATTACACAATAAATGGGAATATACTAAGAGGGGTAGATGAAGTGAGAGATCTTGGTGTACAAGTACACAGGTCCCTGAAGGCAGCAGTTCAAGTAGACAAGGTTGTAAAGAATTCATATGGAATGTTCTCCTTCATTGGCAGAGGTTAGAATATAAAAGTAAGGATATAATGTTGGAATTGTATAAAACACTGGTGAGGCCACAATTGGAGTATTGTGTGCAGTTCTGGTCACCACATTACAGGAAGGATGTAATAGCTCTGGAGAGAGTGCAGAGGAGGTTTACAAGAATGTTGCCAGGGTTAGAAAAGTGTAGCTACGAGGAGAGATTGGATAGGTTGGGGTTATTTTCCTTAGAACAAAGAAGGCTGAGAGGTGACTTGATTGAGGTGTACAAAATTATGACGGGAATAGATAGAGTGGACAAGATCAAATTGTTTCCCTTGGTGGAGAATTCTAGAACCAGGAGACATAGATTCAAGATAAGTGGCAGAAGGTGTCGGGGGGACATGAGGAAGAACTTTTTTATGCAGAGGGTTGTGGGTGTCTGGAATTCGCTGCCCAAGTTGGTGGTAGAGGCAGAAACTTTAAACTCCTTTAAAAATTACCTGGATCTGCACCTTAAGTGCTGTAAGCTGCAGGGCAATGGACCGGGTGCAGGAAGGTGGGATTAGAAAGGGCACCTGGGTGTCCTCGGGCTGGCATGGACAAGATGGGCCGAATGGCCTCCTTTTGTGCTGTAACTTTTCTAATATTCTGTGGATTCCAGCTGATGTTACTACTGGACAAGTCAGATCCCAAAGTGAAACCTAGCTTGATAGGTCGAGTATAAAAAGTGCGGGGGGAGTGGGGGGGAGTCTTAAAAAGGAAATTAGGAAAGGTAAGAGAGTGCATGAGAGAAAATTGGTGGGTAGAATAAAGGAAAACCCAAAGGGTTTTTTAAAAATATATAAAGAGCAAGAGAATATCTAGGGAAAGAGTGGGGCCAATTAGGGACCATAGAGGTAATCTGTGTGTGGACCCGGAAGACATGGGTACAGTCCTCAATGAATACTTTGCATCGGTCTTCACAGTGGAAAAGGGTGACGCAGGTATCAGGGTGAAGGACTGTGAAATATTAGAGGAAATTAACATAGAGAGAGAGGAGGTACTAGCTGGTTTAGCGGCCTTAAAAGTGGATAAATCCGCAGGCCCAGATGAGATGTATTCCAGGCTGTTGGAGGAGGCAAGGGAAGAGATATTAGGGGCCCTGGCAGTAATTTTCAAACCCCCTCTGGCCACAGGTGAGATGCCAGAGGACTGGAGGAGTGCAAACGTTTTCCCATTATTAAAAAAGGGATGAAGGGATAGACCAAGAAATTACAGGCCAGTCAGTCTAACCTCGGTGGTGGGGAAGTTACTAGAAAGAATTCTGAGGGACAGCATATATCTGCACTTGGAGAGGCACGGATTAATCAGGGATAGTCAGCATGGGTTTGTTAAGGGAAGGTCATGTTTGACAAATTTGATCGAATTTTTTGAGGAGGTAACCAGGAGTGTTGATGAGGGTAATGTATTTGATGTGGTCTACATGGACCTTAGCAAGGCTTTTGATAAGGCCCCTCATGGCAGACTGGTCAAGAAAGTAAGATCCCATGGGATCCAAGGCAAAGTAGCATGTTGGATCCAAAATTGGCTGAGAGGCAGGAAGCAGAGGGTGATGGTAGAGGGATGTTTCTGTGACTGGATGTCTGTTTCCAGTGGGGTTCCACAGGGCTCAGTGTTGGGACCCTTTGCTGTTTGTGGTGTACATATATGATTTGGACTTAAATGTAGGGGGTATGATCAAGAAGTTCGAGGATGATGTGAAAATTCGTAGGGTGGGAAATAGTGAGGAGGATAGCCATAAACTGCAGGAAGACTAGTCAGGTGGGCAGAGCAGTGGCAAATGGAATTCGACCCAGACAAGCGTGAGGTCATGCACTTGGGGAGGGCTAACAAGGCAAGGGATTATAAATGGTAGGACCCTGGAAAGTACTGAAGATCAGAGGGACCTTGGTGTGCATATCCACAGATCCCTGAACGGAGCATGACAGGTAGATAAGGTGGTTAAGAAGGCATATGGGATACTTACCTTTTTTAGTCGAGGCAGAGAATACAAGAGCAGGGAGGTTATGCTGGAACTGTATAAAACGCTGGTTAGGCCACAACTGGAGTACTGCATGCAGTTCTGGTCACCACCTTATAGGAAAGATGTGACTGCGCTGGAGAGGGTGCAGAGGAAATTCACCAGGATGGAGGGTCTGAGCTATGAGGAAAGATTGGATAGGCTGGGGTTGTTTTCCTTGGAGCAGCGAAGGTTGAGAGGGGACCTGATAGAGGTGTATAAGATTGAGGGGCATAGTTAGGGTGGATAGGAAGGCACTTTTTCCATTAGTAAAGGGGTCAATAACCAGGGGGCATAGATTTAAGGTAAGAGGTAGAAGGATAAGAGGGGAGTTGAGAAATCTTTTCATCCAGAGGATGGTGGGAGTCTGGAACTCGCTGCCTGAAAGGGTGTCTGAGTCAGAAACACTCATAACATTTAAGAAGTATTTAGATTATTCACTTGCATTGCCATAGCCTCCAGGGCTATGGGATTAGTGTAGTCAGATCTTTGCTGACCGGCGTGGACACAATGGGTCAAATGACTGCCTTCTGTATTAAATGTCTATGAGATCCTAACTTAATTATTTTAGCTAGTGTGGAGGTGAGTTACTGAACAAATTTACAGGAGCCTGCTGATGAACTTTTAGCACAATAAATTATTTATTAAACCAGGAAAATGAACTATATTGCACCAGATCAGAAAGTTGGAAAAATCTGAATACAATCACAAGAAAATGGTTCAAATATTCACTATTCCTACACCCCATCTATATCTTTACAGACGCATACAAATTCAGAAAGATAAGACTCTTGTGAATTTGTTCAGTAACTTACCTCCATGGTTTCTTAAAAGAAAGTGTTAGGATCTATCAAACCAGGTTTCACCCTGGCACCTGACTTGTCCAGGAGTAACATCAGCTGGAATCGTAACACAGGAGAGGGACAATTACAGTCTAGGAAAATCAAGCACCCACAGGAGAGGGACAATTACAGTCTAGGAAAATCAAACACCCACAGGAGGGGTACAATTACAGTCTAGGAAAATCAAGCACCCACAGGAGGGGGACAATTACAGTCTAGGAAAATCTCTCTCTCTCACTCAGGAGAGGGGCAGTTGGAGCCTAGGAAAGCCCTTGCTTACAGGAGAATGACAACGACAGCTCTAAATATCACACGTCAACTTTCATTTATATAGCACCTTTGACATAGTAACATGTCCCAAGGGACTCACAAGAGCACATGTGTGAAATTTGACACCGAACCATCAGAGGAGCTAATAGGACAGGTCTATCTTATGCTCTAATATCCAGGGTAAGAATGCGGTACATGTGAACCAACTGGGCGAATTGTGGTCAGACACACCATGCTCCAAAGTAAATTCACGGATGTAGCCAGAGCAGATTGTATAGATTTCTCAACAACCCACCCAGAAACTTGTCGCACTGTGAGCCAACGGGTCTCACTGAAACCCTCTTTCTCACACAGGTTTCCAACCTCCACATTTGAAGATCTCACCTTGGAATTCTTTTTGTTAGGAAATAGATAGTTAAGTAAGTTATGTATGTATTTGGGTGTGTTGGGAATAAGGTATATCTTTAAGTTTAAATTAATTTGTATTTCTGTATTTGTTAAGAAAAAGGGGAAGTTGAGTTTTAGCTTCACTTTAAAAGATGCCTGCATTGTAATGAGATTTTATAACTCTTGAAGGTGACGTAAAACAAAAAGGGTTAGAAAAAAAACCTGTGCTGTTGCCTAGCCACAGGGGTCCAGAGCAAGGGACCCACAGAGATAGAGAAAAACAGAGAAAGTAGTTTCGGTTCAGTTGAAGCCAGGATTCGAGAGAAGCAGGACAGAAGAGGGAACTGCAAGGAGCAGATTCCAAAAACCAAAGAACAAAGTCCCCAAAACCAGCGAGTGGAACAGAAAAGGTCCCAAGAGGACAGTTAAGTTACAGGATAAGAACAGGATTCTGGAAAAGGTCCTGTTAAGTGAAGTTGAGTGAGGAGCAGAGAAAGGCTTCAAGTTTAAAGGAGAAAGCTGCATGACACAGACTTAAAGCAAGATAGGCTTGGGAGAAGCTGGAAGATCCAAGGGGACAGCTGAAGGTCTGTAATTCTTTACTATGGGCATGTGAAGCAGTGGTGTTCTGTTGGCATGGTGAGTCAGAGTCAGAGAGAGAGAGAGAGAGTGTGGAAGAAAGCTTAACGCACATGGTGATCCGGGGGAGAGGAACATCAGAAGGAGAGTTTGAAACCCTGGAGGTGGACCCTTGTGGAAGGTCTGAGAGAAAATGTCATTTGGGAGAAGATTCCAAAGCGAGTTTTTCGAGAGTGGAGATTGGGAACCCTTGTGTGAAAGACGGAGTTCAGTGAGATCTTTTTGGGGAGTTGAGGAGAGATCCATAACATCTGTTTGGGGTTTCATCTGTCACTTGGTTTCAGAGTGTGGTGTGCCTGAACACAGGTTGCCTATTGGGTTTACATGGACTGTGTACTCACTGTGAATATTAGAGTATAAGAGCTTTTGTAACTTGGGTTATCCTTACAAATCTGTGTAAACCTGTAAAGGTATAGTTGTGATGAAGGAGCATTCTAATATAGTTCATCTTATTCAATAAATGTTTTAGTCTTTCGTTAAAAGCTCAGCAGCTGACTCCTGTGACTCTGTTCAGTAGCCCCTCTCCACAAATCTAATCAAAAAAATAAGTTAGGATCTATTAAGCCAGGTTCCACCCTGGGATCTGACTTATCTGGCAGTAACATCAGCTGGGATCACAATGCTTCAAACATTGCTCCCACTCAGACAGCTCCAACCAAGGTCCAACCCCAGGGTTTCAATCTCCCCTTCGAGATTCCTGATCCCCGAGTACAGTCAAGCTTCACCTTCCAAACACGGTTTCAGATCTTCGGCAATGCAAAGCAGAGCACTGATCCAAAGTGTACCTTTGTCCTTACGGCCTGCAGCACAGAGTCCCCAACCTTTGGCTGCCCTCTCGGATCTTCGGGGCTTCTCTCAAACCCACTTTGCTTCAAGTCTGCTCTCTTTCTTTAATTTGGAGCTTTTTTCTCTGCTCCTGTCATTTACCATGCCTCAGTGGGATCTATCTTTGATCCCTGCCTTTGTCCCTGCCCGGGACATCCTTCTGGGACCTCCTTCTCTCCCACTCCCTGGTTTTGGACGTCCTCCTCTCAAATTGCGCTCCGGTTCAGGTCACCGCACTTCCAGTTTCACGCCGTTTCGCTTTTCTTTTTCTGCACATGTGAGTAGTGCCGGTCCTGGCCCGAAGAGTGTTAAAAGACTAACTGCACATGTGTGTCTCTTCCCCTGCTGGCACATGTGTGTCTCTTCCCCTGCTGGCACATGTGTGTCTCTTCCCCTGCTGGCACATGTGTGTCTCTTCCCCTGCTGGCACATGTGTGTCTCTTCCCCTGCTGGCACATGTGCAGAAGGCCTGCGAAGTTTGTACCAAAAAAAAAACTAACTGCTCAGAAGGCCTTAGGCCTGCTGGGAGCTGAAGTTCCTGAGCTGTGATTGCTGATTTAGGTAAATATTTTGAGTTTTGTAACGCCAGTGAGTGAGAGATTATCCTGGGCTCTAAATGCCCTGTTCATCAGGGCTGCACTCTCTCGAGTAGCTCTTTGTTGATTGACGAGCTGCCCATTGGTTAAAGGTTTTTGCTAACCCTTGTGCAGCCAGAATCAGGCAAAGGCAGCCCGTTCTGTTCAGACAGTGATCCCCAGTGTTGTTAAGATGCATTTTAAATAGATCTTGGCCAGTTTGTTTTGTGCTGTTAAGCACAATTGTCTCGATTTTGTTTCCTAAAGTGGGTGCCCTGTACTGAAAGCTGGTGGGTGTGATGAGTGTCAGCTTCTGCACTCTCCCTGTTCGAGAGCTTCAATATTCAGTTTACTAGGCAGGCAGTCCTCTAGCCCTGGCGCTGATAATTCATTACTCTGAGTTAATGAGGTGTGGATAATGACTCCATTCTGCACTCATCAGTGGATGTGTCAGGATGGAGAGGTTTCTCATTTCCATACTGAGCGCATACTGAATGAGGGTGTCAGAAAAACCAGTGAGTACAGCTCAAACCCAACATTTCACGCAGAGTCTTGCTTGCTTTGAACTCGCCATGATACTATTGTATCATGGGAACAGCAGGAGGCCATTCAGCCCCTTGAAATCTGCCCTGCCATTCATGGGAACAGGAGGTCTTTCAGCTGTTCTCCCTTCTGTACCGATCGATATCTCAACTCCATTTCCCCGCCATTGATCCATATTCTTCAATGTGCTTTCTGAACAGAGAACAGTTCATCTTAGCCTTGAAAACTTTGATTTTTCCAACATCCATGGAGAAAGTTCCAGATTTCCATTACCCTTTGTGAAGAAGTACTCCCTGATAGCACTCCTGAAAGGCCTTGCTCGAATTTTAAGATTATTTCGCCTGTTCTGGATTCTTTCACGGAAATTTGATTCTATCTACCTTATTTTTTGGTTTCGGGTATCAGTGATATGACCATAAGATGTAGGAGCAGAAATAGGCCATTTGGCCCATCGAGGGAAACTATTGGAGAAAATTCTGAAGGCGAGAATCTATCTCCACTTGGTGAGGCAAGGTTTGATCAGGGATAGTCAGCATGGCTTCGTCAGAGGGAGGTCATGCCTAACAAATTTGATTGAATTTTTTGAGGAGGTGACCAGGTGTGTAGATGAGGGGAGTGCAGTTGATGTAGTTTATATGGATTTCAGCAAAGCCTTTGACAAGGTCCCACATGGGAGACTTATAAAGAAGGCAAATGCACATGGGTTACAGGGTAATTTGATAAAATTCATTCAAAATTGGCTGAGTTGTAGGAGACAGAGGGTGATGACTGAAGGATGCTTTAGTTACTGGAAGCCAGTGTCCAGTGGTGTACCACAGGGATCTGTGCTGGGTCCCCTATTATTCGTCATTTATATAAACGACATAGATGACTATGTGGGGGGTAGGATTAGTAAGTTTGCGGATGACACAAAGATTGGCAGGGTGGTTAATAGTGAGGTTGAGTGTCTTGGGCTACAGGAAGATATAGACGGGATGGTCAAATGGGCAGATAAGTGGCAGATGGAATTTAACCCTGAAAAGTGTGAGGTGATACACTTTGGAAGGAGTATTTTGACAAGTAAGTATGAACGGCATGACACTAGGAAGTTCTGAGGAACAAAGGGACCTTTGGCGTGTGTGTCCATAGATCTCTGAAGGTGGAGGGGCATGTCAGTGGGGTGGTGAGAAAAGCATATGGGGCACTTGTCTTCATCAATTGAGGCATAGATTACAAAAGTAGGGAGATCATGTTGGAGTTGTATAGAACCTTGGTGAGGCCACAGCTGGAGTACTGTGTGCAGTTCTGGTCGCCACATTATAGGAAGGATGTGTTTGCACTGGAGGGGGTGCAGAGGAGATTCACCAGGATGTTGCCTGGGATGAAACATTTAAGTTATGAAGAGAGGTTGGATAGAATTGGGTTGTTTTCTTTGGAGCAGAGAAGACTGAGGGGTGACCTGATCGAGGTGTACAGGATTATGAGGGGCATGGACAGGGTGGATAGGAAGCAGCTGTTCCCCTTAGTTGAAGGGCCAGCCACGAGGGGACATAAATTCAAGGCAGGAGGTTTAGGAGGAAAAACTTTTTTACTCAGAGGGTGGTGACAGTCTGGAATGCGCTGCCTGGTAGGGTGGTGGAGGCGGGTTGCCTCACATCCTTTAAAAAGTACCTGGATGAGCACTTGGCACGTCATAACATTCAAGGCTATGGGCCAAGTGCTGGTAAATGGGATTAGGTCGGTAGGTAGGTCAGGTGTTTCTCACGTGTCGGTGCAGACTCGATGGGCTGAAGGGCCTCTTCTGCACTGTGTGATTCTGGGTCTGCTCCGCCATTCAATGAAATCATGGCTGATCTGATCATCTTCAACTCCACTCTCCTGCCTTTTCCCCATAACCCTTGATTACCTGACTGATTAAAAATATATGTATCTCAGCCTTGAATATATTTAACGGCCCAGCCTCTACAGTCCTCTGCGGTAAAGAATTCCACAGATTCACTACCCTCTGAGAGAAGAAATTCATCCTCATCTCTGTTTTAAATGGGTGACTCCCTTACTCTGAGATTATGTCCTCTGGACCTAGACTCTCCCACAAGGGGAAACAACCTCTCAGCATCTACCCTGTCAAACTCCCTAAGAATCTTATATGTTACAATAAGGTCGCCTCTCATTCTTCTAAACTCCAATGAGTACAGACTGAACCTCTCCTCATAAGATAATCCCTCCACACCCAGGACCAACCTAGTGAACCTTCTCTGGACTGCCTCCAATGCCAGTATATCTTTCCTTAGATGAGGGGACCAAAATTGTTCTCTGCATTCTAGGTGTGGTCTAACTAGTGCCTTGTATAGTTTTAGCAAGACTTCCCTATTTTTATACTTGATTCCCTTTGAAATAAAGGCCAACATTCCATTTGCCTTCCCCACTGGGAGAAGAGAAATTTTGCAGAAATGAGAAGGGACTTGGCTGAGGTGGACTGGACAGCACTTATGGAGGATAAAACAGTGGAAAACCAGTGGGAAGCACTAAAAAGTGAGATCCTAATTGTACAAAGTAGACATGTCCCCTACAAAAATAAGAGTGGTACTGCCAAATCTAGACCCGCCTGGTTGTCTAGAGGAATACAGGGGAAGATCAAACAGAAAAAGAAAGCGTACGATAGGCACAAAGAACTAAGCACTGCAGATAGCCTAGACAGATATAGGAAGTGCAGGGACGAAGTAAAAAAGGAAATAAGGAAATCAAAGAGGGGGCATGAAGAAAGATTAGCAAGTAAAGTTGAAGATAACCCAAAGATGTTTTACCAATACATTAATGCTAAAAGGTTAGTTAAGCATATAATGCGGCGAAGAGCAGTGGGAAACCAGGGGATTGGGAAGCCTACAAAGACCAACAGAGGACAACTAAAAAAGAAATAAGGAGGGAGAAGATTAAATATGAGGGTAAACTAGCCAGTAATATAAAAGAAGATTGCAAGAGTTTTTTAAGATATCTAAAGGGTAAGAGAGAGGCAAAAGTGGACATTGGGCCGCTGGAAAATGACGGAGAAGTAGTAGTGGGGAACAAAGAAATGGCAGAGGAACCGAATAGGTACTTTGCGTCAGTCTTCACAGTGGAAGACACGAGTGACATCCCCAAAGTTCAAGAGAGTTGTGGGGGAGAAGTGAGAATGGTGGCCATTACCAAGGAGAAGGTGCTCGGAAAACTGAAAGGTCTGAAGGTGGATAAATCACCTGGGCCAGATGGATTACACCCCAGAGTTCTGAAGGAGATAGCTGAAGAGATAGTGGAGGCGTTAGTGGTGATCTTTCAGGAATCACTCGAGTCAGGGAGGGTCCCAGAGGACTGGAAAATCGCTAATGTAACCCCCCTGTTTAAGAAGGGAGTGAGGCAAAAGACAGGAAATTACAGGCCGATTAGCCTGACCTCGGTCGTTGGTAAGATTTTAGAGTCCATTATTAAGGATGAGATTTCAGAATACTTGGAAGTGCATGGTAAAATAGGGCAAAGTCAGCATGGTTTCATCAAGGGGAGGTCATGCCTGACAAATCTTTTAGAATTCTTTGAGGAGGTGACGAGTAGATTAGACAAAGGAGAGCCAATAGATGTTATCTACTTGGACTTCCAGAAGGCCTTTGACAAGGTGCCGCACAGGAGGCTGCTCAGTAAGATAAGAGCCCATGGTGTTAGAGGCAAGGTACTAGCATGGATAGAAGATTGGCTGTCTGGCAGGAGGCAGAGAATGGGGATAAGGGTGTTCATCTCAGGATGGCGGCCGGTGACTAGTGTAGTTCCGCAGGGGTCAGTGTTGGGACCACAACTTTTGACTTTATACATTAATTATCTAGATGAAGGAACTGAGGGCATCCTTGCTAAGTTTGCAGATGATACAAAGATAGGTGGAGGGACAGGTAGTATTGAGGAGGTGGGGAGGCTGCAGAAGGATTTGGACAGGTTAGGAGAATGGGCAAAGAAGTGGCAGATGGAATACAACGTGGGGAAGTGTGAGGTCATGCACTTTGGTAGGAAGAATAGAGGCATAGACTATTTTCTAAATGGGGAGAGAATTCAGAAATCTGGTGTGCAAAGGGACTTGGGAGTCCTAGTCCAGGATTCTCTTAAGGTTAACTTGCAGGTTGAGTCGGTAGTTAGGAAGGCAAATGCAATGTTGGCATTTAATTCGAGAGGACTAGAATATAAAAGCAGGGATGTGCTGCTGAGGCTTTATAAGGCTCTGGTCAGACCACATTTAGAACATTGTGAGCAATTTTGGGCCCCGTATCTCAGGAAGGATGTTCTGGCCCTGGAGAGGGTCCAGAGGAGGTTCACAAGAATGATCCCAGGAATGAAAGGCTTAACATATGAGGAACGTTTGAAGACCCTGGGACTATACTCGATGGAGTTTAGAAGGATGAAGGGAGGGATCTGATTGAAACTTACAGAATACTGAAAGGCCTGGATAGAGTGGACGTGGGGAAGATGTTTCCATTAGTAGAAGAGACTAGGACCCGAGGGCACAGCCTCAGAGTAAAGGGAAGACCTTTTAGAACAGAGATGAGGAGAAACTTCTTTAGCCAGAGAGTGGTCAATCTATGGAATTCATTGCCACAGAAGGCTGTGGAGGTCAGGTCATTGAGTGTATTTAAGACCGAGAGAGAGAGGTTCTTGATTGGTAAGGGGATCAAAGGTTACGGGGAGAAGGCGGGAGAATGGGTTTGAGAAACCTATCAGCCATGATTGAATGGTGGAGCAGACTCGATGGGCCGAATGGCCTAATTTCTGCTCCTATGTCTTATGGTCTTATGGAAAAAGTGGGACCTATCAGAGATGAAGATGGAAACTTGTGTGTAGATGCAGAGACTGTGGGAAGGGTTTTGAATGAATATTTTGTCTCCGTGTTTACAAAGGAAAGGGAGGATGTAGATATAGTAGTCCAGGAGGAAAACTGTGAGATATTGTACGGGATAGCCATAAAGAGAGAGGGAGTACTCGAAGGGTTTAAATCCTTTAAAGTTGATAAGTCACCAGGGCCAGATGGATTGTTTCTGAGGCTGCTGAAGGAAGTCAAGGAGGAGATAGCAGATGCTCTGAGGATGATTTTCCAATCTTCACTAGATACAGGGGAGGTACCGGAGGACTGGAGAAATGCAAAAGTAGTTCCATTGCTTAAAAAGGGATCAAAGGAAATGCCAAACAATTATAGGCCAGTTAGTCTTACATCGGTGGTGAGCAAATTAGTAGAAGCAATCCTGAGAGATAGGATTAACTGTCATGTGGAAAGGCATGGACTAGTCAGGGATGGTCAGCATGGATTTGTTAAAGGAAGGTCTTGCCTCACAAATTTGATTGAATTATTTGAGGAAGTGATAAGAAGGGTTGATGCAGGTAGTGCAGTGGGTGTTGTGTACATGGATTTTAGCAAGGCATTTGACAAGGTCCCACATGGCAGATTGGTCAGGAAAGTAAAAGCCCATGGGATTCAGGGTAATGTGGCAAACTGGATAAAAGGTTGGCTTTGTAACAGGAAACAAAGGGTAATGGCCGATGGATGCCCTTGTGAATGGAAAGTTGTCTCAAGTGGTGTTCCACAGGGCTCGATGTTGGGACTCTTGCTGTTTGTGTTATATATTAACGATTTGGACGTGAACGTGGGGGGGTATACGATTGGGAAATTTGCAGATGACACAAAGATTGGCCGAGTAGTGGATAGTGTAGAGGATAGCCATAATCTCCAAAACGATATAGATGGGTTGGTGGAGTGGGCGGTAAAGTGGCAGATGGATTTTAACATAGAGAAGTGTGAGGTCATACGTTTAGGGAGGTCAAACAGTTACAGGGATTACGCAGTAAATGGGAATATACTAAGAGGGGTTGATGAAGTGAGAGATCTTGGCGTACAAGTACACAGGTCCCTGAAGGCAGCAGTTCAAGTAGACATGGTTGTAAAGAATTCATATGGAATGCTCTCCTTCATTGGCAGAGGTTAGAATATATAAGTAAGGATATAATGTTGGAATTGTATAAAACACTGGTGAGGCCACAATTGGAGTATTGTGTGCAGTTCTGGTCACCGCATTACAGGAAGGACGTAATAGCTCTGGAGAGAGTGCAGAGGAGATTTACAAGAATGTTGCCAGGGTTATAAAAGTGTAGCTACGAGGAGAGATTGGATAGGTTGGGGTTATTTTCCTTAGAACAAAGAAGGCTGAGAGGTGACTTGATGGAGGTGTACAAAATTATGAGGGGAATAGATAGAGTGGACAGGATCAAATTGTTTCCCTTGGTGGAGAATTCTAGAACCAGGAGACATAGATTCAAGATAAGTAGCAGAAGGTGTAGGGGGGACATGAGGAAGAACTTTTTTATGCAGAGGGTAGTGGGTGTCTGGAATTCTCTGCCCAAGTTGGTGGTAGAGGCAGAAACTTTAAACTCTTTTAAGAAGTACCTGGATCTGCACCTAAAGTACTGTAAGCTGCAGGGCTATGGACCGGGTGCAGGAAGGTGGGATTAGAAAGGGCACCTGGGTGTCCTCGGCTGGCATGGGCAAGATGGGCCGAATGGCCTCCTTCTGTGCTGTAACTTTTCTATGGTTCTATTACCTGTTGAACTTGTTTGTTAGCTTTTTGGGATTCATGCACAAGGACTCCCAAATCCACGTGTGCTGCAGCTTTCTGCAGTCTTTCTCTATTCAAATAATATTCAGCTCCTCTATTCTTCCTGCCAAAGTGCATAACCTCACATTTTCCCACACTATATTCCACCTGGCAAGTTTTTCCCACTCACTTAACCTGTCTATATCCCTCTGTAGACTCATTGTGTCACCCTCACCACTTGCCTACCCACCTATTTTTGTGTCATCCGCAAACTTGATGATAGTTCATTAATTTCCCTCATGTAAATCATTAATATACGTTGTAAATAATTGAGGTGCCAGCACTGATCCCTGTGGCACTCCACTAGTTAACAGGTTGCCATCCTGAAAATGCCCCCCCTATCTCAACTCTGTCTTCTATTGGTGAGCCAATCCTCTATCCATGCTAATATACTACCCCCAACACCAACTTATCTTATTTAGTAGCCTTATGTGTGGTACCTTATCAAACACCTTTTGGAAATCCAAATATATTACATCTACTGGTTCCCCTTTATCTATCCTGCTTGTTACCGCCTCAAAGAATTCTAATAAATTTATTAGGCATGATTTCCCCTTCATGAAGCCATGCTGACTCTGCTTGATTAGATTATGCATTTTCCCAATGAAAGATGTTAGGCTAACTGGCCTATAGTTACCTGTTTTTGTCTCCCTTTTTGAATAAGGGTATTACATTGGCAGTTTTCCAATCCTCTGGGACTTTTCCAGAATCTAAGGATTCTTGGAAGATTACTACCAGTGCATCCAATATCTCTGCAACTATTTCCTTTAATATCCTTGGATGCAACCCATCAGGTCCAGGGGAGTTATCAGCCTTTAGCACCATTAGTTTCCCTGGTACTTTTTCTCTCGTGGTAGTTATTGTATTTATTTCCTCCCCCCACTTTTTCCCCTTGGTTATTTAGTATTTTTGGAATGCTGTTAGTGTCGTCTACCATAAAGACTGATGTAAAGTCTTTATTCAACTCCTCTGCCATTTCCTTGTTCCCCATTATTATTTCCCCAGCCTCATTCTCTAAGAGGCCTTTGTTCACTTTGGCCCCTCTCTTCCTTTTTATATATTTAAAGAAGCTCTTACTGTCCATTTTTATATTACTTGCTAATTTACCCTCAAAGTTTATTTCCTCCCTCCCGCATAATTTTTTTGGTCATCTTTTGGTTTTTAAAACTTTCCCAATCCTTTGGCTTATCATTAATCTTTGCCACATTGAATGTTTTTTCTTTCAATTTGATACTATTCTTAACTTCCTTGGTTAACTATGGTTGGTTTATCCCCTTCCTAGAATCCTCCTTCCTCACTGGGATATATCTTTGTTGTGAGTTATGAACTATTTTCTTAAACATCTGCCATTGCTGATCAATCGTCTTTTCTTACTAAACTCCTTCCCCAGTCCACTCCAGCCAACTCTGACCTTGGTAATTACCCTTATTTAAGTTTAGCACAGTTGTTTCTGACCCAAGTTTCTCACTCTCAAACTTCTACCATGTTATGATCACTGTTTCCTAGGGGATCTTATACTCTGAGATCATTTATTAAACCTGCCTCATTACAAGATCCAAAAAAGCCTGATAAGGCTGGCTGGTAAATGGAATTGAGGTATAGATATCCCTGATCTGACTGGTGGAGCAGGCTCAAGGGGCTGAATGGCTTCCTACTGTTCCATGTTCCTCTGTGTAGTGAAACAGATTCAAGGGGCTGAATAGCTGCCTGTTCCTATGAATGGTGGATCAGGCTCTAGGGGCAGGTTGGACGATTGAAGGAGTTAGACCAGGCAGGAGATTAAAAGAGACAGACAGAGGACTGAGACTGAGCAGGTTCTGGGTGACAGAATGATGGAGTCGACATTAGGAGATTGCGACGACATTCTTTAAGGCAAATAGTTTTGGAGGGATGAGCCATTGGCAAAGTACTTTCGACCTAATGCACACCTCAATGCATGTGACGGGGTCAGTAGTCTGAGTTGAGGGGGGTGACTGAAGATGGAGGAAGTTTCTTAAAATATGAGTGTACAGAATGGTGATGGGTGTCTGGGGAAAGCATGCACATCTGACCAGGAGGGTGTGAGCTGTGCAGAATTGGAGGAGACTAGAGAGGAAAAGATGGAGGAAGAGGATGCAGAATGGCTTGAAAGATAAGACTTTTTTTTATACTACTGCCCCCTCATGAGTAAACTAAGAACCCTCTCCGCTTGTATTTCCATGTCTTACAGCCTTTCTTCAGATTGTTAAACTTGCGGAAACTGGGACTTAGTGATAATGAGATCCAGAGGCTGCCTCCAGAGGTCGCTAACTTCATGCAGCTTGTCGAGCTCGACATCTCTCGCAATGGTGAGTTTGTTACTGCGTAGGGGTGTGTGCGCATTTGGGTGTGTGCGTGTGCGTTTGGGAATGGGTGCATGCGCGTGTTTGGGCATGGGTGTATGCGCGCACGCGTGTATGGGCATGGGTGGGAGGAGGGGGCGGGGTGTCGGCGGGCGAGGGGCGGGGTGTCGGTGGGAGGAGGGGGCGGGGTGTCGGCAGGCGAGGGGCGGGGTGTCGGCGGGAAGAGGGGGCGGGGTGTCAGTGCGGGCGGGGCGTGGGGGACGGGGTGTGTAGGGGGGCTGTGTGTGAGGGAGTGTGTGCGGGAGGGAGGTTTTTACAACAAACGGTAATGGTTTCATGGTTGTCATCAGACTTTTAATTCAATTATTGAATTCAGATTTCACCATCTGCCCTGGTGGGATTCAAACCCGGGTCCTCGGAGCAATACCCTGGGTCTCTCTGGAATATTAGTCCAGCGATGATACCACTATACCACTGCCTCCCCATAAATGCACTAACGCTGACCCTCCCACCAAACCCTTCTGTGCCCAGCACATTTACACTGACCCTCCCAATCCACTCTGATGCCCCTCAGTGCCCAGCACATTTACACTGACCCTCCCTATCCACCCTGATGCCCCTCAGTGCCAGCACATTTACACTGACCCTCCCTATTCACTCTGATGCCCCTCATTGCCAGCACATTTACACTGACCCTCCCTACCTACTCTGATGCCCCTCAGTGCCCAGCACATTTACACTGACCCTCCCTACCCACTCTGATGCCCCTCAGTGCCAGAACATTTACACTGACCCTCCCTATTCACTCTGATGCCCCTCAGTGCCCAGCACATTTACACTGACCCTCCCTACCCACTCTGATGCCCCTCAGTACCTTGTCACCTTAGCCCAGTGGAATCAGGCTGATTATCCAGGCCAGGACTGGGATCCTAATGGGATCATGACCTGTGTGGTTTAGTTCTTCACATTCATTCATGCAAAAAAAACCATTCTCAGGTTGTGGGTGTCCCTAGCTAGAGCAGCATATACTGCTTGTCCCTTAAATGACTTGAGAAGGTGGTGGTGAGTGCACTTGAACTGTTGGTGGTAGCAGCTTGAAACAACAGTCTGCCATTTCAGAACCAACCGTGTGGATGTGGGACTGATGTCATGTGTCAGACTGCCTCAGGGCAGAGGGTTTCCTTTCCACCAGACCATTAATAATCCAAAAATTTTCCGATTATTTTCACTGACACTAACTTTTCATTTCCAGATTTTTGTGTTTTTTTAAAAATCAAATTCAAATTCTCTCATTGCCTGGATCACTAGTCTATGTTGCTGATTACTGGTCTACATTCTGTGGCAGGGTTTGGTGCTTCCTTTATTTCTTTGCCTGGTTAAAAAAGATTGTAGAAACATAGAAAATAAAAGCAGGAGTAGGAGTACTCTCCCCGCACCCCTCTCTCCCCGCACCCCTCTCTCCCCGCACCCCTGTCTCCCCGCACCCCTGTCTCCCCGCACCCCTGTCTCCCCGCACCCCTGTCTCCCCGCACCCCTCTCTCCCCGCACCCCTCTCTCCCCGCACCCCTGTCTCCCCGCACCCCTCTCTCCCCGCACCCCTCTCTCCCCGCACCCCTCTCTCCCCGCACCCCTCTCTCCCCGCACCCCTGTCTCCCCGCACCCCTGTCTCCCCGCACCCCTGTCTCCCCGCACCCCTGTCTCCCCGCACCCCTGTCTCCCCGCACCCCTCTCTCCCCGCACCCCTCTCTCCCCGCACCCCTCTCTCCCCGCACCCCTCTCTCCCCGCACCCCTCTCTGCCCGCACCCCTCTCTGCCCGCACCCCTCTCTGCCCGCACCCCTCTCTGCCCGCACCCCTCGATGCCTTTAGAGTTCAAAAATCTATTTCCTTCTTAAATATATTGTGACTTGGCCTCCACAGCTTCTGCAGTAAATAATTCTATAGGTTCACCACCCTCTGAGTGAAGAAGTTTCTCCTCATCTCAATCCTACCCTGTATTCTGAGACTGTGACCCCTTGTTCTAGCCCCCACCCCCCCCCTGCCAGTCAAAGGAAACATGATTGCTGCATCCAGTCTGTCCAGCCCTGTCAGATTTTATGTTTCAATGAGATCTCCTCTCATTCTTCTAAACTCCAGTGAGTACAGGCTGAGTTGACCCAATCTCTCCTCATACGACAATTGGTGTTTGCTATACAATGTGCTCTTGCCACCAATTCCCACCCCATGCATCTGCAGATCCTGCCATCTTCCCCCCCTCTCCCCCCCACAGTATTGAGGAATCTGCAGTGATAATCTGACTGGCACCATTGTCATTTTAAAAAAATTTGGTCATGGGATGTGGGTGTCGTTGGCTTTTTTGCCTATCCACAATTGCCCTCGTTGAGAGGGCAGTTAAGAGTCAACCACATTGCTGTGGGTCTGGAGTCACATGTAGGCCAGACCAGGTAAGGAAGGCAGATTTCCTTCTCTAAAGGATATTAATGAATCAGATGGGTTTTTATGACAATTGCCAATGGTTTCGTGGTCATCATCAGACTTTGAATTCCAGCTGTTTTTTTAAATTCAAATTTCACCATCTGCCGTGGTGGGATTCGAACCCGGGTTTCTGGAGTACAAGCGCTGTGAAAATACCACGATGCCACTGCCTCCTTTTGTGTATTGCTGAATTTCCTGTTCATCGGAACCACCTGTCAAGACAGTTATTAATGTAGGGAGATCTTTGCTGTTTTTGTCTCCACAGATATCCCAGAGATTCCTGAAAGTATTAAATTCTGCAAGTCTTTGGAAATAGCTGATTTCAGTGGGAACCCCCTTTCCAGGTACAGTGATACTGCTTCGAGAGTCAGCCAAGAGGCACTGACACCTGATGTGGCCAGCGCAGACTGAAGAGGGGGTGGGTGAAGGGAAAGACCTGTTGAAAGGACACTTTTTACTGACTGCTGTACAGAGTGGGGAAAATGTGTGTCCAGGGACCAGGTGGGGAACTCATCCTAGCAGAAAATGCAGGACACAGTTGGATAATTCCCTAGAAAAACATTTGTATATGAAAGTATCCAAAACATGAACACTTTCTCCACACTGCAACCTGTCAGGGATCCCTAGGATTCCAGTCTTGTCCTGACGCGGTATCTGCTTCAAATTAAACCAAAATGATCTGCTAGGTCCACCTCGCTAAGCGTGCCCCCTGGTCCGCCTTGGCCCCCCCCCCCCCCCCCCCCCCCCGGACAGTTCGCTGCGGCCCCTTGGTCCACACCTCCTGCCTTCCTGCCATCGCAATCCCTCTCACATGCTCACATTGTCTGTCTTGCAGGCTGCCTGATGGATTCACTCAGTTACGGATCCTCGCACACCTCTCTCTCAATGATGTCTCCCTGCAGTCTCTGCCAAATGATATTGGGAAGTAAGTGAACTCCTTCCATACGCAAGCATTGGTGACAAATACAATTTGCAATGTGACTATCTGATTAAAAATAGACTGGGAAACTTGGTTAATCTCAGCCTGCCAAGGGTACTCTGACTGGGGTGGAGTCTGTGTCTGTTTGATTGAATGAATGCGTTCAGTTTGCTATCACTCTCTCTCTCTCTCTTCTTTAGCTTAGCAAACCTGGTAACACTGGAACTTCGAGAAAACCTGTTGAAGACACTGCCAACGTGAGTAGCTGTGGAATAACTTGCTGTCCCTTTTGTGCTTTGCCTTTTCATACTTAGCACAAAGGAAGATGGTTGTGGTTGTTGGAGGTCAGTCAGTTCAGCTCCAGGACATCACTGCAGGAGTTCCTCAGGGTAATGTCCTCAGCCCAACCATCTTCAGCTGCTTCATCTGTGACCTTCCATCATAAGGCCAGAAGTGGGGATGTTCACTGATGATTGCACAATGTTCAGCACCATTCGCGACTCCTCAGATACTGAAGCAGTCCATGTCCAAATGCAGCAAGACCTGGACAATATCCAGGCTTGGGCTGACAAGTGGCAAGTAACATTCGTGCCACACAAGTGTCAGGCAATGACCATCTCCAACAAGAGAGAATCCAACCATTGACCCTTCATGTTCACTGCCATTACCATCACTGAATCCCCCACTATCAACATCCTGGGGGCTACCATTGACCAGAAACTGAACTGGACTAGCCATATAAATACTGTGGCTACAAGAGCAGGTCAGAGGCTAGGAATCGTGTGATGAGTAACTCACCTCTTGACTTCCCAAAGCCTGTCCACCATCTACAAGGTACAAGTCAGGAGTGATGGAATACTCCCCACTTGCCTGGGTGAGTGCAGCTCCCACAACACTCAAGAAGCTTGACACCATCCAGGACAAAGCAGCCCTCTTGATTGGCACCACATCCACAAACATTCACTCCCTCCACCACCGACACACAGTAGCAGCAGTGTGTACCATCTACAAGATACACTGTAGGAACTCACCAAGGCTCCTTCGACAGCACTTTCCAAAACCCATGACCACTACCATCTGGATGGACAAGGGCAGCAGATACATGGGAACACCACCATAACTGTGTTCCTCTCCGCAGATGCTGCCAGACCTGCTGAGTTTTTCCAGGTATTTTTGTTTTTGTTTTGGATTTCCAGCATCCGCAGTTTTTTGCTTTTATCATGGGAACACCATCACCTGGAAGTTTCCCTCCAAGTCACTCACCATCCTGACTTGGAAATATATCACCGTTCCGTTACTGTCGCTGGGTCAAAATCCTGGAATTCCCTTCCTAACAGCACTGTGGGTGTACCTACACCACATGGACTGCAGCGGTTCAAGAAAGCAGCTCACCACCACCTTCTCAAGGGCAACTAGGGATGGGCAAGAAAATGCTGGCCCAGCCAGCGAAGCCCACACCCCGTGAATGAATAAAAAAAAGTCACTGCTCTTTAGTCACTGGTGATGCCAGGCTGTCGGTGCTTTCTTCTGGCCTTTCCTAATTTTCCCTATTAGTGGCTTAAAAAGCATGCCGCCTCTTATCTCCCCATCCCTGTCCCTTCCTCACCCAGCATCCTGCACAGATTGTGGGAGCCCTTCACATATAAACAAGTTGCTTTGTGTTTGAAGAGGATACATGTAACAGTAAGCAAGTTTATGGATTAGTTTATGATGGCATCTTTCACTGAATCTTTCACTTATCCCATAGTGCCTCACAGCCAGAGAGATTCTTTGTGAAATACAGTCACTTTGGTCACTTAGTCAAGCTCAGGAGCTCATTTAAACACAGCAAGATCTCAGCAAGAGTGAGAGACATGCCAAATTGATCATTAGTTGGAGGAACCTTTGGCTGAGACATTGAGGGAAATCTCTGTTTCTTCCTGATAGGCTCTGTACACTTTGTAAAGCTGTATGAAGTTCCAGATAGGGAGGAGTGAGGTCCATTTCCCAGAATCAGAGAAATTTACAGTTTGGAAGGAAGGAGGCTATTCAGCCCAATTTGAGATCACTGGCCAATAAGCGCCATTCAGCCTAATCCTGCTTTCAAGCTCTTGGTTCGCAGTCTTGTAAGTTAGGGCACATCACCTGCATATCCAAGTACTTTATCAATGTCATTGAGGAGTTCTGGCTCGGCCACATCATCGTCCTCTCCATTGCTCCCCTTGCCCCCAAGACCTCACATTGTCTGTCTCTGTGTCTCTCCCCTTCTCTCTCTCCCCTCCTCTTCCCCCCCACTTTCCCCCTCCCTCCTCCCTCCATCGCGAGTGTTCCTTCCCCGTCTATGGGTCCTCCTGAGGCCTCGGCTCCTGGTCTGAAATTCTCTATTAATTCTATATGTTTCCTTTCTCTTGCAGATCCCTATCTTTCCTGGTGAAGCTGGAGGAGTTGGATCTCGGCAGCAATGAACTGGAAGTGCTGGTAAAGAATCAGTTTGCTGCAATCTGTCAATGTACATCTCTGTACTCAGATCCTCTGGGAACACACACACAGTCCATGTTTAATATGTAATCCGTTTAAAAAAAAGCCTCACACCACGATCTTACTGCTGTCCTGCCCTGACTAGATTTTTCTTTGGGGGATGCCACAAGCATGCATGCAGTAGAGCTAAGCGATCCCACAACCAACGGATCGGTGGTCCTGCCAATCCAGTTGTGAACGGTGCTGGACTCTGGAGGCGGCTACGCCAACATCCCATCCATAATGATGGAGGAGCCCAGCTCATCAGTGCAAAAGACAAGTCTGAAGAATTTGCAACCAACTTTCGTCAGAAATTCTGAGTGTATGATCCATCTCAGCCTCCTCCTGAGATCCACAGCACCGCAGATGCCAGTCATCAGCCAGTTCAGTTCACTCCACCATTCCTTATTCCTTATTCAGAAAAGAGTGCAAGGATAAGCCCAGTAACTACAGACCAGTCAGTTTAACTTTGGTGGTGGGGATCTTCTACGCTAATATTCACATGGACAAATGCGGTTTAAATAAGGAAAGCCAATGTGGATTTCTCAATGGAAAATTCCTGTTTAACGAACTTGCAGGAGTTTTTTGAGGAGCTAGCAGAGAGGGCTGATGAGGGCAATGCTGTTGATGTAGTGTACATGGACTTCCAAAAGGCGGTTGGAACAGTGCCGCATAACGGGCTGGTGAATAATGCTATAGTTTATGGAATAAAAGGGACCGTAGCAACATGAGTACGAAATTGGCTGAGCAACAGGAGACAGAGTAGTGGTTAATGGATGTTTCTTGTGCTGGAGGAAGGTTTGTAGTGGACGCCCCAGGGTCACTGTTGGGACCCTTGCTTTTCCTGATCTATATTAATGACCTAGACTTGATATACAGGGAACAATATCTTGTGAACGGTGAAGAGGACAGTGTAGAACCTCAGAAGGCCATAGACAAATTGGTGGAATGGAAGGACAGGTGGCAGATGAAGTTCAGTGCAGAGAAATGTGAAGTGACTCATTTAGGTAGAAAGAAGATGGAGAGACTAAATAAAATAGGCATTACAATTCTAAAGGGGGATGCAGGAGCAGAGGGACATTGGTGTATACGTGCATATGTCATTGAAGGTGGCAGGACACCACAGGAGAGTGGTTAATAAAGCTACAGTATCCTGGGCTTAGTTCATAGGGGCATAGCGTACAAGAGCAAGAAGGTTATGTTGAAACAAAAACAAAAATAGCTGGAAAAACTCAGCAGGGCTGACAGCATCTGCGGAGAGGAGCACAGTTAACGTTTCGAGTCCATATGACTCTTCATCAGGTTATGTTGAAGACGCTCGTTCGGCCACAGTTGGAGTATTGTGTCCAGTCCTGGGTTCCGCACTTCAGAAAGAATGTGAAGGTAATGGAGACAATGCGGAAAAGATTCATGAGAATGGCTTCAGCAATGAGGAACTTCAGTTATAAAGATAGATTGGAGAAGTTGCGACTGTTTTCCTTGGAGAAGAGAAGGTTCAGAGGAGATTTTAATAAGATATTCAAAATCATGAGGGGTCTGGACAGAGTAGATAGGATTGAGAATGAGAGGGCACAGATTAAAGTAATTAATAAAAGAAGCAACAGTGATATAAGGAAAAACTTCTTCACGCAGTGGGTGGTTAGGGTTTGGAATGCAATACCTGTGTGTGTAGTGGAGGCAGACTGAATTGAAGCATTCAAAAGGGAATTTGATTGTTATCTGAAAGGAAAGAATGTGCTGGGTTACAGGGAGATGGTGGGAGAATGGCATTAGTGAATTGCTGATTTGAAGAGCCTGTGCAGACACAATGGGCCAAATGGCCACCTCCTGCGCTATACCATTTCTGTGGTTCTGTGATATTAAGAAATGGCTAAACGAACTGGATAATGCAAAGGCCCTGGTTTTCTGTAACATTCCTGTAATAGTGCTGCAGACTTGTGTTCCA
Organism: Cetorhinus maximus; assembly: GCF_964194155.1. Lineage (NCBI taxonomy): Eukaryota > Metazoa > Chordata > Chondrichthyes > Lamniformes > Cetorhinidae > Cetorhinus > Cetorhinus maximus. The sequence goes on from NC_135881.1 coordinate 1,166,634, forward strand.
GAACTTGCCACGCCCTTAGCCAACCTGTTCCAGTGCAGGCACAACGCTGGCATCTACTTGGCAATGTGGAAAATTACCCAGGTATGTCCTGTCCACAAAAAGGACAAATCCAACCTGGGCAATTACTGCCCAGTCTACTCTCGATCATCAGCAAAGTGATGGAAGGTGTCATCGACAGCTATCAAGCAGCACTTATTTAGCAATAATCTGCTCACTGATGCTCAGTTTTGGTTCTGCCACGGACCTCATTACAGCCTTGGTTCAAACAGGACAAAAGAGCTAAACTCCAGAGGTGAGGTGAGAGTGACTGCCCTTGACATCAACGAAACATTTGACGGGGTGTGACAATAAGAACCCGAGCAAAACTGGAGTCACTGGCAATCGGGGGGAAAAGTCTCCTCTGGTTGGGATCAAAGCTAGCACAAAGGAAGGTGGCTGTGGTTTTTGAGGCCTGTCATCTCAGTCACAGGACATCACTGCAGGAGTTCCTCAGAGTAGTGTCCTGGGCCCCACCATCTTCAGTTCCTTCATCAATGACCTTTCCCGCACCATGAGGTCAGAGTTGGGGATGTCCCCTGATGATTGCACAATGTTCAGCACCATTGGCAACTCCACAGTTAATGGAGCAGTCCATGCCTGTGTGCAGCGAGACCTGGACAACATTGAGGTTTGGGCTGGTAAGTGGCAAGTAACATTGATGCCACACAAGTGCCAGGCAATGATCATCTTCAACATGAGCCTCTAACCATCTTACTTACAGCACTGTGGGTGTACCAACACCAGATGGACTGCAGCGGTTCAAGAAGGCAGCTCACCACCACCTTCTTGGGCAATCAAAAATGGGCAATACATGCTGGTTTACCAGTGATCCTCATGTAAGGACATAAGAAATTGGAGCAGGAATAGCCCATTTGGCCCCTTGGCCAGCTCTGCTCTTCAGTATAATCTTGGCTAATCTGATGGTGGCCACAACTCCCCTTTCTTCCTGTCTGTCCCCATAACCCTCTTTTTTAATTCATTCACGGGATATGGGCTTCGCTGGTTGGGCTAGCATTTATTGTCCATGCCTAATTGCCCTTGAGAGAGTGGTGGTGAGCTGCCGCCTTGAACCGCTACAGTCTATGTGGTGTGGGTACACCCACAGTGCTGTTCGGGAGGGTGTGACACAAAGATGATTGAGAGTAGACTGATGGGGCGGTAATTGGCCGGGTTGGATTTGTCCTTTTTGTGTACAGGATGACATACCTGGGCAATTTTCCACATAGCCGGGTAGATGCCAGTGTTGTAGCTGTACTGGAACAGCTTGGCTCGGGGCACGGCAAGTTCTGGAGCACAAGTCTTCAGCATCATTTCCGGAATATTGTCAGGGCCCATAGCCTTTGCAGTGTCCAGTGTCTTCAGCCGTTTCTTGATCTCACATGGAGTGAATCGCATTGGCTGAAGACTGGCCCCTGTGATGCTGGGGACCCCCAGAGGAGGCCGAAGCGGATCATCCACTCGGCACTTCTGGCTGAAGATTGTAGCAAATGCTTCAGCCTTATCTTTTGCGCTGATGAGCTGGGCTCCTCCGACATTGAGGGTTGGTATATTTGTGGGGCCTCCTCCTCCAGTGAGTTGTTTAATTGTCCACCACCATTCACAACTGGATGTGGCAGGACTGCAGAGCTTAGATTTAATTTGAGGGTTGTGGGATCGCTTAGCCCTGTCTATCACTTGCTGCTTATGCTGTTTGGCATGTAGGTAGTCCTGTGTTATAGCTTCACCAGGTTGGTACCTCATTTTTAGGGTATGCCTGGTGCTGCTCCTGGCATGCCCTCCTGCACTCTTCATTGAACCAGGGTTGATCCTCTGGCTTGATGGTAATGGTAGAGTGGGGAATATGCTGGGCCATGAGGTTACAGATTGTGTTTGAGTACAATTCTGCTGCTGCTGATGGCCCACAGCGCCTCATGGATGCCCAGTCTTGAGTTGCTAGATCTGTTTGAAATCTATCCAATTTAACATGGTGGTAGTGCCACACAATACGATGGAGGGTATCCTCAACGTGAAGGCGGGACTTTGTCTCCACAATGATTGTGCGGTGGTCACTCCTACCGATACTGTCATGGACAGATGCATCTGCGGCAGGCAGGTTGGTGAGGATGAGGTCAAGTATGTTTTCCTCTCTTGTTGGTTCCCTCACCACCTGCCACAGACCCAGTCTAGCAGCTACGTCCTTTAGGACTCGGCCAGCTCGGTCAGTAGTGGTGCTACCGAGCCACTCTTGGTGATGGATATTGAAGTCCCCCACCCAGAGTACATTCTGCATCCTTTCCACCTTCAGTGCATCCTCCAAGTGATGTTGAACATGGAGGAGCACTGATTCATCAGCTGGGGGAGGGAGGTACGTAGTAATCAGCAGGAGGTTTCCTTGCCCATAGAACCATAGAAAAGTTACAGCACAGAAGGAGGCTATTCGGCCCATCTTGTCCATGCTAGCTCGAGGACACCCAGATGCCCTTTCTAATCCCACCTTCCTGCACCCGGCCCATAACCCTGCAGCTTACAGCACTTTAGGTGCAGATCCAGGTACTTCTTAAAAGAGTTTAAAGTTTCTGCCTCTACCACCAACTTGGGCAGCGAATTCCAGACACCCACTACCCTCTGTGTAAAGAACTTCTTCCTCATGTCCCCCCTACACTTTCAGCCACTTATCTTGAATCTATGTCCCCTGGCTCTAGAATTCTCCAGCAAGGGAAACAATTTGATCCTGTCCACTCTATCTATTCCCCTCATAATTTTGTACACCTCAATCAAGTCACCTCTCAGCCTTCTTTGTTCCAAGGAAAATAACCCCAGCCTATCCAATCTCTTCTCGTAGCTACACTTTTCTAACCCTGGCAACATTCTTGTAAACCTCCTCTGCACTCTCTCCAGAGCTATTACGTCCTTCCTGTAATGTGGTGACCAGAACTGCACACAATACTCCAGTTGTGGCCTCACCGGTGTTTTATACAATTCCAACATTATATCCTTATTTTTATATTCTATACCTCTGCCAATGAAGGAGAGCATTCCATATGCCTTCTTTACAACTTTGTCTACTTGAACTGCTGCCTTTAGGGACCTGTGTACTTGTACACCAAGATCTCTCACTTCATCTACCCCTCTTAGTATATTCCCATTTATTGTGTAATCCCTGTAACTGTTTGACCTCCCAAAATGTATGACCTCACACTTCTCTATGTTAAAATCCATCTGCCACTTTACACTCCACCAACCCATCTATATTGTTTTGGAGATTATGGCTATCCTCAACACTATCCACTACTCGGCCAATCTTTGTGTCATCTGCAAATTTCCCAGTCGTGCCCCCCACGTTCACGTCCAAATTGTTTGACCACGTTTGACCTGATTCCATGAGACTTCATGGGGTCCGGAGCCGATGTTGAGGATTCCTAGGGCAACTCCCTCCCGACTGTATACCACTGTGACGCTACCTCTTCTGGGCCTGTCCTGCTGGTGAGACAGGACATACCCAGGGATGGTGATGGTGGTGTCTGGGACATTATCTTACAGTAAGATACATTATCTGTAGCAGGGTATTGCAAGGAGCAGTGCTGGGACCAAAACACTATCACAACCTATGTGAATGATTTGGATGTGAGGACCAAATGTAATATTTCCAAATTCGCTGACGACACAAAACTAATTGGGAATATGAGTTGTGAGGAGAACGCAAGGAGGCTTCAAGGGGATTTGGACAGTCTAAGTGAGTGGGCAAGAACATGGCAGATGCAATATAATGTGAATAAGTGTGAAGTTATCCACTTTGGTAAAAAAAACAAAGGCAGATTAATCCATAAATGGTGGGAGAATGGGAAGTGTTGATATCCAAAGGGACCTGGGTGCCCCCCTTCATGAGTCACTAAAAGCTAGCACACAGGTGCAGCAAGCAATTAGAAAGGCAAATGATATGTTGGTCTTCACCGTAAGGAGATTTGAGTGCAGGAGTAAAGATGTCTTGCTGCAATTGTATAGAGCCTTGGTGAGACCGCACCTGGGATATTGTGTACAGTTTTGGTCTCCATATCTACGGAAGGATGTATTTTCCACAGAGGGAGTGCAACTGAGGTTCACCAGTCTGATTCCTGGGATGGTGGGATTGTTTTATGAGGAGAGATTGAAGAGACTGGGTCTGTATTCTGTAGAGTTTTGAAGAATGAGAGGTGATCTCATTGAAACTTAGCAAATCCTTACAAGGCGTGACAGGATAGATGTAGACATGGTGAGGAAATGGCTCGGGTTATATTTACGAGGTTACTGATAAGGCCAATGTTTTTTTATCCATTCACGGGATGCAGGCTTCGCTGGCTGGGTCAGCATTTATTAATAATTTATTAATAAGAAAAATGCAAGTGGTAGGAGGTTAGGTGTCATTCCATTAAAGACACGTTCCTCATGGAGCCCAACAAGGATGTTTGTGAGAGCTGGAACAAGAGAAGACCATAGAAACATAGAAAATAGGAGCAGGAGTAGGTCATTCGGCCCTTAGAGCCCGCTCCGCCATTCAATAGGATCATAGCTGATCCTCTACCTCAACACCATACTCCCGCTCTTTCCCCATATCTCTTTAGAGTCCAAAAATCTATCTGTTTCCTTCTTAAATATATTCAGTGACGTCTGTCATGGGGAAGTTATTAGAATTGATCGTTAAGGAGGTTATAGCTGGGCACTTAGAAGAGCTCAAGACAATAGGGAAGAGTCAGCATGGTTTTGTGAAAGGAAAATCATGTTTAACCGATTTATTGGAGTTTTTTGAAGGAGTGACATGCGCAGTGGATAAAGGGGAGCCTGTAGATGTGCTGTACTTGGATTTCCAGAAGGCATTTGATAAGGTGCCATGTCAAAGATTATTATGGAAAATAAAAGCGCATGGTGTAGGGGGTAACATATTAGCATAGATAAAAGATTGGCTGGCAGGAAGCAGAGAGTATACATAAATGGGCCTTTTTCTGATTGGCAGGATGTGACGAGTGGAGTCCCACAGGGGTCTGTGCTGGGGCCTCAACTTTTTACGATTTACATCAATGACTTAGATGAGGGGAGTGAAGACATGGTGGCTAAATTTGCAGATAACAAAGATAGGTAGGAAAGTAAGTTGTGAAGAGGACATGAGGTTGCAGATGGATATAGATAGGTTGAGTGAGTGGGAAAAGATCTGGCAAATGGAGTTTAATGTGGGAAAATGTGAAGTTGTTCACTTTGGCAGGAAGAACAAAAAAGCAGAGTCTTAATTAAATGGAGAATGGCTGCATAATTCTGAGGAGTAGAGGGATCTAGGTGTTCTAATACATGAGTCACAAAAAGTTAGTATGCAGGTACAGCAAGTAATTAAGAAGGCTAATGGAATACTATCCTTTATTACGAGAGGAGTAAACATAAAAGTAAGGATGTTATGCTTCAGTTATACAGGACATTGGTGAGACCACAGCTCGAATAGTGTGTGCAGTTTTGGTCTCCTTATTTAATATTAAGGAAGGATGTAAATGCATTGGAGGCTGTCCAGAGGATGTTTACTAGGTTGATACCTGGAATGAGTGGGTTGCCTTATGAGAAAAGGTTGGACAGGCTGGGCTAGTTTCCACTGGAGTTTAGAAGAGTGAGGGGTGATTTGATTGAAGTTTACAAGATCCTGAATGGCCTTGACAAGGTGGACGTGGAAAGGATGTTTCCTCTTGTGGGTGAGTCCAGAACTAGGAGGCACTGTTTTAAAATTAGGGGTCACCCTTTTAGGACAGAGATGAGGAGAATTTTTTCTGAGGGTTGTGCGACTTTGGAACTCTCTGCCTCAGAAGGTGGTGGAGGTGGGGTCATTGAATATTTTTAAGGCAGAGAAAAATAGATAGATTCTTGTTAGGCAAGGGAATCATAGGTTATCGGGGGCAGATGGGAATGTGGAAATCGAAACACAGGAAGATCAGCCATGATCTTAATGAATGGTGGAGCAGGCTTGAGGGGCTGAATGGTCTACTCCTGTTTCTATTTCTTATGTTCTTAATCGGCCCAATCTCTCCTCATATGACAATCCTCCCATCCCAGGAATCAGGCTGGTGAACCTTCGCTGCACTCGCGGTATGGCAAATACGCCCTTTCTTAGGTAAGGAGGCCAAAACCGCACACAATAGTCCAGGTGTGGTCTCACCAAGGCCCTGTACAGCTGCAGTAAGACATCCTTGCTCCTGCACTCAAGTCCTCTTGCAATGAAGGCCAACATACCATTTGCCTTCTTAACATCTTGCTGCACCTGTATGCTTGCTTTCAGTGACTGGTGTACAAGGACACCCAGGTCCCTTTGTACATCACTTTCCAATCTATCACCATTTAAATAATATTTTGCCATTCTGTTTTCTCTACTGAAGTGGATAACTTCACATTTATCCATGTTATATTGCCTCTGCAGTGTATTTGTCCATTCACTCAACCGGTCTAACTCACCTTGAAGCTACAGAAAGATATAAATAGGTTAAGTGAGTGGGCAAAGATCTGGCAAATGGAGCATAATGTGGGAAAACGTGAAATTGTCTATTTTGGCAGGAAGAATAAAAGAAAGGCATATTATCTAAATGGTGAGAGATTGCAGAGCTTTGAGATTCAGAGGGATCTGGGTGTCCTAGTGCATGAATCGCAAAAGGTTAGTATGCAGGTACAGTAGGTAATTAGGAAAGCTCATAGAATGTTATCATTTATTGCGAGGGGAATTGAATATAAATGTATGGAGGTTATTCTTCAGTTATACAGGACACTAGTGAGACCACATAGGAGTATTGTGCATCGTATTGGTCACCTTATTTAAGGAAGAATATAAATGCATTGGAAGCAGTTCAGAGATGTTTTACCAGACTAGTACCAGGAATGGGCAGGTTGTCTTATGAGAAAAGGTTGGACAGGCTAGGCTTGTATCCGCTGGAGTTTAGAAGAGTAAGAGGCCCTTCTCATTACATAATACTAGATCTAAAATAGCCTGTTCTCTAGTCAGTTCCTCAACATACTGCTCTAGAAAACCATCCATAACACACTCCAGAAACTCGTCCTGCACAGCTTTAGTGCTCATTAGGTTTGATCTATATGCAGATTGAAATCACTCTTGATTACTGTATTACCTGTGCTACATCCTTCTCTAATCTCTTGATTAATACCGTGGCCCACATGGCCACAACTGTTTGGGCCTATAAACAACTCCAGCCAATGTTGTTGTCCTTGCTGTTTCTTAGCTCCACCCAACAGATTCCACGTTTGTTCTTCCGATCTGAGATCCTCCCTTACTAATGTACTGATCCCATCCCTTATTATCACCGCAACACCACCTCCTTTTCCTTTCTGTCTGTCCTTCCTAAATGTTGAATATCCTTGAATATTGGGTTCCCAGTCTTGGTCACTCTGTAGCCACGTTTCCGTAATGGTAACAGTAACAGTGGGACTGGGGGTCTGAAATGCATTTGTTTCAATGCGAGAAGTATAACAGGCAAGGCAGATGAGCTTAGAGCTTGGATTAGTACTTGGGACTATGATGTTATTGCTATTACAGAGACTTGGTTGAAGGATGGACAGGATTGGCAGATAAACGTTCCAGGATTTAGATGTTTCAGGCAGGATAGAGAGGGATGTAGAAGAGGTGGGGGAGTTGCACTGCTGGTTATGGGGAATATCACAGCTGTACGACAGGAGGGCACCTCGGTGGGCTCATGCAGCGAGGCAATGTGGGTAGAGCTTCGGAATAGGAAGGGTGCAGTCACAATGTTGGGGGTTTACTATAGGCCTCCCAATTGCCGGCGGGAGATTGAGGAACAGTTATGTAGGCAGATTTTGGAAAGATGTAAAAGCAATAGGGTTGTTGCGGTGGGTGATTTTAATTTTCCCTATATTGACTGGGAATCACTTAGTGCTAGGGGTTTGGATGGTGCAGAATTTGTAAGTTGCATCCAGGAGGGCTTCCTGAGACAATATATAGATAGTCCAACTAGGGAAAGGGCAATACTGGACCTGGTATTAGGAAATGAACCCGGCCAGGTGGTCGAAGTTTCAGTAGGGGAGCATTTCGGGAAAAGTGACCATAATTCAGTAAGTTTCAAGGTACTGGTGGATAAGCAAAACAGGAGTCCTCGGGTTAAGGTGCTTAATTGGGGGAAAGCTAATTATAACAATATTAGGCAGGAACCGAGGAATCTAGGCTGGAGGCGGATGTTTGAGGGCAAATCAACAACTGACATGTGGGGGGCTTTCAAACGTCAGTTGATAAGAATTCAGGACCGGCATGTTCCTGCTAGGATGAAGGATAAGCATGGCAAGTTTCAGGAATCTTGGATAACGAAGGATATTGTGAGATTAGTCAAAAAGAAAAGGGAAGCATTCGTAAGGGCTAGAAGGCTGGGAACAGATGAAGCCCGTGGAGAATATAAAGAAAGTAGGAAGAAACTTAAGCAAGGAGTCAGGAGGGCTGAAAGGGGTCATGAAAAGTCACTGGCAACCAGGATTAAGAAAAATCCCAAGGCCTTTTATACATATGTAAAAAGCAATAGGGTAGCCAGGGAAAGGGTAGGCCCACTCAGGGACAGAGATGGGAATGTGTGTGTGGAGCCAGAAGAAATGAGATAGATACTAAATGAATACTTCTCATCAGTATTCACCAAAGAGAAGGACTTAGCGGTCAATTTGTCTAGGGAAGAGTGTGTAGATAGCCTGGATCATGTTGAGATCAAAAAAGAGGAGGTGTTAGGCATCTTGAAGAATATTAAGGTGGATAAGTCCCCAGGGCCAGATGGGATCTACCCCAGAGTACTGAGGGAGGCAAAGGAGGAGATTGCTGGGGCCTTGACAGAAATTTTTGTATCCTCACTGGCTATGGGTGAGGTCCCAGAGGACTGGAGAATGGCCAATGTTGTTCCATTGTTTAAGAAGGGTAGCAGGGATAATCCAGGAAATTACAGGCTGGTGAGCCTTACGTTGGTAGGGAAATTATTGGAGAAGATTCTTCGTGACAGGATTTACTACCATTTGGAAGCAAATGGGCGTATTAGTGAGAGGCAGCATGGTTTTGTGAAGGGGAGGTCGTGTCTCACTAACTTGATCGAGTTTTTCGAGGAAGTGACAAAGATGATCGACGATGGAAGGGCAGTGGATGTTATATACATGGATTTCAGTAATTTCAGGTCCCTCATGGCAGACTGGTACAGAAAGTAAAGTCGCACGGGATCAGAGGTGAGCTGGCAAGATGGATACAGAATTGGCTTGGTCATAGACGACAGAGGGTAGCAGTGGAAGGGTGCTTTTCTGAATGGAGAGCTGTGACTAGTGGAGTTCCCCAGGGATCAGTGCTGGGACCTTTGCTGTTTGTAGTATAAATAAATGATTTGGAGGAAAATGTAACTGGGCTAATTAGTAAGTTTGCAGACGACACTAAAGTTGGAGGAGTTGCAGATAGTGAAAAGGATTGTCAAAGGATACAACGGGATATAGATCGGTTGGAGACTTGGGCGGAGAAATGGCAGATGGAGTTTAGTCTGGACAAATGCGAGGTAATGCATTTTGGAAGGTCTAATACAGGTAGGAATTATACAGTAAATGGCAGAACCCTTAAGTGCATCGACGGGCAGAGGGAGCTGGGTGTACAGGTCCACAGGTCACTGAAAGTGGCAACGCAGGTGGATAAGGTAGTCAGGAAGGCATATGGCATGCTTGCCTTCATTGGCAGGGGTATTGAGTATAAAAGCTGGGAAGTCATGCTGCAGCTGTATAGAACCTTGGTTAGGCCACACTTGGAATATTGCGTGCAATTCTGGTCACCACATTACCAGAAGGATATGGAGGTGTTGGAGAGGGTGCAGAGGAGGTTTACCAGGATGCTGCCTGGTCTGGAGGTTATTAGCTATGAGGAGAGGTTGGAGAAACTGGGATTGTTCTCACTAGAGCGACGGAGATTGAGGGGCGAATTGATAGAAGTTTACAAAATTATGAGTGGCATGGACAGAGTAGATAGTCAGAAGCTTTTTCCCAGGGTGGAAGAGTCAATTACTAGGGGACATAGATTTAAGGTGAGAGGAGAAAACTATAGAGGAGATGTGTGGCAAGTTTTCTACGCAGAGGGTAGTGAGTGTCTGGAATTCGTTGCCAGAGAAGGTGGTGGAAGCAGGTACGATAGTGGTGTTTAAGAGGCAGCTTGACAAATACATGAATAGGATGGGAATAGAAGGATACGGACCCCAGAAGTGCAAAATGTTTTAGTCGACGGGCAATATGATGGGCGCAGGCTTGGAGGGCCGAAGGGCCTGTTCCTGTGCTGTACTTTTCTTTGTTCTTTGTAATTAGATCATACCCATTTACCTTTTATTTATGTCTTTCAATCATCTACCATGTTGCCAAACCTGTGTGCATTCTGGTAGAGTGCCCTTAACTTTGTGTTTTTCACATTATTCTCCATTCTAAACTTAGTCGTTGCTCGCCTTTGTTTCACCTAACTTCTAATTTCACTTGCTACTTTTCTACTACCTATTAGCAGCTTTAATTCCTTCCAACTTGAGCTACCCTTCAGGTTCCCATCCCCTGACAAGCTAGTTTAAACCCTCCCCAACAGCATTCGTAAATCTTCCTGCAAGGGTATTAGTCCCGGTCCTGTTAAGGTGTTATCCATCCATCTTGTACATGTCCTACCTGCCCCAGAACTGGTCCCAATGCCTCAGAAATCTGATGCCCTCCTTCCCACACCAGTTCTGCAACCCCATCTTCAAATACTCAATGCTTCTATTCCACGTAACATTGGGAGTAATTCTGAAATTACTTTCTTGAGGTCCTGCTTTTTAATTTTCTTCCTCACTCCCTAAGCTCTGCTTTCAGGACCTCATTCTTCTTCCTACCTTTGTCGTTGGTACCAATGTGGACCACGATCTCTGACTTTTCACCCTCCCCCAGAAGGATATCCTGCAGCTGCTTTGTGACATCCTTGATCCTGGCACCAGGCAGGCAGTACACCATCCTGGAGCCACATTTACTGCTGCCGAAATGCCTGTCTGATCCCCTGGCTGTTGAATCACTTATCACCATTGCTCTTCCACTCTTCATCCTGTCTTCATGGAGGAAGACACAAATAACTTCCCAGAAATACTAGGGAATCGCGGGTCTAATGAGCAGGAGGAATTGAAGGAAATTAGTATTACTGAAAAAACAGTGCTGGAGAAATTAATGGGACTAAAAGCCGATAAATCTCCAGGGCCCGATGATCTGTAGCCCAGGGCACTAGAGGAAGCAGCCGTGGAACTAGTGGATGTGTTGGTTTGTCATCTTGCAAAATTCTGTAGATTCTGGAACAGTCCCAGTAGATTGGAGGGTGGCAAATGTAACCCCACTATTTATAAAAGGAGGGAGGGTAAAAAAACAGGGAATTTCAGACCGGTTAACCTAACATCAGTAGTGGGAAAATGCTAGAGTCTATTATAAAGGATGTGATAACAGGACACCTTGTCTAATCCTATTGATATTTTCAAAGTCATTTATGAAAGTGAAATCATGTTTGACAAACCTACTGGAGTTTTTTTGAGGGCGTAACTAGCAGAATAGATAAGGGAGAACCAGTGGATGTGGTGTGTTTGATTTTTAGAAAGCTTTTGATAAAGTTCCACACTAGAGATTAGTGTGTAAAATTAAAACACATGCAATTGGGGGTAATATATTGGCATGGATTGAGAATTGGTTAGCAGACAGGAAACAGAGAGTGGGAATAAATGGGTCTTTTTCCGGATGGTAGGTGGTGACTAGTGGGGTACCACAGGGATCAGTGCTTGGGCCCCAGCTATTCACAATATATATCAATGATTTGGATGAGGGAACCAAATATAACATTTCCAAGTTTGCTGACGACACGAAACTTGGTAGGAATGTAAGTGGTGAGGTGGGTGTTAAGAGGCTTCAGGGCGATTTAGACAAGTTGAGTGAGTGGGCAAATATGTGGCAGATGCAGTATAACGTGGATAAGTGTGAAATTATCCACTTTGGTAGAAAAAATAGAACGGTAGAGCATTATTTAATGGTGATAGATTGGGAAATGTTGATGTACAAAGGGACCTGGGTGTCCTTGTACACCAGTCACTGAAAATAAGCATGCAGGTGCAGCAAGCAGTTAAGAAGGCAAATGGTATGTTGGCCCTCATTGCGAGAGGACTTAAGTACAGGGGCAAGGATGTCTTACTGCAGCTGTACAGGGCCTTGGTGAGACCACACCTGGAGTATTATGTGAAGTTTTACCGAAGAAAGGATACATTTGCCAGGGAGGGAGCGCAGTGAATGTTCACCAGACTGAATCCTGGGATGGCAGGATAGTCGTATGAAGAGAGATTAGGCCAACTCGGCCTGTACTCACGAGTTCAGAAGAATGAGAGGGGATCTCATTGAAACATATAAAATTCTGGCAGGGCTGGACAGACTGGATGCAGGGATGATGTTTCCTCTGGCTGGGGGGGTCTAGAACAAGGGGTCACAGTCTCAGGATATGGGGTAGGTCATTTAGGGCTGAGATGAGGAGAAACTTCTTCACTCAGAGGGTGGTGAACCTGTGGAATTCTCTACCACAGAGGCTGTGGAGGCCGACACTGAATATTCTAAGAAGGAAATAGATAGATATCTAGACTCGGGGTATGGGGAGAGAGCGGGAGTATGATGTTGAGATAGAGGATCGGCCATGATCATATTGAGTACCGGAGGAGGGTTGAAGGGCCAAAAGACCTACTCCTATTTTCTCTGTTACTATGTCCTCCCCTCCTGTGCAGCTGAGCCACCCATGGTGTCACAGACTTGGCTCTGGCTGCACTCCTCTGATGATCTATCATCCTCACAGGCATCCACAATGGAAAACCGATTAGCAACCAAGATAGACCCCCCGGACTCCTGCGCTACATGCTTGGTTCTCTTCGACTGCCTGTTGGTCACCCATCCCCCTTCTGCCTGTACGTTCCTAACCTGCGGTGTGACCACCTCCCTAAATGTGCAATCCATGTAGTTCTCAACCCCGCGGTCACACCACAGTGACTCCAGCCGCTCGAGTTCCGAAACCCAGAGCTCAAGCTTCTGCAGCCGGTGACACTTCCTGCAGATGTGTTTGTCTAGGACCTGGTGTGTCCATGACTTCCCACATACCGCAGGATGCACATTCCATTCAGCCCAGCTGACCTGCTATACGTAACTTTAAAAACTATTTATTACAATTAGAATAAGTAGAATGACTTACCAGTTAATCACCAATCAGCTTCTTCCTCCATACAGAAGTAACAGCCAATTACTGGAGGCTGAAAAAACGAGGTAGATAAAGCAAGGGGCACCTCCTTCACTCAACGCCCTCACTCACCAAGCTCCTAATTTGACTTCTATGGCATGATTTCCCAATCCCTTGGTTCTTTTTTGTGATCCAATTTTACAAAGAATCCACAGCCTACTCCGGTTAGGATTAGCTCAGAAGGTTAGTTTATTTTCTACATGCTAAAGCTGCAAAAGGAGCGTTCACCACATCCCACTCCGCACGCACACACAGTTGTGTGGGGGTTAGAGAAAGAGTTTTACAGTACAAGGACCTCACAAATGAATATTAGTTCATGTTGAGTTTGAGTCCAGAGGGCGCTTTCTTTGTGGTGGGGTTCCGTTCTGATTCATTTCTGGCTGGTTAAAAAATACAAAATTCTTGAAATGAATGGTGCTGCTGCTGCACGATGGGCTTTCTGTGTTTAAACCACTTGGCAAACCAATTGATCAGAAACTTTTAAAATCAAGCAGGCTTTCTGGAGTTGAGACTGCTTACCTAGTCCAGTTGCTGGAGCTCTGTCCCGTTGATGTTAAAACAGCAATCTGACTGTGAGGCTGAAAGGTGTAATGTTAAAACTGTCCAAATGGCCAGAGGATTGGGTCGTGTCACATGGCCAGTGAATGGTTAATTGAAGCTTAGCAATTAGTTTCTGTAATAAAAACAAAAAATTGCTGGAAAAACTCAGATCTGGCATCACCTGTAGAGGGAGAAACTGAGTTAACGTTTCAAGTTCCTATGACTCTGCTAGTTAGTTTCTGTGCTCCTGGCCAGGATTCTATTGTTCCTCCTCAGGAGAGACCCGAATCGGCTATTAGTATATCTTCCAGTACATCGAGTTTTGATCTTTCTACTTTGTGATAGTTCAGGATGGAAGGGCCAGTTTGTCTGCATTTCCTCTGCTTCTGTTAATTGTAAGGGTTTGCACAATGAAGTGAGAAATTCCAGAAGCTGAAAAAAATAATGATTTTGTTCTTGAAACTGTTGGGGACAGCTCCCAGCCAGATGGACAACCCTGTGATCAGGTGACTTGCAGCAGCCATCTTAATTTTCTTTGTTCAGCATGAATAGTCCAGTTTTAAAAATAAAGCAATAAGGATGGAGTTTTGAATATACAGCATTGGGTTTCTTTCCGTGTCGCAGGAACCCAACACTTTTAAAATATGAACTTTACTCAGTGTGCAATCCTTTGGAACTGACTTTTCTTTTAAAATGTACAATATGTGCTGCAAAAGATGGCCACCGAAGGTCATCTGACCTAGTCTGTGAACTCAAAACCTGCCACCCTGTCTCACAAGGACAAAAGGGATACATCGCAGACTGAGGTATGAACCACCCATATCCTTAGACCATTCAAAAGACATTTTGAATTGAATGGGTCTTTCTGAAACAAAGATGGTGATTGACACAACCCGCTTCAGGATCAATATCTTCAAACAATTAAACAGGGTGTGGCGAATCAACCCGAGACCAACACCATATTTGGAAAAGGGAACTGTGAGAAGCCACATGGTAGGGTAACCATCTTAGTTACCCTTTTTATCTTCAAGTGCTGTCTGCAGAAAGACATAGCAGCAGAAAGGGCAGTAACACCTATGCCTTGAGAACTGGAGATTGTAATATCACAAGGTCTCCAAGCCTGTTCCTTTTCAGATCCATGAGCAAACTGACCTCCTGGTGACAAGACTACAAGCAACGAACTCTGTGACCTGAAGAAAGTCCACTCCTTTTGAGAGAGTCCTGAAAATCCACTTTGGCATGTGACTCTGGATGTTGAACTTTCCTAAACTGCACTTCAGGAGTGAACAGAGTGAAGACGTCTTTTACATCAGGCCTGCAATCCATGTTTTCCGGAACAGGACAGTCTCGTGAATTATGAACTATTCCTATCGTTTATAACTTGTAAAAGTGCACTATTCTTTTCAACTGTACTTTCCTTTAGTGTTTCTGTGGCTGAGTGCTGTAGATTTCCGCGTGAGCGTGTGAATGAACAGTTCCCTTTATTTAAACCAACGAAAAGCCTGCTGCTGGTTATTTAACTTGTTCACACACTCAAAGTTAAAAAAACACAAACCCCCCATTCACAAGCTTACTGATTACAGACAGTAGGGAAGGGACAGGGGTTTCAGTCATTCTCTCTTCCCCTGACTGTAACAATACAGTGAGTAATGGCATAGCTCTGAGCATGGTGAATGCCCTGGTGCTTCTCTGCATGCAGCGAGGACCCCGGTGTGGCTCTTTGTAGAGTTGGCATAGTGGGATTGGACTGTACAGTTAATGTCACGGCTCAGGTCTATGTTTAGTTTGCCTGTGGTTTGACAAGATCTGGAGCTCTGGAGTTTTTGCTGGTTTTAAAGAACTCAGTGCTAATTCTGTTGTGATTAAATGTTGTATGGACGCCTGGGTGTGTGACAGTGACTTACTTGAGTTCTTTGTTTTGCAGCCGGACACTTTAGGAGCTCTGCCAAATCTGCGGGAACTCTGGTTGGATAGGAACCAACTCACTGCACTGCCACCGGTAAGAACACTTAAACTACAGTTGCAGAACGTTTGCAGCCTCAAGTGATGTCCAAAGAAAATCCAGCGAAAAGGTTGGAGGTTACATTGATGACGTTATCAATTTAACCGGGCTATGGGGAGAGCGGGGCAGAATTATTACTTCAGGATTTATTTAGTGCAAATTCCCGAAGCCAATCGATAGCCTCCTCATTTGCTAAGTTTAAGGTGATTAGTCCTCACTTAGTCTGTAGAGGGAACACTCCTCGGTAATGTGCAATATTGTTTGTGTCTTTCCACAAGTGCATAAGGAGTTTGTACTGAGGGCCCAGTGGTGGAGGTTGCCTGCATAGGGGCCCTGGCCCATCCTGGACCTGTTTAGTAAGGACTACTCCTGCCGTGGTTGTTCAAAACCTGCACTTGGACAGGTGGGGTTTGTCATAAGGAACTTGTTAGTAACTCCTTGTGTTTCCCATTCCTTGATCCAAAGGATGTCTGCTGGTAGATCTTGTTCAGGAAGGGTGTGTATGGGTTGCTGAGATAGAAGGCAGGCAGTAGGTGGGTTAAACAGGTCATCATGGAGCGGTAAGTGAGATACAGGTATGGATGGTTTCATCCGGCTTGTGGGTTTTTCAGTCGGATGTGATGTTTGTGAGGACAGGAAGCCAGGCGAGGGGTGTTGAGCAAGGAGTTCCAGTAATGATGCACATTGTTCCATTCTACTGAGTCTTAAAAAGATCTGTGTGATGACCTAAGCCAGATGGGTGTTTGTGTTGAATTTGTATAAGACAATGATTTTTGCTCTGTCACATCTTTGGGAGTGAGTTTGAGCTGATGATTCTTGTGTAGAACGGAGTCAGCCAGGCACGAGCACAGGGGCCAGGTTGTTTCAGGAATTCTTGTGCAGTGTTGTCTATCCCAGTGCTTTGCCACCTTTCAGGCTCCTCAATGCTTTCTCCAGCTGGGTGATCTCGAAGGGATCGGGACTGCCCTGTTCTTTATGGTGCTTTCAGTTTGTTATGGGTGATGTATTTTATTTCCTTAATGGTGTCCTCTCTATATGGAGCAGGTGACTGGCAGCTTGATTCAGGGTGACTGACGGGTGATTTCAGGTCGGTGATTTTTGGGCTAATTGAAGGTGGTGATTCAGGATGAGTGAAATTGAGCCCTGCAGTCATTTCCTCCTGTCTGGCACAACCTACAGCATGGAGAGATTGGATGAGCTTGTCAGCTATTTCGGAGACATCAGATGATTCATATTCCTTTAGGAATACTGCCCTATCTGCATCAGGGCATGGGATGTAGATAGCCATGAGGGATAGCTGTACAAACAGCTTTGTGAATGGTACCACAGAAGCTATTCTTCCACAGCTATGTATAGGTCTAGCTAGAATGCAGTGGGACAGTGTGATTAGTCTTGATTGTGGGATGAGAGTCCTGTTCTGTTCCTTATTCCAGGAATTGGGAAACCTGAGACGCCTGGTCTGCCTGGACGTTTCGGAAAATAAACTGGAGAGGCTTCCCAATGAAATCAGTGGACTGGTAGCACTGACTGACCTGCTGCTCTCCCAGAACCCACTGGAGTCTATACCAGATGGCATTGGTGAGTACAGTGTGTAGCTTAACGCGCAGAGACCCCTGGTCCAGGGTGAGGTGCTGCAGAGACCCCTGGTCCAGGGCGAAGTGCTGCAGAGACCCCTGGTCCAGGGCGAGGTGCTGCAGAGTCCCCTGGTCCAGGGCGAGGTGCTGCAGAGACCCCTGGTCCAGGGCGAGGTGCTGCAGAGACCCCTGGTCCAGGGCGAGGTGCTGCAGAGACCCCTGGTCCAGGGCGAGGTGCTGCAGAGACCCCTGGTCCAGGGCGAGGTGCTGCAGAGACCCCTGGTCCAGGGCGAGGTGCTGCAGAGACCCCTGGTCCAGGGCGAGGTGCTGCAGAGACCCCTGGTCCAGGGCGAGGTGCTGCAGAGACCCCTGGTCCAGGGCGAGGTGCTGCAGAGACCCCTGGTCCAGGGCGAGGTGCGGCAGAGATCCCTGGTCCAGGGCGAGGTGCGGCAGAGACCCCTGGTCCAGGGCGAGGTGCGGCAGAGACCCCTGGTCCAGGGCGAGGTGCGGCAGAGACCCCTGGTCCAGGGCGAGGTGCGGCAGAGACCCCTGATCAGAGGTGACAAGGGGGGTATTATGCAGCACTGGTCCTGGGGAGCATTGAATGGGGTCTCGTGGTCGGTGGCAAAGGGGTCTTCTGGTTTGTTGGGAGTGGGCCTGGGGACATGGTCAGTGGGGAGGGGGGGATGCTGGAGATCTTGTGGCCCTTGGGGTCAGGGGCTCAGTGTCTCATGATCCATGGGGAGGGGGCTCGGAGCCCCGCGGGGAGGGAGGGCTCGGAGTCCCGCGGGGAGGGGGGGCTCGGAGTCCCGCGGGGAGGGGGGGCTCGGAGTCCCGCGGGGAGGGGGGGCTCGGAGACCCGCGGGGAGGGGGTCTCGGAGTCCCGCGGGGAGGGGGGGCTCGGAGTCCCGCGGGGAGGGGGGGCTCGGAGTCCCGCGGGGAGGGGGGGCTCGGAGTCCCGCGGGGAGGGGGGGCTCGGAGTCCCGCGGGGAGGGGGGGCTCGGAGTCCCGCGGGGAGGGGGGGCTCGGAGTCCCGCGGGGAGGGGGGGCTCGGAGTCCCGCGGGGAGGGGGGGCTCGGAGTCCCGCGGGGAGGGGGGGCTCGGAGTCCCGCGGGGAGGGGGGCTGGTGGGGTCTCGTGGCCTGTGGAGATGGGTATGGGGACCCGTGATCCATGGGGAGGGGAGGGTAAGAGTTAATCTGGCTGCCGGCTGTCTCGTCTTGTTGGGTGGGGGTTGTCTTCAGCAGTTGGACATTGAGCTGAGGTTTGGGATCTGGCCACTCCTCGAGTTGATAGACAATCTTGTTGTTGTTCCAGGCCAGTTGAAGCAGTTGTCCATTCTGAAGGTGGATCAGAACCGGTTAACACAGTTAACGGAGGCAGTAGGGGAGTGTACACATCTGACAGAGTTGATCCTCACTGAGAACCTGCTGATGGTAAGTGGTGTCTGCACAGAGCTACTTGTGTAATGTTCAATCCTGCCTGAGCAATACTTTAAGCATCACTCCGTCTGAGTAACAGTTACAGTGGGTGGCCCTGCACTTGAAGCTTGGATGGTTTGTTGCAGAGACCTTGGGTGTTAGCACTACTGCTTAAGTCAGATGGTCATGGGCTGAAGTCTCGCGCTAGAGACTTGAGTTCAATATCCAGGCTGACCCTCTTATTGCAGTATTGAGGGAGTGCTGCACTGTCGGAGGGTCAGTACTAAGGGAGTGCCGCACTGTCGGAGGGTCAGTACTGAGGGAGTGCCGCACTGTCGGAGGGTCAGTACTGAGGGAGTGCTGCACTGTCGGAGGGTCAGTACTGAGGGAGTGCTGCACTGTCGGAGGGTCAGTACTGAGGGAGTGCTGCACTGTCAGAGGGTCAGTACTGAGGGAGTGCTACACTGTCAGAGGGTCAGTACTGAGGGAGTGCTGCACTGTCGGAGGGTCAGTACTGAGGGAGTGCTGCACTGTCGGATGGTCAGTACTGAGGGAGTGCTGCACTGTCAGAGGGTCAGTACTGAGGGAGTGCTGCACTGTCGGAGTGTCAGTACTGAGGGAGTGCTGCACTGTCGGAGGGTCAGTACTGAGGGAGTGCTGCACTGTCAGAGGGTCAGTACTGAGGGAGTGCTGCACTGTCAGAGGGTCAGTACTGAGGGAGTGCTACACTGTCAGAGAGTCAGTACTGAGGGAGTGCTGCATTGTTGGAGGGTCAGTAGTGAGGGAGTGCTGCACTGTTGAAGATTCAATACTGAGGGAGCACTGTGCTGTCAGAGGGTCAGTACTGAGGGAGTACTGCAGTGTCGTAGGGTCAGTACCAAGGGAATGCTGCACTGTCGGAGGGTTAGTACCGAGAGAGCGCTGCGCTGTCAGAGGGTCAGATGCAAAGGTCAGTACGTATATACCGAGGTCGCTCTGTTCCTGCACCTCCTTTAGAGGCTCTCCCTTTATTTTATATGTCTCTCCACATCTTTCCTGCCAAAATGAATCACCCTCACACTTCTCTGCATTGAACTTCATCTGCCATTTGTCTGCCCAATCCACCAACATGTCTATGTCCTTTTGAAGTTCAAGACTATCTCCATCACAGTTGACAACATTTCCAACCTTCGTATTATCTGCACATTTTGAAATCATGCCCTGCCCGCCACAGTCTAGGTCATTAATTTATATCAGGAAGAGCAAGGGTTCCCAACACTGACCCCTGGGGGACTCCGCTACAAACCTTCCTCCAATCTGAAAAACAATCCTTTATCACCACTCTGTTTCTTATCCAAGTGCCACTTTCCCTTTTATTCCATGAGCTAGAATTTTGCTCAAGTCTGTTGTGTGGCACTGTATCAAATGCCTTTTGAAAATCCATATACACCACATCAACAGCTTTTCCTTTATCAACCTTCTCTGTTACCTCCTCAAAAAATTCCAGCAAGTTAGTTAAACATGATTTTCCCTTAATGAATCCATTCCTTAATTATCCTGCACTTGTCTAAGTGATTATCAATTTTATCCCGTACTATAGTTTCCAGAAGTTTCCCTACCATTGAAGTCAAACAGACTAGCATGTAGCTGCAAGCTTTATCCTTGCACCCTTTTTTGAACAATGAGCATTCACAATTCTCCAATCCTCTGGCACCTCCCCTGTGTCTAAGGAAGACTGGAAGATTATCACTAGCGCCTTTGCAATTTCCACTCTCACTTCCCTCAGTCCCCTTGGATGCATCTCATCTGGTCCTGGTATCTTATCTATTTTAAGTAAAGATAGCCTTTCCAATACCACCTTCCACTTGATTGTAAGTTGTTCTAGTGTACCAGTCACCTCCTCTCTCACCTCAGCCTGGGTAGCAAGTTCTTCCTTTGTTAAGACAGATGCAAAGTACTTGTTCAACACCGCCACTATTCTCCAGCCTCCACATGCAAACCCCCTTTTTTGTTCCTAATCGACCCTATTCTTTCTTTTCCCACCCTTTTATCATTTACATGCTTATCGAAGATCTTAGAATTCCCTTTACTGTTCACTGCCAGCCTCTTTTCTTGCTCTCTCCTTGCTTTTCTTATTAGTTTCTTCACTTGCCCTCTGGCCCTTCTATACTCAGCCTTATTCTCCATTGTATTTTCTACCTGACACCTGTCGTATGCACACATCTTCCTTTTCATCTTTACTTCTATCTTTCTGTCATCACCCAGGGCACTCTGGATTTATTTGTCCTATCTTTCCTCTCCAAGGGAATATACCTTGACATTGTCTGCAATACTTTTTCTTTGAAGTGGCCCATTGTTCAGCCACTGTCATTTCTGCCAACATTTGATTCCAACTCACTCGACTCATACATTCTCATCCCATCGAAGTTGGCTTTCCCCCAATTAATTGTCCCTGCTCTGGATAGTTCTTCGTCCTTTTCCATGATTAACCTAAACCTTATGATACAAAGGCCACTGTCCCCTAGAGGATCTCCCACTGATATTTGATCCACTTGGGCCAACTCATTCCCCAGAACCAGGTCCAACAGTGCCTGTCCTCTCATTGGACTGGAAACATATCGCTGCAGAAAACTATCTTGAACACATTCCAGGAACTCTTGCCCCTCTTGTCCCTTTGCACTATCCCTATCCCAGTCTATATTAAGGTGAATTGAAGTTCCCCCATTATGATTATTCTATAATTTTTGCACCTCTCTTTAATTCCTTTGCAAATTTATTTCTACACATCCCTTCCACTAGTTGGTGGTCTATATACTACATCAATCAACGTTATTGCACCTTTTTTATTCCTAACCTCTAACCAGAGATATTCTGTCCTTGACCTCTCTGGAATATCCACTCCCTCCAGTACTGTAATGCCAGCTTTAATCAATACTGCCACTCCCCCCACCACACCACCTCCCCCAACCTTCTCCCCCCCTTCCTGTCTCTCCTAAACACCTTGTACCCAGGAATATTTGCCCTTCTTTGAGTCCGGTCTCTGTTATAGCAATAATATCATAATTCCATTTGTCAACCTGTGCCTGCAGTTCATCGATCTTAATAACCACACTCTGTGCATTCACATAGATACACATTAGTCCTGATTTAGGCTCTTTAACTTTCCCCCTTGATCTGACTGCATCTAATAACTTACTGTTGTCTACTCTAATTCTATCAGCTCTCCATGTATTCTACCTACCTTGATACTACTCTCTGATATATCCTTGTTATCAGTTGATACTTCATTACTTCCCACAGCCAGTTTTTCTCCTCTGCACTCTGAATTTCCCCTCAGGTTCCCATCCTCCTGCCAATCTAGTTTAAACCCTCCCCAACAGCACTAGTAAATCTCCCCACGAGAACATTAGTCCCAGTCCTGTAAAGGTGTAACCCGTCCTTCTTGTACAGGTCCCACCCACCCCTGAACCGACCCCAATGCCTCAGAAATCTAGACCCCTCCCTCCTACTCCATTTCTCCAGCCACATGTTGAACTGCTCAGTCTTCCTATTCACATGCTCACTAGCCCGTGGCGCTGGGAATATCCTGAGATTACTACTCTTGAGGCCCTGCTTTTTAATTTCTTCCGAACTCCATAAAATCTGCTTTCAGGATCCCATCCCTTTTCCTACCTATGTCATTGGTCCAAATGTGGACCACGACCTCTGGCTGCTCGCTCCCTCCCAAAAGAATTTCCTGCAGGGAGAGAATGCTGCACTGTCGGAGGGTCAGTGCTGAGGGAGCGCTGCACTGTCAGAGGGTCAGTACTGAGGGAGCGCTGCACTGTCGGAGGGTCAGTACTGAGGGAGTGCTGCACTGTCCGAGGGTCAGTACTGAGGGAGTGCTGCACTGTCGGAGGGTCAGTACTGAGGGAGTGCTACACTGTCAGAGGGTCAGTACTGAGGGAGTGCTGCACTGTCAGATGGTCAGTACTGAGGGAGTACTGAGGGAGTGCTGCACTGTCAGAGGGTCAGTACTGAGGGAGTGCTGCACTGTCGGATGGTCAGTACTGAGGGAGTGCTGCACTGTCGGATGGACAGTACTGAGGGAGTGCCACACTGTCGAAGGGTCAGTACTGAGGGAGTGCTGCACTGTCGGAGAGTCAGTACTGAGAGAGTGCTGCACTGTCGGAGGGTCAGTACTGAGGGAGTGCTGCACTGTCGGAGGGTCAGTACTGAGGGAGTGCTGCACTGTCGGAGGGTCAGTACTGAGGGAGTGCTGCACTGTCGGAGGGTCAGTACTGAGGGAGTGCTGCACTGTCGGAGGGTCAGTACTGAGGGAGTGCTGCACTGTCGGAGGGTCAGTACTGAGGGAGTGCTGCACTGTCGGAGGGTCAGTACTGAGGGAGTGCTGCACTGTCGGAGGGTCAGTACTGAGGGAGTGCTGCACTGTCGGAGGGTCAGTACTGAGGGAGTGCTGCCCTGTTGGGGGGTCAGTACTGAGGGAGTGCTGCACTGTCGGAGGGTCAGTACTGAGGGAGTGCTACACTGTCGGAGGGTCAGTACTGAGGGAGTGCTGCACTGTCAGATGGTCAGTACTGAGGGAGTGCTGCACTGTCGGAGGGTCAGTACTGAGGGAGTGCTGCACTGTCGGATGGTCAGTACTGAGGGAGTGCTGCACTGTCGGATGGACAGTACTGAGGGAGTGCCACACTGTCGAAGGGTCAGTACTGAGGGAGTGCTGCACTGTCGGAGAGTCAGTACTGAGAGAGTGCTGCACTGTCGGAGGGTCAGTACTGAGGGAGTGCTGCACTGTCGGAGGGTCAGTACTGAGGGAGCGCTGCACTGCTGGAGGGTCAGTACTGCGAGGGCACTGCACTCTGGAGGGTCAGTACTGAAGGAGTGCTGCGCTGACAGAGTTGCCTTCATTTGAATAAGACGTGAATCCCTGGCCTTTTGGTTGGATGCAAAAGATTCCATAGCACATTCAAAAAAAAGCAGGAGAATTCTACTTGGACTCTTGTTTAATATTTATTTCATTTTAGGACTCCTAATAGTGTGAAAAATAGAGAATTAGTCAAATAGAAGTCCTCATTTTCTGGGTTAATTTCAGACACTCCCCAAATCTATTGGAAAACTGAAGAAACTAACAAACCTGAATGTGGACCGGAACCGACTCATGGCTTTTCCAGCTGAATTGGGAGGCTGTGCGAGTTTAAATGTGCTGAGTCTCCGTGACAACCGGCTAACATACCTCCCTCCTGAACTTGCAAAGGCATCTGAGATTCACGTACTGGATGTGGCTGGAAACAGGTAGGACTGCGGAGTTAGACACTGATCTGTAAATAGGAGTGAGTGTGGAGTTAGACACTGATCTGTAAACAGGAGTGTGTGTGGATAGAGACACTGATCTGTAAGTAGGAGTGTGTGTGGATAGAGACACTGATCTGTAAATAGGAGTGAGTGTGGATAGAGACACTGATCTGTAAGTAGGAGTGAGTGTGGATAGAGACACTGATCTGTAAATAGGAGTGAGTGTGGATAGAGACACTGATCTGTAAATAGGAGTGAGTGTGGAGTGAGACACTGATCTGTAAATAGGAGTGTGTGTGGATAGAGACACTGATCTGTAAATAGGAGTGAGTGTGGATAGAGACACTGATCTGTAAATAGGAGTGAGTGTGGATAGAGACACTGATCTGTAAACAGGAGTGTGTGTGGATAGAGACACTGATCTGTAAATAGGAGTGAGTGTGGATAGAGACACTGATCTGTAAATAGGAGTGAGTGTGGAGTGAGACACTGATCTGTAAGTAGGAGTGAGTGTGGATAGAGACACTGATCTGTAAATAGGAGTGAGTGTGGATAGAGACACTGATCTGTAAATAGGAGTGAGTGCGGAGTGAGACACTGATCTGTAAGTAGGAGTGAGTGTGGATAGAGACACTGATCTGTAAATAGGAGTGAGTGTGGAGTGAGACACTGATCTGTAAATAGGAGTGAGTGCGGAGTGACACACTGATCTGTAAGTAGGAGTGAGTGTGGATAGAGACACTGATCTGTAAATAGGAGTGAGTGTGGATAGAGACACTGATCTGTAAATAGGAGTGAGTGCGGAGTGAGACACTGATCTGTAAGTAAGAGTGAGTGTGGAGTGAGACACTGATCTGTAAATAGGAGTGAGTGTGGATAGAGACACTGATCTGTAAATAGGAGTGAGTGTGGATAGAGACACTGATCTGTAAATGAGTGTGTGCGGAGTGAGACACTGATCTGTAAATAGGAGTGAGTGTGGAGTGAGACACTGATCTGTAAATAGGAGTGAGTGCGGAGTGAGACACTGATCTGTAAATAGGAGTGAGTGTGGAGTGAGACACTGATCTGTAAATAGGAGTGAGTGTGGAGTGAGACACTGATCTGTAAATAGGAGTGAGTGTGGAGTGAGACACTGATCTGTAAACAGGAGTGAGTGTGGAGAGACACTGATCTGTAAACAGGAGTGAGTGCGGAGTGAGACACTGATCTGTAAACAGGAGTGAGTGTGGAGTGTGACACTGATCTGTAAATAGGAGTGAGTGTGGAGTGAGACACTGATCTGTAAATAGGAGTGTGTGTGGAGTGAGACACTGATCTGTAAATGAGTGTGTGCGGAGTTCGATGCTGGTCTGTAAGTAGCTGTGTGTGTGTGGAGGTAGACGGTGGCCGGTAAACTGGAGCGAGTGAGGATTTAGATGTTGGTCTGCAAATAGGAACGAATGTAGAGTTAGATGCTGATCTGTAAATAGGAGCGAGTGTAGAGTTAGACGCCGGACTGTAAATAGGAGCGAGTGTAGAGTTAGACGCTGGACTGTAAATAGGAGCGAGTGTAGAGTTAGATGCTGATCTGTAAATAGGAGCGAATGTAGAGTTAGATGCTGATCTGTAAATAGGAGCGAGTGTAGAGTTAGACGCCGGACTGTAAATAGGAGCGAGTGTAGAGTTAGACGCTGGACTGTAAATAGGAGCGAGTGTAGAGTTAGATGCTGATCTGTAAATAGGAGCGAATGTAGAGTTAGATGCTGATCTGTAAATAGGAGCGAGTGTAGAGTTAGACGCTGGACTGTAAATAGGAGCGAGTGTAGAGTTAGACGCTGATCTGTAAATAGGAGCGAGTGTAGAGTTAGACGCTGGCCTGTAAATAGGAGCGAGTGTAGAGTTAGACACTGGACTGTAAATAGGAGCGAGTTTAGAGTTAGACGCTGGCCTGTATATAGGAGCGAGTGTAGAGTTAGACGCTGGACTGTAAATAGGAGCGAGTGTAGAGTTAGATGCTGATCTGTAAATAGGAGCGAATGTAGAGTTAGATGCTGATCTGTAAATAGGAGCGAGTGTAGAGTTAGACGCTGGACTGTAAATAGGAGCGAGTGTAGAGTTAAACGCTGGACTGTAAATAGGAGCGAGTGTAGAGTTAGACGCTGGCCTGTAAATAGGAGCGAGTGTAGAGTTAGATGCTGATCTGTAAATAGGAGCGAGTGTAGAGTTAGACGCTGGACTGTAAATAGGAGCGAGTGTAGAGTTAGACGCTGGCCTGTAAATAGGAGCGAGTGTAGAGTTAGACGTTGGCCTGTAAATAGGAATGAGTGTAGAGTTAGACGCTGGCCTGTAAATAGGAGCGAGTGTAGAGTTAGACGCTGGACTGTAAATAGGAGCGAGTTTAGAGTTAGACGCTGGCCTGTATATAGGAGCGAGTGTAGAGTTAGACGCTGGACTGTAAATAGGAGCGAGTGTAGAGTTAGACGTTGGCCTGTAAATAGGAATGAGTGTGGAGTTAGACACTGGTCTGTAAATAGGAACGAGTATTGAGTTAGACGTTGGCCTGTAAATAGGAGCGAGTGTGGAGTTAGATGCTGGTCTGTAAAAAGGAGTATGTGTGGAGTTAGACACTGGCCTATAAATGGGAGTGAGTGTGTGTGGAGTTAGATGCTGGTCTGTAAACTGGATCGAGTGCAGAATATCACAAAATCTATTGATCTACATGTCCCTGAGTGTAGAATTTACAAACTGTGAAGATTGTAACAAGTAGCAATGCTGGTTAAATTGGTTCCTGCCTAGTAATAAGGGGTGGGACTCTCTGGGAGTGTTTTGATAGGTTCCCAGAACTGTTCAAAGGTCAGTGAACAACTCTTTTCAGTGAGTCAGTTTCAGGAAGTGAGCCTGCAAGGGTCACCAACACAGGGACAGGAATAGGCTTCAAGTTAAAGAAAGGGCTGCAGTTAGCAGACTGACTCCGTACTGTGGGCCGTTGGGGCAAAGGTAGCCCTTTGGAACAGTGATGTGCTGCTTGGCATGGCCATAGATCTGAAAGTGTGCTTGTAAACTCTTGAGTTACTCGGGAACCCAGCAAGGAGGAATCTCAGAAGATGAGATTGAAACCCTGCGAGGTGAGGTGGGCCATCCAAGTGGGAGTGACTTTTGGAGAGAATTCCAAGGAAAGATCTTCAAAGGTGGAGGTTGGAAACCCTCATGAGAGAGACGAAATTTCAATGAGATTAGTTGACTCACAGTGAGACCAACGTCTGGATGATTTCTTGAGAATTTCATAGACTTTGTCTTGGTTGCATCTGTCATTGACTCTCTGGTGTGTTAAACCACAGTTGGTCTGTTAAGTCACATGTACCTCATAGTTACTCTGACTGAAGAGTATAAGATACATATTGTAAATTGTTTTATCTTTCTGAACTTGTGTAATAAATTTTGTTTTTTCATTTGTTCAAAATCTGTGAAATCTTGTGGCTTTATTCCAAAAGCAGGTGTCTTGACTCTCAACCTTTATCTACTTAAAACAAAACATTATTGGTCCCCAACCGGATTCCCCCCACCTACCCACCCCATGTCCTGGGGTCTGGCCAAGGATCATAATATAAATTGGGGGCTGTTGTGGGATCTCGGATCCGTAGACAAATACGAATGCTGACACTTGCTGAGGTTAAGGTTTATGAGATTTCCACGGTGAATTTTACTAGACTGATTGAAAAGCAGAATGACTTTGTCAATTGCTAAGGCTTTTCTGGAGAGGGAAGTTTTATCCCTGTGTGATTTGCAACAGCTAACCAAAGCTAGGTTAACCGTTTTAGCAGAAAAGTTAGGGTTAGAACTAAAAGCAAGGGCCCAGAAAGCAGAAATAATTGATAGCACAGCATCTGGGGTTGGAAGAAGCAGAAGTGAATCCAGATAGCAGTTGAATTAGCTAGAATTCAGTTGCAGATGAAGCAACTTGAGATGGAAAAAGAAATCAGAAAAACTTGAATTGGAAGAAGAAAAAGAACCTAGAGGGAGAGCAAAAACAATAGAAATACGAAAGCTCGGGTTTGAGTTTCAAAGAGAGAATGCAAACAGCGTGAATTGGCAGGTAATAAGCTTAGGGTACGGAGTGAGAGTCTAATAGTTTGGATGAGGAATCAAGTCCCGTTTTGAGCTGTTTGATATAACAAAGAATCTTTGCCTTATCGCCTCAATTCACTGGAGACTGGGGTTGAGAGATACTTCATCTCATTTGAAAAGGCAGCTAACCAGCTAAAGTGGCCAAAGGAGACACGGTCTCTCGTTTTGCAAAGGGTTTTGGTTGGGAACTCTATGGCTGTGTGCTCTCATCTTTCAGAAGAACAATTTTTAGATTGAAATAGTTAAAGCTGCAGCACTTAATGCTTACGAGCTTGTCCCTGAAGCATATCAGTTGAAATTTTGGACTTGAAAGAAAAGACCAAATGCAGAATTTGCTCGGGAAAAAGACACGCTGTGGGACTGGTGGTTTCAACCCCTGAGGTTCGAACAAAATTTTGAGAATTTGAGGGAGCTAATGATAATGGAAGAATTCCAAAGTAACATCCCAATAACTATTAGGTCACACCTGGAAAATTGTGAGGTTTCTTAGGCATGAGAAGCAGCAGTTCTGGCATAGGCGTATGATATATCACATAGACAGCTGGGGGGCAGTAGATCTCCATCTGTAAACCAACAGGGAAACTAGAGGAACAGGCAAGAGTCTCGCAATACAGAGGAGGCAGAAGATGTTCCAGTCAAGGAGCTTCAGTGAGATTGGTTGACCCACAGTGGGACTAACGTCTGGGTGGTTTCTTGAGAAATCTGTTGACTCTCTCTTGATTGTATCTGTCGTTTACTCTGTAATGTGGTGTGTTCAACCACAGTTAGTCTGTTAATTCACATGTGCCATAGTTACCCCGAATGAATCACAGAATCACAATGCAGAAGAGGCCCTTCAGCCCATCGAGTCTGCACCGACACGTGAGAAACACCTGACCTACCTACCTAATCCCATTTACCAGCACTTGGCCCATAGCCTTGAATGTTATGACGTGCCAAGTGCTCATCCAGGTACTTTCTAAAGGATGTGAGGCAACCCACCTCCACCACTCTCCCAGGCAGTGCATTCCAGACCGTCACCACCCTCTGGGTAAAAAAGTTTTTCCTCACATCCCCCTAAACCTCCTGCCCCTCACCTTGAACTTATGCCCCCTTGTGACTGACCCTTCAACTAAGGGGAACAGCTGCTCTCTATCCACCCTGTCTATGCCCCTCATAATCTTGTACACCTCGATCAGGTCACCCCTCAGTCTTTGCTCTAATGAAAACAACCCAAGACTATCCAACCTCTCTTCATAACTTAAATGTTTCATCCCAGGCAACATCCTGGTGAATCTCCTCTGCACTCCGTCCAGTGCAATCACATCCTTCCTATAATGTGGCGACCAGAACTGCACACAGTACTCCAGCTGTGGCCTCACCAAGGTTCTATACAACTCCAACATGACCTCCCTACTTTTGTAATCTATGCCTCAATTGATAAAGGCAAGTGTCCCATATGCCTTTTTCACCACCCCACTAACATGCCCCTCTGCCTTCAGAGATCTATGGACACACACGCCAAGGTTCCTTTGTTCCTCAGAACTTCCTAGTGTCATGCCATTCATTGAATACTTCCTTGTCAAATTACTGCTTCCAAAGTGTATCCCCTCACACTTTTCAGGGTTAAATTCCATCTGCCACTTATCTGCCCATTTGACCATCCCGTCTATATCTTCCTGTAGCCCAAGACACACAACCTCACTGTTAACCACCCAGCCAATCTTTGTGTCATCCACAAACTTACTAATCCTACCCCTCACGTAGTCATCTACATTGTTTATATAAAAGACAAATCATAGAACTATAGAACCATAGAACACTACAGCACAGAAAACAGGCCATTCGGCCTTTCTAGTCTGTGCCGAAATATTATTCCGCTAGTCCCATTGACCTGCACCTAGTTCATAACCCTCCAGACCTCTCCCATCCATGTATCTATCCAATTTATTCTTAAAACTTAAGAATGAGCCCGCATTTACCATGTCAGATGGTAGCTCGTTCCACACACACAGACTGAGCACAGATCCCTGTGTTACGCTACTGGACACTGGCTTCCAGTCACTAAAGCATCCTTCTGTCATCACCCTCTGTCTCCTACAACTAAGCCAATTTTGAATCCACCTTATAAAATTACCCTGTATCCCATGTGCCTTTGCCTTCTTGATAAGACTCCCATGTGGGACCTTGTCAAAGGCTTTGCTGAAATTCATATAAACTACATCAACTGCACCACCCTCATCTACACACCTGGTCACCTCCTCAAAAAATTCAATCAAATTTGTTAGGCATGACCTCCCTCTGACAAAGCCATGCTGACTATCCCTGATCAAACCTTGCCTCTCCAAGCGGAGATAGATTCTCTCCCTCAGAAATTTCTCCAATAGTTTCCCTACCACTGACGTGAGACTCACTGGCCTGTAGTTCCCTGGCTCATCTCTACAACCCTTCTTAAATAGCGGAACCACATTAGCTGTTCTCCAGTCCTCTTGCACCTCCCCCGTGGCCAGAGAGGAATTAAAAGTTTGGGTCAGAGCCCCTGCGATCTCCTCCCTTGCCTCCCTCAGCAGTCTGGGACACAAATCATCTGGACCTGGAGATTTGTCCACTTTTAAGCCTGCCAACACCTCCAATACCTTGTCACTCCCTATATCAATTTGCTTAAGAACCTCGCAGTCTCTCTCCCCGAGTTCCATACCTTCATCCTCATTCACTTGGGTGAAGACGGATGTAAAGTATTCATTCAACACTCTAGCGATGTCCTCTGGCTCCACCCATAGATTGCCCCCTTGGTCCCTAATGGGCCCTATTCTTTCCCTGATTATCCTCTTCCCATTGATATACTTATAGAATATCTTGGGATTTTCCCTACTTTTACCAGCCAGAGCTTTCTCATATCCCCTCTTTGCTCTCCTAATTGCTTTCTTAAGTTCCACCCTGCACTTTCTGTACTCCATTAATGCCTCTGCTGATTTGCTTCCCTTGTACCTGCTAAAAGCCTCTCTTTTCCTTCTCATCGTAACCTGAATATCTCTGGTCATCCCTGGTTCTCTGGGCTTGTTACTCCTTCCTATCACCCTAGAGGGAACATGTTGAGCCTGTACCTTCCCCATTTCCTTTTTGAACACCCCCCACTGTTGCTCTGTAGATTTCCCCACAAGTAGCTGTTCCCAGTCTACCTTGGCCAGATCCTGCCTTATTTTACTAAATTCCACTCTCCCCCAATCCAAAACATTTTTTTGCAACTTGTCTATTTCTTTGTCCATAACAAACTTAAACTGTACCATGGTGTGGTCGCTATCACTAAAATGCTCCCCAACCACCACCTCAGCCACCTGTCCGGCTTCATTCCCCAGAATTAGGTCCAGCACTGCACCGTCCCTTGTTGGACCCTCTACATATTGACCTAAAAAGTTCTGCTGTACATATTTCAAGAAATCCACTCCATCCAAGCCCTTAACACTATGTCTATCCCAATGAATGTTGGGAATGTTGAAATCATTTAATATAATTACCCTATTGTTATTGTTTTTACACACCTCCACAAATTGTGCACATATTTGCTCCTCAATTTCCTGCTGACTATCTGGGGGTCTATAATAAACACCTAACAATGTGGCTGCCCCTTTTTTATTCCTACGCTCTACCCACAAAGCTTCATTCGATGCCCCCTCCAAGATATCATCTCTCCTTACTGCAGTAACTGTCTCCTTAACTAATAATGCAACGCCTCTTCCTCTTTTACCCCCTCCCCTGTCTCGCCTGAAGATTCTATATCCCGGAATGTTGAGCTGCCAATCCTGCCCTTCCCTCAACCACGTCTCAGTGATGGCTACTATATCACAATTCCACATGTCAATCCTCACCCTAAACTCATCCGTTTTACCTGCAATGGATGTTGGAGCATAAGAAAAGAAATTGTTTCATCTTTCTGAACTTGTAGCGTAAATTTGGTGTTTTTTGTTTATTCAAAGCCTGTGCAATCTTGTGGCTTTATTCCAAAAGCAGGTGTCGTAAATCTCAACCTTTAAATAAAACGTTGTTGGTCCCCAACTGGATATCTTCCCATGTCCTGGGGTCTGGCCAAGGATAGTAACAGCAGTTAGATACTGATCTGTAAATAGGCGTGAGTGTGGATTTAGACACTGACCCGCAAACTGTAGCGAGTGTGGGGTTAGATGCAGACCTGTAAATATGAGTGAGTGTGCAGTTAGGTGTGTAGACTCCCTCACCCCTCGGTGGGTGAACCCCCTCGTCCTCGGGGTCAGGGGGTGGGAATGGACGACTCTCTCTCCTTGAGGGGTGTTGGGAACAGACCACTCTCTCCCCTTCCGGTGGGGGGTGGGGGGGGGTGTAGAGTGGGGGAACAGAGCACCCTCTCCCCTGTGGGGGTGGGAACGGATCGCACTTGTGGGTGCGTGGACCCCTCTTTGTGCGCAGGATCTCTCCTCACTCTCTGATCTCTCTCTGATCTTTTCCCAGGTTGATGAACCTGCCTTTTGCCCTCACCAACCTGAACCTGAAGGCCCTGTGGCTGGCTGAGAACCAGTCTCAGCCAATGCTGAAATTTCAAACTGAGGACGATGAGAAAACTGGTGAGAAGGTGCTGACCTGCTACCTCCTACCACAGCAACCGTCACCAAGTCTGGGTAAGATCCTGACATCATCTCACTGTAAAAACTGTGGCTAATGCTCTTACCGATTGCCAAGATGCAATGCGTAAACTCACCAAGACACTTAGACAGCACCTTCCAAACCCACGACCACTACCATCTAGAAGGACA
Source organism: Cetorhinus maximus (assembly GCF_964194155.1). NCBI lineage: Eukaryota > Metazoa > Chordata > Chondrichthyes > Lamniformes > Cetorhinidae > Cetorhinus > Cetorhinus maximus. Next base: position 1,199,608 of record NC_135881.1, read on the forward strand.
AGGGCAGCAGATAGATGGGAACACCACCACCTGGAAGTTCCCCTCCCAGTCACTCACCGTCCTGATTTGGAAATATATCACCGTTCCTTCACTGTCGCTGGGTCAAAATCCTGGAACTCCCTCCCTAACAGCACTGTGGGTGTACCTACACCACATGGACTGCAGTGGTTCAAGAAGGCAGCTCACCACCATCTTCTCAAGGGCAATTAGGGATGGGTAATAAATGCTGGCCCAGCCAGTGAAGCCCACATGCCATTAATGAATTTTAAGAAAGTGTCCATTGATCCTGATACGCTTGCTCTAGTAAAGATTAACGGTGAGGTGCTTTACTCTACACAAACCATTGACTGTTACTGGGTCAGTGGGCCCTGGGTGAACTGCAACTCCTTTGCTAAGAAGTTCCATTAGGAATTTGATCTCTTTAGCAGGAGGTTAACCTCAACGACTCAATTTGCAGACAAACTAGTAGTGGTCACTCAGCTCAATGCCTAATAAATATGCAGTTCATTCCCTAATATGTAGCTGTGTACACAAGACTGGTAAATGCTGGGGGTGCCTTGTTAATCCCAGACTCTCCTGGGTGGGGTTTGTTAATCCCGGTCTCTCCAAGGTGGGGGTTTGTTAATCCCGGACTCTCCTGGGGGGGAGTTTGTTAATCCCGGACTCTCCTGGGGGGGAGTTTGTTAATCCCGGTCTCTCCTGGGGAGGGGTTTGTTAATCCCGGTCTCTCCTGGGGGGTGGTTTGTTAATCCCGGTCTCTCCTGGGGGGTGGTTTGTTAATCCCGGTCTCTCCTGGGGGGGGTTTGTTAATCCCGGTCTCTCCTGGTGGTGGGGGGTTTGTTAATCCCGGTCTCTCCTGGGGGGGAGTTTGTTAATCCCGGACTCTCCTGGGGGGGAGTTTGTTAATCCCGGACTCTCCTGGGGGGGTGGTTTGTTAATCCCGGTCTCTCCTGGGGAGGGGTTTGTTAATCCCGGTCTCTCCTGGGGGGTGGTTTGTTAATCCCGGTCTCTCCTGGGGGGTGGTTTGTTAATCCCGGTCTCTCCTGGGGGGGGTTTGTTAATCCCGGTCTCTCCTGGTGGTGGGGGGTTTGTTAATCCCGGTCTCTCCTGGGGGGGGGTTTGTTAATCCCGGTCTCTCCTGGGGGGGGTTTGTTAATCCCGGTCTCTCCTGGGGCGGGGGTCTGTTAATCCCGGTCTCTCCTGGGGGGGGTTTGTTAATCCCAGTCTCTCCTGGGGGGGGTTTGTTAATCCCGGTCTCTCCTGGGGGGGGTTTGTTAATCCCAGTCTCTCCTGGGGGGGGGGGTTGTTAATCCCGGTCTCTCCTGGGGGTGGGTTTGTTAATCCCGGTCTCTCCTGGGGGGGGGTTTGTTAATCCCGGTCTCTCCTGGGGGGGGTTTGTTAATCCCGGTCTCTCCTGCGGGGGGGGGGGGGGTCTGTTAATCCCGGTCTCTCCTGCGGGGGGGGGGGGAGTTTGTTAATCCCGGTCTCTCCTGGGGCGGGGGTCTGTTAATCCCGGTCTCTCCTTGGGGGGGGGGGTCTGTTAATCCCGGTCTCTCCTGGGGGGGGTTTGTTAATCCTGGTATCTCCTGGGGTGGGGGTCTGTTAATCCCGGTCTCTCCTGGGGGGGGTTTGTTAATCCTGGTCTCTCCTGGGGCGGGGGTCTGTTAATCCCGGTCTCTCCTGGGGGAGTTTGTTAATCCCGGTCTCTCCTTGGGGGGGGGGTCTGTTAATCCCGGTCTCTCCTGGGGCGGGGGTCTGTTAATCCCGGTCTCTCCTGGGGCGGGGGTCTGTTAATCCCGGTCTCTCCTGGGGGAGTTTGTTAATCCCGGTCTCTCCTTGGGGGGGGGGTCTGTTAATCCCGGTCTCTCCTGGGGCGGGGGTCTGTTAATCCCAGTCTCTCCTGGGGGAGTTTGTTAATCCCGGTCTCTCCTGCGGGGGGGGGGTCTGTTAATCCCGGTCTCTCCTTGGGTGGGGGTTTGTTAATCCCGGTCTCTCCTTGGGTGGGGGTTTGTTAATCCTGGTCTCTCCTGGGGTGGGGGTCTGTTAATCCCGGTCTCTCCTGGGTGGATTATTAAACCCGTTCTTCTGCATTGATCAGTGATCATAGACCCTGATTCCGATTCCTTTGGTTGCAGAAAATCTCTTGAATGACAGCCTGGATGAAGCGTGGTCTGAACCCAACCTGAACCGCGTCAGTGTGATCCAGTTCCAGGAAGAACCGAACGATGAGGAGGAGAATGAAGAGGAAGCAGAGAGGCGGGTGAGCTTCCTGACATTGCAATGGCCCTGAGGGGAAAGGGTGCAGGGGCTCCTGGTCCGGGGGGAGTGGGCGCAGGGCCTCCTGGCCCAGGGGGAGTGGGCGCAGGGCCTCCTGGCCCAGGGGAGTGGGCGCAGGGCCTCCTGGCCCAGGGGGAGTGGGCGCAGGGCCTCCTGGCCCAGGGGGAGTGGGCGCAGGGCCTCCTGGCCCAGGGGGAGTGGGCGCAGGGCCTCCTGGTCCAGGGGGAGTGGGTGCAGGGCCTCCTGGTCCATGGGGAGTGGGTGCAGGGCCTCCTGGTCCAGGGGGAGTGGGTGCAGGGCCTCCTGGTCCAGGGGGAGAGTGGGTCCATCTATTCCTGGTCCGGGTGTGGTGGTGCAGATTGATTGGATATGTTTGGCTGCTCTCTCTCCTTGATCCCGATAAAGGTGGGCTGTGTAACCGTAGAGAGGCTGGCGTCAGCAGCTGGCTTTCCAAATGTAGTGTGTGTGTTCATCCTGCTGTCTGAACATGTGAATGTTAAATGAGCTCCTTCAGTACAAGATGTTACTCTAACCTGCTGGGATCTTTCTGTTGCATGTCTGTAGGGCCGGTTACAGCGCAGAGCAACGCCACACCCCAGTGAGTTGAAGGTGATGAAACAGGCCATTGAGGAACGGAGGGGAGAAGCACTCACCATGAAAGCCCACGACCAACCCTCATCGCCTGACTCACCAGAGCCACAGGTCAGTGCTTTCAGGGGCTCCTGCTCCAGGGGGAGTGGGCGCAGGAGCTCCTGGTCCAGGGGGAGTGGCTGCTGTATGTCCTGGTCCAGGGGGAGTGGGCGCAGGGGCTCCTGGTCCAGGGGAGTGGGTGCAGGGGCTCCCGGTCCAGGGGGAGTGGGTGCAGGAGCTCCTGGTCCAGGGGGAGTGGATGCTGTATGTCCTGGTCCAGGGGGAGTGGGCGCAGGGGCTCCTGGTCCAGGGAGAGTGGGTGCAGGGGCTTCTGGTCCAGGGGGGGTGGGTGCAGGGGCTCCTGGTCCAGAGGGAGCGGGTGCAGGGGCTCCTGGTCCAGGGGGAGTGGGTGCAGGGGCTCCTGGCCCAGGGGAGTGGGTGCAGGGCCTCCTGGTCCATGGGGGGAGTGGGTGCACGGGCTCCTGGTCCAGGGGGGGTGGGTGCAGGGGCTCCTGGTCCAGGGGGAGCGAGTGCAGGAGCTCCTGGTCCAGGGGGAGTGGGCACTGCGTCTCCTGGTCCAGGGGAGCGGGCGCAGGGGCTCCTGGTCCAGGGGGAGCGGGCGCAGGGGCTCCTGGTCCAGGGGGAGCGGGTGCAGGGGGAGTGGGCACTGCGTCTCCTGGTCCAGGGGGAGTGGGCACTGCGTCTCCTGGTCCAGAACTTGGAGGTGCGGGATGTGCTGATCCAGAGAGTGTGGGTGCCGACTCTGGGGTGTTCATGTGCTAAGTGTTTGGTTGTAAAGTAATTGTGTATTTCCTTTC